>NC_136471.1:86457629-86767249 GCF_902686455.1 Sciurus vulgaris | reverse complement strand
CTCTCTTCTAAGAATAGAGTTCACATAGCCAGTTGAGTGAGTGATGGCACATAACCCATGAAAGGTACAAATCATAGTTTTACCTTTTACTGAAACAAATCCACGAAGGACAGGTTTCTCTGCAGGTGCGTGGAAGTCACAGTTTTATGCAAAAATAATAAAAATTGTGGCTTGGAACATAAAATCTCACCTTCCTGTGGTTGTACTTCTTCAAGAAATTATCCTGGTCTCAAGTACATAACTTTCTTATGCGAAAGGCCACATATAGCTATCATTTATATATCTACCTTTGAAGACAATGTGGTTGGTGTAAGTTTCCTGAAATCTACCCAAAGGGACTTAGACTCGTATTCTCAATGCAGAAATTACTAGCTACGTCATATTGGAAAGTTACTTAACCACTCTGATTCTTATTGTGTTTTCCCATTTTGAACGAGGATGTAAGAATGATACGAGGTATCATGTTTGTGATGATCAAATGAAGAAAACCATGCATACATACAACCATGCTTTAATTATTTATGCTATTCAGTAAATTTTAGACCCCTGATCTACCACAACCCTTCAGTCTCCAAGGCAAAATAGCTGGTTTAATTTTTAGTTTAAATATCTGTTTCCTTATGTTGGGGTCTTCAATTGTGTCCAAATGGACACTGACTTGGGGTAGAGCATCTTTTGAAAAAAAAAATATGTACTGATGATATCATAGCTGACTTCCAAACCACTACGGGTAATAAGGCAGTAAAGAACATTGCAGTCCAGCCAATAGAATTCAAGCAACAGCGGGGGGCGGTGGCACACGCCTGTAATCCCAGCAACTCTGGAGGCTGAGGCAGGAGGACTGCAAGTTCAAATCCAGCCTCAGCAACTTGGCCAGGTGGTAAGCAACTCAAGGAGGCCCTGTCTCTAAATAAATACAAAAAGGGCTGAGGATGTGGCTCAGTGGCCGAGTGTCCCTCAATCCTCAGTACCAAAAAGAAAACGAAGAAATTCAAACAACAATCCGGTAATAAAAACAGAGGATGATGCAAGAGAAAAGAAAAGAAAAACCAGTGAGGTATAAAGGAGATGTAAGATGACAGAAACAACTACAAAGATGGAAATTATTGGGACAAATTCAGAACAGATCCATATGTTTGATGTTTGAGGGAGCAATATCTAAGTCATAAGCATGATGAAGGATTAAAAGCAATAATTATGTAATTCATTTAATGATTTGAAATTTGAAGTCTTTTTTTTGTTGGTTGTTTTTAGTTATACAGGAAAGCAGAATCCATTATGATATAATTATACAAGCATGGAATAGATCTTATTCTAGTTAGAATCCCATTCTTATGGATGTGCATGATGGTGGAATTCACTGTGTTGTTTTCATACCTGTCATGAGAAGATTATGTCAGATTCATTAACTGTCTTTCCCTTTCCTGTTTCCCATACCTTCCCTTCAAACCCCATTGTTTAATCTCCTGCACATTTGAATTCTTAAATGATCATGGGAGGAATTCAGGGTGCAGAAACTGATCTTCTAATTGTTGTATATAGAAATCAAGAATCTTCAAAATATACACATTTCAAAAATTCACTGAAATTGCCAAATACATAAAGTGGAAATGTTTAGCATCTCTTAACAGATTTAAAACCAATAACTATTTGGAATAACGACTTGAAGAACCTGTTTACACTATTGTGTGAAATCTGAAAGTAAAATTTGATATAAAATTTTTCCAAAAATGACAAAAGCAAATCAAGTTGAAATAGCCTGATCATTTTAGCACCTACTATCATGATGATATAAGGAACACTAATATGGCCAACCTTATCTACATCCTATTATCTTTTATACATTATGGTGTTCTTCTGACACTTAAGTTAAAACAAATGCTGGATCTGACATTAACCATCTTACCCATTTCATATAAATATCTTACAGAAAGACACATATAGAAATTGACAAATTATCCTGTGTATTTAGAATACATGTTAAAGGCCTTGAGATTTTTTTTATTATTATTTTATTTAGCTTTTAATTTTTTACAGACTGCATTTTGATTCACTGTACACAAATGGGGTACATAATTTGTTTCTATGGTTGTACACAATGCAGATTCATACCATTCGAGTAATGATACATGTACATAGGGCAATGATGCCTGTCTCATTCCACCATTTATCATACCCACCTCCCTCTCATTTTCTTCTACATATTCTAAAGTTCCCCCATTATTCTCTCATTCCCCACCCCCTCCCCCATTATATATCATCCTCTACTTATCAGGGAAAACATTCGAAGGCCTTCAGATATTTAGAATTAAGTATTGCAGCGTCTCTAGTTTTCCTGGTGAGGGGGGATGTGGAAGAACATCCAGAAACTTTAAAGCTGATTCCTTTAGAAATTTCCAAGGAAGATTAACTGATTCACTTTTTATACATGATCTGTAATTGACACATTAGAGTGATAACGACTTCCAAAAGTGTAAATTTTTTTGATTATGACTAAAGTAACAGAGACAGACCATAAGAAGATATAATGGTTCCAGGGAAAGAAACATTCAGAGACTGGACAAGCTGGCACCACAAAAAAAAAAAAAAAAAAAAAAAAAAAAAAAAAAAAAAAAAAAAAAAAAAAGCTGGTCAGAAAGAGATAGCTGAAAACACGAATGTTGATATATATGCCAATTTTTAAAACAAAAGGCAGGTAGACCAGTATACACAGAAAAGGGGCAGGAAGAGGAAAGAGAAAGTAGAAAGAGATAGAAATAAAGTCCAAGAAGAAAAGACAAGCAGAAACAGGAAATGAGAGAGATATGTATTGACAGAGACAGGGGAGGGGAATCGAATGATAAACACAGAAAGAATGAGAGACAGAAATACATGAGAAAGAGGGACACAGAGTGAGATGAAGACAAACATAGGCAAAAGTAACAGAGAGATACAGAGGTAAGCATATAGAAACTATGACAGACAGTCTAAAAGGTCCATAGCTTAAGAATGTAATAAAGTCTGTACTTATTCCTGTTAAAAATGAGAAACTGGTGAGCATGTGTACCTGCATGCGAAAGCATGCACATGCACACACACACACACAGAGGCAGAGACTGCCAGAGGAGGAAGACACAGTGAGACAGACACAGAAAGTAAGAATGAGAAAAATGGACACAAAGAAAGGCAAATTAGATAAAGACACACAAGGTGGACATGGATGCAGACACTGACAGATAGATAATGAGACAAATACTGATAGGGACAACAGAGAGAAATGAAGAAGAAAAGGCAGAAAAAACTCCTGATCATGTTTAAGGACTACATTGCATCCTACAGGCTTATGTCTCCTTTGGTGCAGTATATACTTTGTTCACATTTAGTTAGATGATTTTGTGTACAATCGCCATAGCTGCATATCTTGTCCTACTTCACATTCCTTTACTGAGAGTCTATAAACAAATACAGCATTACTATGGAAAGCATTCTATCTCAGACTTAGCAGTCAAAATAAATTTAAAAAAATTAAAGTGAAAAATAAAATCTAGTTTTGGATAAGTGCCCCAAGCTGGCAAATGGAAACAGTCAAGGTTTTTGAATTTAAATGTATGTATTTCAGATGTAATTCTTTGCACTCCATCAGATATCTTTGTACTGTAGACATCAATGATCAGTTGAAAGATGAAAGTTAGTTGGGAAACAAAGCAGAAAAAATCTTGCAGCCAGTGTTCATTTTCAGCTAAGTAGTTTCTGAATTTCAAAAGTGAAGATATGTCATTTTTGAGGGAATGTCATCCTGCTATTCAGTTCAGGAAAATGTAAGATGAAATTACTTCAAACGTTTACATAAAGGAAGTAAAAGTGGTAAAGCATAAACCTATTTTTGCCATTTTACTAAACATTACATACCATTCACCAACTGTATTTAAAAACATGGAATGAGGTTTGTTGTTCACATATAGAGCATAAAAGAACATGACAGGAAGGAAATGCAAAATAAAGGACAGACACCAAAGGGTGCAACAAGGGCACCTTCAACGAGGCACTTCGTATTACTGTCATCAAAGTATTATCCTAACATTAGCATGAAGATTTGATATGGAATAGCCTTTCAAATCTACTTAAGAAAAAAAATGAATAAAAGGTCAGGGTTTCTAAACTGGGTGGAAATGGAAAGATTGTAATTGGGAAGAGAATTATAAACCCATAAAAATTCTGGTTTCAAATAAGTAAAGTGTTACACTTTTAGATTTATTTTTTATTTGTAAATTTTGCTTTATATTTTTACACTCCTCCAAAGTATATTCCAGATTATCATAATCATCATGACCATTCTCTGGTGTCTGTACATTTGCAAATCTAAAACACATGTAAACCTTTAGCCCCCGAATGCAATTTGAACTTCAAACATGTCTAAAGACCAAAGAACATGAACTTGCTTAAAGAGCACTTTCTGACACAGAGATAATTCTTGACTGTGCCACATACAAATCCGTATGTAGTAAAAGAACATCCTCATAGAACCGAACTGCTTCCTACCACCCAAGCCCAATGTAGGCTGTTTTAAGCTTTGAAATGCCTTTCTGGGATTAAAGTGCTATGGAAATCAAAGCCAGTTCCAATTTACATCAAGATGATCTTTTGTTGAAGAGCAACCAACACAAAGAAGACCATCTGTGTAGTCTGCATGGGTTCACATAATGGGAATCATGGAAAGTAAGCAGTATGCTCATTGGCAGGAAATGGGGAAAGGGGAACAAGGAATGAAACCAGTTAACAAGTGGAGCATGGGAGCTCTAAATGTGTCAACTGAAAGAGAAGTCAAAATATCCCAACAACATCCACTTAATCGAACTACAGGAAAGCGATGGTTTAAAGACTTTCACAAAGAGTAGTAGAGTAGGTAACACTCAGTTCCTCGCTAAAGTCAGTTGGCCTTTGTCTTCTTGGAAATTATGTGGCAGTTGAAGGAAGGTAAACCAGGTGGACAGGTTGCCACATTAACAGCACAATTGAGTTCTGGAGGTGATTTGGCTTTGAAATGTGTGCTCCTCCTATGCCCTGTAAATAGTTTCAAGTCTTAGGGAATACACTTCAATAAAGCCCGTGTGCATCAAGACAGATCAGCTGTTCAGCTCTCTGGGCTTTTGCAGGGGTCCTCACTCTGGGCAGTGCCTCTCTCCCTGGGGATGTACAGGAAGTTACATGCCATGTATAGGGGGAAGACCACATCTTGGTTCTCTAGGTTCACTACCTCTAGTTCTTGATCCTTTCTTAGGGAAAGCATCTGATATTCTGTGTCCCTCCTGAAAATGGCTCTCCCATTCCTGTCCAAAGAGACAAGCCGGAGTCGAAATGCAACTTTTCTCTGCCAGAGTAAGCTGACCCCAAGACCACAGGACTTGTTCAGTGCACTGCGGCGGAATACGATGCGGCGGTTGGTGTAGCACACCACCAGGTCCCAGCCAAAGTTAAAGCCTGCCCACCTCCAGCTGCATTGTTCATCTCTTCGGAGCTGGCCCCCACACCGCATGCTGTTTTCTTGGAGGTCAGACATGTAGACATCTACAGGCCCAACCTCCTTGGTCTGCTCAGCCCGGAGAAGGGCTAGCCACTGCTCTTTGTATACTGGGGTCAACCATGTGGCAGGGATCAGTGCATCCTGGTCAATAACATGAGCAGATGGCAGGTCACAGATTATGTAGGCCAGCCGTAGCTGCTGGAACACTGGCATGAAGGCTCTGCCCTGCTCAGTCTCCAGAAAAGGGGCACCTTCTGACTCCCCTCTAAGCCTGGCAAACCAGGAGTTGGCATCGGGCAGTAAAGCTCTTCGGGTGCCCCTCCATGTGGGCTGCAGCTTCAGGAACATCCACTTTTTTAGTGTGGTGTATATGTCCATCTCCACCTCCAACACCAAGAGATCTGAAGAGGCAATGAGCTCTTTCATGAGATCCAGGCTGACTTCCGTCAAAAGTTCCTCACTACGCTGGGTCATCAAGTTGTCCAACAGCCACTGGCGGCAAATGGTTCTGATGTCCTGAAGCCCGTAGTTCTCCGCTGAGTAGTAGTAGCTGCACACACTCTGGGCACTGACAGTCTCCTTCATGATCTCCCTGCACTGTTGAATTAGCTCATCCAACTGCAGCATACTGGCAGTAGCCAGGATGGCTATGACTCGGCAGGGAGGGATGATCATAGATTCACGGTACAAGGAGCCCAATACCTCATGCAAGGCCTCACGATCAATGTTCTCATCAGGCATCTGTATCTCTATGGTATTCATGTTTGTTTCCCGCCAGGCGCCGCTGAACATGCTAGCGAAGTACCCTGACTGGCACAGGTAGACCCTGTGTAAGTTCCACTCCTCCCCCAATGCACGGATCTGTATGTCACTGCCCTCACCCCTCAGGAAGAGCGCCTGGTAAATGGACCGGGACTTGTCCTTGATCCCCTCCTGGCGAGGAGCCTTTGCCAGTGGCCCTCCTGGGCTGGTCTTCCGCTTGCGGCCTACCTGACTGGTGGAGAGTTGGGATTCTTCACTCTCCTCCTCCCCCTGCACCACTGCTGCTTCCATCTCCTCCACTGCCTCCTGCTCCTCTCTAACAGCTCCTGGCTCCTCTGGGGCACGATCCCGCCTGAGCCACATCATCCGACTGCTTAGTGCCCCCATGGTCTGTGAATCTCAAGGGCACGATTTTGTACTTCCTTCTTCCCAGGCGTAACTTCCAGAGGCAAAAGCTCAGCCAAAAGCTCCGAGGGCTGCTGGGAAAGCTTACGTCGGCCCCCAACGTCAACACTGACGCCAAGACAAGCCACGCCCTGCTCTGCCCTCGATCCTGTTGCACAAGGGCGCACCCTACCAGGGAGGACCGCACTGTGCACCTTCTCTCTGAAAATACTTGCTCTGGGGCTCCCTTCACAGGCTGACACCGGGATAGAGGCAATTTTGAAATAAATTTCTCCCATTACTTTCAGGAACACAAGGAGTACTTAAGGATAACTTCCTTTGGAGAATTGAGTCCCAGCGTTGTCCTCCAGGCATCTTCATTTCTTATTAACTTTCATGATTACCTCAATACTTGAGTCAGTAAAGCCATTTCCTTTTGTTTTGTTTTGTTTTGTTACCATATATAATGTTTTTATTGTAATTACAATACACACAATTTTTTGAAATTGCTTTTGTTGATTATATGCCAACTCTTTTATCTGTAGGGAGCCTATGGCTGCAATAAAACCATGACTTAACACAGACGAATTTTAGATTACTATAGGATTCTATACTCACTCGTTGTTAAATGGACATGAGTTGTTCATCAGTGGGAGGACATGTGGAATGGTCTGGATCAACTCACCTACCAACAGAAGTCTCCAACCCATCAATGGGCTCAGAACCAGGAGTACCATCCAGGTGGACTGAGGTGGCACTGGGATGGAGCCTTCAGGGCCCTTGCTAACAGTCGGAGGTTTCTCCTCTCACTGCTTTGGTGAGGGAGGTCACTTTAGGACTTCAAGAGGATGCTGCTGGTTGGGAAGGGGCCAAAGTACTCTGCCTCCAAGAGTTGTTCTTCATTTTATTTGTGTTGCCTACCTCTGAAGTAACACAAGCTTGCTCTGTTCCCCAGAACCCTGCTGCCAACGCCCTGCTGTGGTGTTCTTGGGCTAGACCACCTCACTTACTCTAGCAACTGATGACTACTGTGCTGCTGGAGAAGGGATGTTTCTCAGAGTGCTCTTCAAAGTTTCTAATAAGAAAGGTGCATCTCAATCCCATCCTCTTGTAAATAGCATAGGAATAATGTTCTGGGCCTCCTGCTCCATCCCAGGTGCCCAAAGTCAAGATAGGGTCTTCCCCACCATGGACCAGAATATAAAGATAACATGTTTCCTGCAGGAGCATCCAAAGGGAAAGCTTCATCAAAAATATGGCTAAGTAAAGCCATTTTCTATGATTAAGGTGTTAATTATTTTTTGTCCCAAATTCTACTTTGGTTTTAACTTTTTTAAAAAAATATTTTAATAGTGTTTTCATTCATAGTCTTTTAAACTGCATGTGTTTCCAAATCAGACGTTTCTGTTTCATTGCTTTCGTTCTTCACAGACACCCAACCTTTACCTTTGAGGAAGAATTCAAGCTCCCAGAATGCCCTTTATGACCTTTTTCCTTCCAACTGTTTGCACATCTTGAGTCACAGCCTTTTTCCTGTTGCTTGTCAAACCCTACCCATTACTCAAGGTGTGAGATCTGTCTCAACCACCCTTTCTCAGATTTCCTAATACTTACTCATCAACTGTACTTCCTTAAGGCCTTGATCAACCCTCTCTCCCCATATATCTGCAGTTATATATTTTTTTCTTGTATGCCAGTTTGTCACCACTGAAGGACTCCATGTGAATTGACTGGCTTATCAACATCAGAGTTGAGGCCTGTCACCGAATACATCTTCAGTGAAAGAAAAATTATGAATGAGTCAAAGAAATGTGGAGTTTTATATATTGTAGGGACAAGTGCGATACTTTGAGCAAACAACACATTGCAGAGGAGGTCTGGTCTATGAAGAGAAAAGAAAGAAAGTGCTAAAATAAAAATGTTTGTATGAACTGGTCACCAGGGTTTACCAAGGAGAGAAAATTCTAAGTCATTTAGGGCCCCAGGAAAAGTTATTTTAAGAGTCCAAAGAAATCTTTGTTCACGAAGCCTCATACATCACTTTGGCTTTCCTGGACTTGAATGTTTTCCCCAAGGACATGTATTGTTTTGTGCTGCAAAGCTGAAAATAAATTCCCTTTGTGAAGTTGAAATCATCATTGCAAAGGGGCTTTGGAAGTTATACAGAAACTATTATGTCACTCAATCAAACACAATATAAGGGTCCTCTTGGGAACACAAAGTTCAATTGAATGCAACTTTTGAGAGTGCAACATACTGTAGTTTAAGAAGTGAAAGCTATGACTTAGTTACATTAGTAACATTTGTAACTATGAAAAAAAATTAGTAGTGTTTGCAAAGGCCTGGTACTGTGGGCTTAGTACATGCAGAGGCATGTAGGCAAGATGTGATCCTCCCCATAAATATGGCATGTAACTTCCTGTACAACCTCTTAGAGAGTGGACCTCTGCAAAAGACTTGAGGGCTGGACTGCTCTTCCCTGGAGTCACATTGGTTAGCATGCTCCAGATGCTAGTTCCTCTATGAGACCAACTGGATATATCCCTCTATGGTGATCCACAGGTTTCGTGAACTATGTGGCCCATAAGGCTTGAGACTACTTATGGGGGCACATGAGGAGCACATTTTCAAAACCTGTCTATTGGTGTGAAGGGTGTATTGAAACAACCTCTTATTGAGGTGTCAGTTTCTGAGACTTAAAGTCCAGAAATATTTGTTTTATGAAATTAACTGCACCAAATTTGGGGACATAAATATCCAGAATAGTTAATCTTCTTGGTGGATTGTTCCCTTAACCAGTATGAGGTGAACTTCCTTGTCTCCTATGATTAATTTCTGCACAAAATCTGCTTTGTCAGATATGAGAATAGCTACTACTGTTGGCTTCTGGTCCCCGTTCACATGGGATATCTTTCTCCATCCTTTAAAATTCAGCCTGGATATTTCATTGCCTATACAATGAGTCTCTTGCACACCCACATTGTTGGGCCTTCAATTTTTTTTTTTTTTTTTTGGAACTGGAGGTCAAACCCAGGGCTTTGCGAATGCAAGGCAGACACTTTGTCACTGAGCTACATCCCAGCCCGGGCCTTCATTTTAAAACCACTCTGTCAGTCATTGTCTTTCAACTGGAGAGTTGAAACCATTTCCATTATGAGTCACTATGGAAGAGCAGTTTAGTATATCTCGCCCTTCTGATTTACTTCCATTATTTAATCTGATCTTAGTTTCCATTTCTTCATCTGCTCTTCAAGAGAGCATTATCCATTCAAAAACTGGGGATTTGCTTTTAAGTTCTTCTCATTTAAAGTGCTTTATGAAGTGCTTGCTTAGTAGTCATGATTTTTTTTCAGTTTATCATTATCTTAGGAAGTCCTTGTATCTCCCTCAGTCCTGAAGGAAAACTTTTCTGGGTTTAGCAATGTTAGTTGGCACGTATTTTCTGTCAGAGCTTGGATTCCCTCATTGCAAGCTCTTCTGTATTTTAGGGCCTGAGCTGAGAAGTTAGATCTTTAATGGCTTACCTCTAAATGTGACATACTATTTTTCCCTTGAGGTTTTTTTTAATATTCCCTCCTTTTTCTCTGTTAGGCAATTTGATAATGATGTGTCTAAGAAAGTTTTATGTTCATCTTCTCTTTGGGGTCCTATATGCCTCCTGCATCCGAATGTCCATCTCATTCCTAAGATCTGGAAATTCTTCTGCTACTGTTTCACTGCCAAATTTCTTAATGCCGTTAGCATGTATTTTCATGCTCTCTTCAATTAGAATGACTCTGTATTTTGGTCTCTTCTTGTTGTCCCAGAGTTCTTCTATATTCCCATCATGGTCTTTTGTTTTTCTTCTTCATTGCTCTCTGAGGTTTCCAAACTGTCTGGAAGTACTGTTTTTTGAAACCTGAAGTACTGTTTTCTACATAATCTAATCTTTTGAAGACTCTTTCAACCGAATTTTTTAAAAATTTGATTTATTGTGTCTTTCTTTCCCATGATTTCTGATTTGTTTCGTTCCATAATCTCTATCTCCTTATTGAAGTGGTCTTCTACTTCCTGTACTTTCTCTCTTAATCCATGCCTTAGATCTTCTTAGAGCTTGTTAATCATTTTGACATTCACCTTTTGTATTCTATCTCTGGAATTCCATACCTTTAAATATCTGTGTTTTCATTTGTTAGGGGGTTGTATATTTTGGGGGGAGATTTCTGTGTGTCTCCTCATGTTTTTGGAGCTCCTAGCCTTGCACATCTGTTGATGATGTGGGGCTTTTGGGTGAGTGTTCTCATCTGTTTGTAATACACACTGTGCTGCTGGTATACCTCAAGTTTAACACATAATCTCAGGGAAGTCCAAATGTTAATTTCAACCCCCAACGCCTCTTTGCTGCAAGTAACAATGATAGTTTAAAATCACTCATATAATGCACTAATAAGAAATTTTAAATTTCTTCCTCATCACACTTTGTAGTACTTTGCTTGGGATGCTATCAAACACCATAGCATGAGTGGCTTCAGCAAGAAATAACAAAATGTATTTTGTCATTGTCTTGGGGCTAGAAGACTGAGATTGAGTTGCCGGCAGGCTTGGTTCCTTCTGAAATAGGAGGCTAGAAAGAAAAGTCTGTTCCTACCTTCTGGTGCTTTCCTAGAAATCTTTGGCATTCCTTGGCTTGTGGAAGCATCACTGTGCTCTGCCTTCATCATATCTTGGACATATTTGGGGGGGGGGGGTAGCACACAATTTAGCCTATTACTTCTGCCACATTTTGTTGGCTAAACATGTCACATAGACAACACAGATTCAAAAGGTGGTAAAAAGACAGATTCCACTTCTCACATAGTCTTGCAAAGTAATACTACAAAAACTATAGATATCGGAAAGCCATTGTGATTGTGACTGTTATTGCAATCAGTCTACCATACCATTATCTTAATGATAGTGTGATTAAGACTGCTGTGTAATTCTAGTGACTGCCCATCCACTCTATTTGACTGGAGACCTGAAGTTATCCTTTATCTCTTACCTGAGTAAGATTTGTCTATGCCACTGGGAAATGAAAAACAAAAAGTCCAAATATCTCTGCATTGAAGAAGGGCCATTACGCTTTGTATCATGTTACATTTCATGGAAAAAAAAAAAGAATCATAGTTTCAAACCTAAGTCTCAGGAAAGGTTAAAACATTGCTTTTTGTGCTCTGTGGAAGGTCCCCTTTTATATAGACTGTATCAACTTTCTAATACTCAAGCTTATAGTTTCAGTCAACTAATGTAAGATTCAAATTTTCCTTTAGCCTGAATTATGATAATAATAAAGATGATGATGATCATCACATCATCATCATTTTTATTGTTGTCGGGTTTAGTACAGAAATTACACCTTTTCTACTAAAAGGGGGATAATGGGTCCCTAAGACTTGAGTTGGATGTGAGATGGTAGTTGCTTTTCAATTCTCTACTCATAATTTGGTGGTCTTTAATTTTGCACACAATACCTTTCCAAATGAAACCTTTTTCATACTTTAAATGTTCATGAAGAAACATTTGAAAGAGCTAGGCATGGTGGGAGATGCCTGTAATCCCAGAGACATGAATGGGTGAGGCAGGAGGATTTCAAGTTCAAAGTCCATCTCAGCAAATTAGCCAGGCCACAGGCAACTTGGTAAGAGCTTGGCTCAAAAGTAAAAAAAAAAAAAAATTAAAAAAAAAAAAAATAAGGACTGCTGTTGTGCTGTTGTGGCTCGGTGGTAGAACACTTGCCTAGTATGTGTGAGGCACTGTGTTTGATTCTCAGCACCACATATAAATAAATTTTAGAATAAAGGTCTATCACCATCTAAAAAACATATTTTAAAAAGTTATAAAGTAATAAAAATGCATAAGAAAGACTGGGAATGTAGCTCTGCAGTAATGTGCCCCTGGGTTAATCCCCAGTACCAAAATAAATAAATAAATAAATAATTACAAAAATTAATTGATTAAAAACAATATTTGGATTCAAGATACTGTCCTGATGTAGATCTCCTCACCAAGATAACATTATATAATTTAGATTAAGATGAGTAACAGTATCTGTGGATCTTATATAGTCACCATAAGCAGCTCTACTGCTTGTTTCCACTACAGTGATTTGAAGTCTAATCCCAATATCTTTCTGGTCATAAAGGTGCTAAAATAACTAAAGTGGTCTGCTCTGAGGAATAGAAGGTTACACCAGAAAGCAGTGGTTATCAACTCCTTATATGTATGATGGAAGGTGACTGTGGATATTTATAAGCTGCCAATCAATATTTACTTTTGTTTTTTAGCCTTCTGCATCCAAGGGTTCTGCATCTGCAGATTCAACCAACTGTGGATGGAAAATGCTTAGAAAAGAGTTGCAATTGTTAAAAAATTACATATAAACTGTATATCAATGTATAATAGGCATGCAATTACTAATTATTTCTACAACTCTATTAACCGGTGGAAGATGGGTGTGGACTAACATAGTACAGGCCGAACTGGTTAAACATTCACAACTGTATATTAAATTGAATTGAATAATGGGATAAAAAGGACAGAAAATACAGGGAGGAAATATCAGTAAACATGGAAGGCTGTGGGGGGGAGGGAAGGGAGACCAAGGATAAAGCAGGAAGAATAAATTGGATACAGAAGAGGAAGCTAAAATGGAATAGTTTTATGTAGGAGACACTAAGTATTAATTAATATTAACTGATTAACCTGTTAATTATCCTTCAGTAATTCAGGCTAATTATTGCTGAAGTTTTGGAAATAGAGCCTTTTTAGTGCAGTGTTTCAAACTTCAGAAATTTTCAATTTTGGGGACATCATTAGAAAGCAAATCTAGAAGGACACTGAAAATTAGTGCAACCACTTTGAAATGCAACATGGAGATTCCTCAAAAATCTAGGAATGGACCAACCTTATGACTCAGATATCTCATTATTGTTATTTATCCAAAAGCATAAAAATCAGCATACTGTAATGATACAGGGCACCTCAAGGTTTACAGCAGTACAGTTCATAATAGCCAAGTTAAGGAACCAGTGCAGTTGCCTATCAACTGATGAATGGATAAATAAAATGTGGTTTACATAGTCAATGGAATTTTACACATCCACAAAAGTCAATGACATTTAACAGCATGTGCTGTTGAGTGGATGGGACCGATGGAACTGGGGAACATCATGCTAAGTGAAATAAGCCATATCAGGAAAGTCAAGGGTGGAATGTTTACTGTTGTATGTGGAAGCCAGAGCAAAATAAAGAAGGGGGCCCTTATCAAAATAGAAAGGAGATCAATAGAGTAGAGGAAGAGAACTGGGGGAAGGAAGAGGGCCAGGAAGGGAGAGACTGCAAGATTCTATTGACCATATTATGCTGTGTACATATGCAAATATGCCATGGTTATTTCCATCTTTTTCTATACCTATAAAGCACCAATTTTAAAAACAAAGAATACCAGTGGAATAGAGGATTGGAAACACAGGAAGGGAGAAGGAGAGGGAAAGAGAAATTACTGAGTACTGACATGGAGCAAATTATACTGCATGCAATGTATGATAATGGCAAAATGAACCCTGCTATTCGGTATAACTATAAAGCACTGATGCAAACATCTTAAAACAAAAACAACAAAAAGCAGCAGATCTCATCTGATTGTAGCCCTGGCTCAAGTTAGTCACGTTTTTTAAGTGAGTGTATAGACAGAATCCAGACCTGACCTCTGCTGGAGAAGACAATGGGAATAAATTGTTTTTCTCTCTCAGAATAGCTCTGTTGTTGTATCCAGGGGTGAGTGTCACACTGGCAGGAAAATTGGTGTGCTCCTCCATCTGCTTTATCTGTACACTGATCTGGCTCAAATCTCAAGTACCATTTTTGGGGGTCCCTGTCCCTGTCCTAGCCTTGGGAGTGAGGACAAGCCTTTCCATCAAACCCTGCTCAGACCAACATTCTCACGCCCTGTCAGCTACACTTTTTATCATACAGATTAGTCTGTCAATTTCAGATGGAAGCAACCTTTGTTTCTCTCTACTCTGCAGGGTCCAAGCAGGATGCCAGTCTTTCTTCTATGCTCAGATTGGCTGTTAACACCAACAATCCAGTAAAAGATATAGTCTAAGTGGTTGATTGGTCTTAGACCAAACTTTCCTTCCTACCCATTTTAGTGTACTGTTTTGTACTTTTATGTTACCCTCCATTGCTCTGACATCTATCTTGATTTCCTCATTTCTTATGTACGGATAATTGTTGGAAATGAAGCTCCTGTGGGGCTTGATTGCTGGAGAGACCTACTCCATCTTTGTAAAATACCCTCCAATTTTGTTCTATTTTCTAACAGTTTTCTCTTTGAACCTTCATGCATGAGGTATAAGTGACTGACAAAGCAAAATAATAGCCAGGTGTGGGGGCACAGGAATGTTATTCCAGGGACTCTGGAGACTGAGGCAGGAGGATCTCAAGTTCCAAGCCAGGCTCAGCAATATAAGTGAGACCCTGTCTCACAATTAAAACTAAAAAGGACTGGGGATCTAGCTCAGTGGTTCAGTTCCAAGCTCTGTCCCCCCAAAAAAACTTTTTAAAATAAAATTTATAATATCAATCTCTTGGGAATTTGACAGTGCACTCAATTTTCCAAGTAAGTTTTATGCTTTTATATGTTTTCATATTACTTATTTGCATCTCCTTTTAGCTGAGCTTGAAAAAAATAAATATTTTCTCTTCATATGATTTACCATAAATCCTGTGAGCTTTCTTTATTGTTTCATTCTTTTCCCTTTTTCCTCCTTGAGTATTTTCAGATGGCCTGTCCTTAAATTCACCAATTCTTTCTCATGTTTGACCCATTCTGCTTTCAAGATTCTCTATTGCATTCTACATTTCACTCCTTGTAATTTTCAGTTCCAGAATTGTTGTTTCCTTTTATTTCTGGAAGTTTATTTTCTTCCTTTAGAGGTTTAGTATTTTCCTGATTGACCTGAATCCTCATGTTTGTGCTTTGGAATTTGTAACATCTGAAGAATTACGGAATTATTGCAATCTTTCAGACTCGCTTTGTCTGGCAATGTCCTTCATCAGCCATATCAACCAGAGATTCTGGGTGTGTCATATGATATGCCCATGGGCATTCTTGCTTAAAGATCCCTTTGTCAGGCTGGCCCTGGTTTCAGTATTTCAGGTGAGGCAGGACTGTTGCTGGCTCCAAGGTGTTGCTTTTGAAACCTGGCTCCACTAGAGTAGACTACTGATCAAGCCCAGTGGTGGATCTGGATAACTGGGTATTTTAGTTGGGGTCCTGGGTTCCAAGTCCATGAAGACTTTTTTCACAAAGTTTGACCTGGAACTTTGCTGAACATTGTTCTTGAGTCTCCAGGGACTGGCCTAGAACCTCGTTGCATAGGCGCCAGCCTTGTTCCAGATACTAAAGGGGTCTGCTGGAGCAGGCCTGGACACAGGTGCCACTGGAGACTAAGGGCAGAGTATCCTACCTGGACAATGGGAGCTTGAGACTATAGGGCCAGAGTGGAACCATGATTGTGTGGTCAGTTTGGTTGGCTTGGATCATTGTGATTGACCTGGAAGCCTGAATCCTCTGGGCCTGGTCTAGTACCTTGGACGTTGAGGTCAGAAAGTGGCCTGATTCTGTGGGGACTTCCTTGCACATGGGTCCAGAGTGGTGGTCTGGTTGTGTCAGTCACTGTGGGGGAACCTGCCAGATGATTAGAGCTGCAGAGGCTGGCTTGGTGTAGGGGGAATGGCTTGAAGCCCTGGGAGGTGAGGGCCATCTGGTATAGGGGGAAGTCCAGAGTAAAGGAACCCTGAGGCCCAACCAGGCCCTGGTGTGGTCTTACAGCTTGGGTCTATGGCAGATGGCCCAGTGCTGTGCCAACCATAAAATGCAGGTCACAGGGGTCACCTGGTGCTCTAGTTTGCACTGGTATCTGGAGTTTCCCATGGCAGGCTTGGATACCATCTATGCCAGGCAGTGCTAGAGCATTAGGCCATGAGACCCAGCCTGTCTCCAGGGTGGGCCAAGATGCTCAGCTGCAGAAACTGGCCTTGACCCTGGAACTGTGGAAGCCTGCTGGACTCTGGGTTCTACTGTAGAGGCCATGGGTTGGGGGTGCAAGGCAAAGGTCAATGCCTCATTGCCCTCTCACTTAGTCAACCAAAGGGAGTCTCTGTGCACAATATACTGACTGGGGTTTGATGAGAACAATGCAAATAATACAAACTATCCTCCCTGCCCTCTTCAGTGCATTCCCTACCATTTCTGTGCTACTGCCAGGTGCTAAAACCCTTCCAACATCTTTGAAAACAGTTCTTGGGACCATCTTTGAGACCGATGTTTCCATGGAGAGATAAGCACTGGAAAGTACCGTTTCTACCATCTTACTGCCTTCCCCTATACCATCTAATATGTCTAATGTTCTCAAGCAACTGATGATTGACCTCAGGAGTGCTCCACCACGGAACTACGCTCCCCAAACCCCCATTTTAAACTTTTGAGATAGGGTCTCACTAAATTGCTGATCCTCCAGCCTCAGCCTCCCAACTAGAAGGGATACAGGCATGTGCCACCACACCTGGCAATGTTTTCTCATTTTAAAGATAACAATGAGAAGGCATGAAAGGAAACAAGAAAAATATGCCCCAGATTCAGGGAGAAAGTGCAATCAAGAGTAACCATCACTGAAGAAACACAAACATTGGAATTACCAGCCAAAGACAGCATCAAGTCTTAACTTTAAAACACAAAAATATACATATTTAGATGCTAAAGGAAAGGATGTAGAGATGTGTGTACACGTATGATTTACACGAATGGTATGAATCTACATTGTGCACAACCATAGAAAGGAAAAGTTGTACCCATTTGTGTACAGTTCATCAAATGCAGTCTGTAAAAATAAAAAATAAGGAGATGGATTATTAAAAAATGAACCAAATACACCTTCTAGAGTTGTTAAAAAGTACAGAACTAAGTGAAAGTACAGAGCAAGGAATCAGCAGCAGAATTTAAGCAGGCAGAGTTTTATCCATGCTGCAGAATATAACATAAAAAGAATGAAAGATTGAACGGAAACTAAGAGCCTATGGGGCATCATCATATATCCAAGGTTGCTATATAATAAGGTGCCCTGAAAGAGAGGGAAGACGGAAAAGGAAAGAAAGCATATTTGAAGAAATAAGGTCCAGATTAATGGGATGAAAATGACAGAGTAGTTGCTTCCAAGAGAGGGTCCTGCCACTAGAGCAACCAAGAAGCTGGCAAAAGAATAACTAATCGGCAGAATCGATATTTTCTTTGGAAATCTATATTCTATCAAATACAGACAGCAAACAGAAGACAAACATAGAGAAGAAACAGAACAAAATTTCTGTGGAAGTAGAGTGGCATGTTTCTTTACCCCCACCTACCAGCTCCCATCCCCAGGACAGCAAAAGTCAAGGAATGGCATTTCATCTTCTTTTGGACACCTGCTGCTCTAGTGGTTGCCAATATGTTATAAAAAATGATTTTAGGAAGCAGAGAAGTTTTTTTGGTTGTTTTATCAACCTTTATCTGTAGTGAATTTCTGGGAATCATCACTCAGAAGCATTTTAAAACAGAAAACTACTCAAGCATGCCTGGGGCCAGGGATGGTGGATGACTGCAGTAACATGTGACTCTCAATTCAGGAAGAGAAAGAGACCAAGGGATATTCTTGCTGAAACCAGAGGTTTGTCCTGCTGTGTGAGTTCAATGCACACACCCAGACACTGGTGAGTGCTCAGAAAGGACCTAACTTAACCCTAGATGTCCACCAGTAGCCAATTGCTGGATTCCATTCAAGAAGGAGGCCAAGGGTTAGGGAACAGTTTAAATTGTCTCAATAAACATTGAAAGATGCCAGCCCTGCAAATGAACAGAATTTTTTTTTCTCTCTTTTTTGGTGCAAATTGTTTAGGGAAAACCTCTCTCTGGGCAGTGGAAGATGAATGAGATAACAGAAAAGAGATTTCTCTGACCACACAGGACAAGGAAATCTGTCTATACAAAGCTAATTTTAAATATGCACTAGAGCAATGGATGCTGGCAGTCCTCAAAGACAACCACAGCAAAATCAAGAGAGGTAGTTCAACGTGAATTCTAGAGACCACATTATAATATTGAAAAATGTCTGATTTTAATCAAAAACATTAATAGGCATATAAATTTTTTAAGAGTTTGGCCCATTTACAGGGAAAAGTAAACAACAACAACAACAACAACAACAACAAAAATGAAGTCGCCACAAGTTTTAATCAGATAAACTTGACATTGAACCTAATAGACAAATGTTTGAAAACTTTTGCCTGAAAATATGTTCCAAGAAATAAGAAAATCTGTGGAGAAAACAGAACAGTATATGAATGATTTGGAATATCATTAAAGAAACAAAAATATGTATTTTAAAAAACGACCAAATGGAAATCCTGAAATTCACAATAAAAAAGCAGGAATGAAAACATCACCAAGGATTTCAACAGAAAATTTGAGGCAGGAGGGATAAATGATCAGTGAACATGTAGATAGGACAATTGAAATAATCCATTCTGAGGAACAGGAAAAAAAAAGAAGAGAAAAATAATAGACAGATTTCAAGGGACCTGTGAGACACCAGGAACTGCATGAGCACACATATTGACAGAAGAACAGAGGGACAGGGGAAGAGAATATTTGAAGAAATGGTGATTGAACTCCCCAAATTTGAGGAAAGATGTGCAATTACAAATCCAAGAATCTCAATAAGTTCCCAGTGGAATATAATCAAAGGGATTTAGATTGGACCATATATAATTAAGCTGTAGATAAAGAAGAACAAAAGGAAAATCTTGAAAGTAACAAGACAATATGGACTGACTATTCAGGTACAAGCTATCCTCAATAAATTTAAGATCTAATTTCTATCAGAAACCAGGAAAGCAGTGGAATGTCTTACTTCAAATGCTGAAAGAAGAACTTGCATATAAAGGACAGTGTTATACCCAGTAAAGACAGAAGCAGCTTCCTTGTGACAAGTGCTCCATGTCCCCCGAATAAAGCTCTTCTCCTCAGATCTCGGCATGTAGATTGAGTCCTTCCCACGATTGCGGTGTTCAGGTCTCTATCTGGGTTGTGTGGGTGAGCCGGTGTACCAGGCCTTCCTCCAGCATTGGGGTCCGTGGAACAAATAGGAATGGTTTATTAGTAAACATTAAGACAGCTGCGAAGAATACATTGGGAAATATAAAGAAAAAAACGTTAGGAGAAAGTCAAAACGGTACAGTGGGAAAACCAGTCAAGCAAAAGGTAAGGCAGTGTTGAGGATATACGCAAATGAAAACTAGATGATACCAATGGCTAAATGACAGTATCAGTATCCACCTTAAATTTATAAGCTTTGAGCTCATCAATTCAAAGTCCTAGATACACAGAATGAGTTCCAGCAAAAAAAAATAAAAAGTACAATCTAGATGTGATCCAACTCTGCTGTCTGTCTGTAAGAGAATGATGATTTATATCCAAGCACTTCAACATAAGCTCAACATACATTGAAAAGGAAAGGATGGAGAAAAGGTATTGCATTGAAAGATTGTGACAAAAGACACCCAGGTGGTGCCACCATTATTTTTAATTTTTTTCCCACTTTTTAAAATATGTTTGTGTTAGTCATACATGACAGTAGAATGTATTTTGACATATCATATGTACATGTTGCATAACTTCCCATGATGTGAAACTGGTGTAAACTGGTGTGGTCGCGGATTCATATATGAACATAGGAAAGTTATGTCTGATTCATTCTACTGTCTTTCCCATTTCCATCCCCTTCCCTCCCCTGTCAATACAGTGAACCGCCACTCCTTCCTTCCCCCCAACCCCGCGCCTATTGTGAGCTGCCATCGGAATATCATAGAGAATGCTCAGCCTTTGGTTTTTGGGGATTGGCATATTTCACTTAGCATGATAACCTCCAGTTCCATCCATTTACTGGCAAATGCCATAATTTCTTTCTCCTTTATGGCTGAGTAATATTCCATTTCTTATATGTACCACATTTTCTTTATCCATTCATCTATCGAAGGGCTCCTGGGTTGGTTCCATAGGACAGCCATCGTGAATTGAGCTGCTATGATCATTGATGTGGCCATGTCACCACAGTATGCTGATTTTAAGTCCCTTGGGCATATCTCATACTAAACAAAGTTGCCATAAACATACATTGGAGAAAAGATAGCATCTTCAACAAATGTTGTTGGGAACACTAGAACTCCATATGCAATAAAATGAAGTGAGACCCCTATCTCTCACCTTGCACAAAACTCAACTCTAAGTGAATCAAGGACCTAGGTATTAGACCAGATACCCTGTGCCTAGTAGAAGAAAACATAGGCCCCATCCTCCATCACATTATCTTAGGAACCAAATTCCTCAACAAGACTCTGAAAGCACAAGAAGTGAAATCGAGAATCAATAAATTGGATTGCATCAAACTAAAAATCTTCTTCACAGGAAAGGAAGCAATCAGGAATGTGAAGAGAGAGTCTACAGAGTGGGAGAAAATCTTTGCCACCTGCACCTCAGATACAGCATTAATCTCCAGGATATAAAAAGAACTTGAAAATCTTCCAAATAACCCAGTCAGTAAAGTGACTAAAGAACTGAACGACACTTCACAGAAGAAGAAATATGATTGATCAACAAACTTATGAAAAATGTTCAACATCAAGAGAAATGCAACTTAAAAGCGCACTGAAATTTCATCTCACTCCAGTCAGAGTGGCGATTATCAAGAATACAAGTAACAATAAATGTTGGCAAGGATGTGAGGAAAAAGTTACACTCATACATTGCTGGTGGGACTGCAAATTGGTGCAACCACTCTGGAAAGCGGGATGAGGTTCCTCAGAAAACCTGGAACGGAGCCACCATTTGACACAGTTACCCAACTCCTCAGCATACACCCAAAGGACATAAATTCAGCCACCATTAATTGTAAAAAAAATTAACTTTAAGTGAAAAAATTGTGACAGAAGAAAGGTATGGGTATAAAGTTCAATTCATCAAAAGGGGAGAAAAAATTAAATATGTATGCTGCATGCAATAGTCCAAGAATCAGGTGAGCAGAACTGTAGGGAAAACACAGAGTTCTTCAAAGTAGCTAGAGAATGCCACATTTTACTTTAATTAATGCATGAAACCACTGGAGTGAGGATCTGTAAATAAATAGAGCACTTGGACACAACAAAGCCCCCACATATCTATGCCTCAACAGACACACAAAGAACACTGCACTGCATCCAGTGACAGAAGAATACAAACTAAGTTGAATCACATGGAACATTCTCCACCAATAGACCATGATTGGGCCACAAATAAGTCTCCATACTAAAAGTATTAAATCACACAAAACATATATATTTTTTTCTGAACACAGTAGAATGAAGGTAAGAAAAATAAATTACAGAGGGAAACCCCAAAGTTGCTAAATGTGAGGAAGTAAACAGTGCCTGTGCAAATAATGAAAGGATAAATAATGAGGGAAGTCAGCAAATACACTCAGAAAACATAAATAAAAACAGGATGTACTCAAACCAGTGGGATACTGTGAAAGCAGTGCTCTCACAGAAGATTATAGATTTAAGTGCCCACATTGGAAAGAAGGTGGATTTTATATCCATAGTCTAACTCAATACCTTAAAGAAATACAAACTGTAGAGGAAACAACAACCCAAGGCAACAGAAAGAAAGAAATAATAAAGATTAGAATAGAAGTAAAACAAAAATGAAAGAAAAAGAAAACAATACAATGCTAAGCATTCACGCAAGCAAATGTTGGTTCTTTTTAAAAGATCTACAAAATTGACACACCTTTACACAGGAATAGCTAGCAAAAGAAGAGGGAAGGATCTAATATCAAATAAGAACTGAACATATTGACTTTACTACCAAATTAAAGATATGATAGATAAGTGGGATGCCATTAATCTTAAAAGCCTCTGCACAGGTATGGAAGTGATTCACAGCATGAAGAGAGAGTATGCAGAATGGGAGAAAATCGTGGCCAGCTACACCTCCATTAGGGGATAAATATACAGAATATACAGAGAACTCAAAAAACCTAACACCAAAAAAACCCAAATAAGCCAATAAATAAACATGCAAAGGAACTAAAGAGAATTTTCTCAAAAGAAGAAACACAGAAGGCCAATAAACATGAAAAAATGTTCAATGCCTCTAGCAACTGGAGACATGCAAATCAAAACTACACTTAGAATTCATCTCATTCCAGTGAGAATGGCAATGATGAGGGATATGAAAAACACAAAATGCTGGTGAGGATGTGGGGAGAAAGGAGCACTTATACATTGTTGGTGGGACTGCAGACTTGTACAACCTGTCTGGAAAGCAGTATAGGATTCCTCAAAAAAAGTAAGAATGGAATCACCATATGACCCTGCTATCCCACACCTGGGTGTTTTACCAAAAGATCAAAACTTGGAAAATTACAGTGATATAGCCACACTCATGTTTATAGCGGCACAATTCACAATATCTAAATTATGGAATCAACCCAGATGCCTGTCAATAGATGAATGAATGAAGAAATTGTGGCACATATATATATATATATACACACACACACACATATATATAGATAGACAGCTATAGATATATATACACACGCATGCACACACACACACACACATGATTACTACTCATCCATGAAAAGCAATGAAATCATGGCTACTGCCAGTAAATGGATAGATATGGAGAATATCATGCTAACTGAAATTAGCTAAACTCAGAGAATCTCAAGTCGAATGTTTTTTGTCATATGTTGAAGCTAGATTAAAATGAAGACATGAGGGAGGGAAGGATAAGATTAATTGAAGAAACAATCAAATACAAATGAATAGCCAAGAGAAAGTAAGTCTAGTAGAGTAGCAGAAGGAGAATGGAAAAGAGGAGGGAGGACAGGAGGGAAAAGTGGGGATTTCATGAATGGAATTTGATTCCCATGCATATATGAGTCTGTTGGCATGAACCCAACTACTATGTATAACCATAAAGCTCAAATAATAATAAAATAATAATAACAACAAAAGATAAAGATAGTATACGGTAAAAATAGAAAACTATGAACAATTTTATACCAGCAGATTATATACCTGAATGAAAAGGGCAATTCTCTAAATGCACACAAATTAGCAAAACTAACTAATACAAAAGAAAATAGGAAATATGAGCAGGCCTAAAACAGAAACAGTGACTGGATAAAAAAAAAAAAAAAAAACTCTCAACAGGAAAAATCTCTGGAACAACTGACTTCATCATTTAATTTTATCAAAATAGATTCTATCCAAATTTAAGCATTAACATGAATTCTTCTCCTAGTCAATTAAAAACAGAAGGGGGTAAACTACCACACCCATTCAATTAGGCCAACCCTGAACTTACAACAGTGACAATTCAGCACAAGAATCTATGCACACACCTCCTTACCAGCAAATACTTGCACATTCCAATGTCAAAACATCCTACAGTTACAGCAACCAAAACCACAGATAATGGCACAGGCAGAGGCATATAGATCAACCAAATATTATGTAGAGGCAAGATAAAATCCCATACATCATTGACATGTTAATTTTGGCATGGGTGCCAAACACATTCACTGGGGAAAGAATGATCTCTACAACAAATGTTTCCAGGTGGGGTGTGGGTGTTTCATGTGGCAGTGAAATAAACCCCATGCCAGCATTGATCTACTTGACCCTCAACCTCTGTGCTGTTTCTTACACCATCAAAGCAAGGGATTAAAGGTTCGATTATAAACTTTCATTTTGTCTCATTTTTTTTAATTGGTTGCTTGGACACCTGGAGGCTCAGTTTCCCCCAGTTCAGTTGAGCTACTGACAGGGACAACTGGACATTCACATACCAAGAACTGCAGTTGAGACCTACCTCACACCATGACACAGAAATAACTCAAAAATGGATCATACATCTATAAGTTCTTGGTGTTTGGTCCCAAATATAAAGATACCCACAGAATGGGAGAAATACATGAAGACAATATATTTTCTAAGTGTTAAGAATCTATAATGCATAAAGAACATAAAAATGAGAAGACCAAAAAAGTTAAGAAATGGAGAAGAATAAGAATAGTCAGTTGTCCAAAGAACATCAGCAGATGTCCAACAATCATGTGAACGGACACTCAACATCATTAAGTGTTGTGGAAATACAAATAAAAATGGCAGTAGCACACTACTTCTTAGGCACAGGGCTATCTATCTACTTTCAGAAAGATGGAAAGTAGGAAGTCTTAGAAAGACTGTGGATAAATTGGATCTCGGTAGAATGGTGCAGTGGCTGCCATGGTGCTCTTTCCAAAAGTTAAGCCAAATTACCATATGGCACAGTGATTGAACTTCTAGGTTTATACCACAAATAATTGAAAACTGGAACTCAAACAACTACTTGTATTTTGACGTTCACAGCAGCATTTTTCTCACATGATAGAACCAATGCAAAAGTCCATCAATAGATGAATGGATAAGTAAAGTGTGCTATGTGTGTAAAATAGAACAGTATTCAAACCTAAACAGTAATGATACACGTGTCAACGTGCATAAAACTCAAATTATTATTTTAAATTATGTGAGACACAAAAATTTCCATATTGTATGTTCCCAGTAGTTAGGAAATATCTAGAGGAGTAATTCCACAAGGACCAGGAGAAAATCACTGGTGGCCAGGTTCTAGGGGAAGGGGAGAATGAAGACTGACTATTTTACATTTACCTCTTTCCTTCTAGAGGAATGAAAATGATTTAAGACTTAATAGAGGCAGTGACTTCAGGGCACTGTGCATGTGCTAAGTACCACTGAATTGTTAAATCCTAAAGTTTATTTTTTTAATTTAATTTAATGCTCTTTGAAGTCCACTACTATTTATAAAAGCATACTAACCAATTATAAGGATAGTAGGATAGATAGTCTTTGCCACACCCCTAAGTGAACAAAAGAAACTTCAAAATGACTTCAGTATTACAATTAGTGTCTATGCACTAATTGGTGGAAATATGCTTGCAATTTTCAAAAACGTAAATAATCGGGTTATGGTGACCTTTCATAAAGCAAAAAGTTCTTATAATATTTTAATAATAGATTTCTATGAAATAATGGCTACAGACTTTCAAATTGCCAAGAAAAGCAATCTACACAACCAAGTAGTTCCTTGAACTCAAAGAAGAAAACACTCAAGCAGATTACAGCCTAGACACAACAACATGAAATTCTTGAAAATGGAAGATCAAGAGACAATCTTAACAGCAGACAGACAGAAGTGGCTCATCATATATGTAGAATCTTCAATAAGGTCAACAGCTCACTTTTCATTAGGACTGTGGATATTAGAAGATGATGGGGTGAAGTACTCCAAGTATTGGAAGAAAAAGACTGTCAAGCAAGAATTCTATACCCAGCATAACTATGACCCCTAAAACTGTTAGGAAATTGGAGACACTCATATATAAAGAAAAGCATGAAATAATTTTCATTAGGAGTCCTGCCATGGAAAATTGGAGATAGACTTCAGGTTTACCCTGGTTTTCCCTCTTCGATGGAACTCGAGGGACCATGGCTGAATTCCTGGAGTGAGCAGATCAAGATCATGAGTGGTATGGTGACAGTCAAGAGAGCAATTGGTCAATGGAAAACTGATGAATGAAAAAGCAGAAAAACTACAAAAAAAAAGATTTAAATGGATGAATGTTGAAGGTGGTGAAAGCTATGCCATTGTAAAGCATGCAGAATTCCTGCTAGAGCCTCAGATGATGACCCCAGATTGCCAGCACAGCTTAGAAGCTGCCTATACCAACCTTCAGAAAATGCTGGAAAGAAGAAAAGACTTGAAAGAAGCTGAGGAATATAAAGAAACACATTCATTATTGTACTCAGTAGAGTTAGAGGCCTGAAACTCTTCTGTGTGGAGTGTCTTCTGTATTAAATCCTTGGATCCATTCTATAATTCTTTTCTTTTGACCACTGCTCTTCTGTGTTTGAGTAGTACTCAGGGAGTCCTTCAGGCTGAAATGAAGTAAGATGCAGTGAGAGCAATGCTAAGAAGGCATAAAGCTGTGAAAAATTACCTTTTAAAGAAGAAAGACCTTAAGTTGATAATCTAAACACCCACCTGAGGGCATGAGAGCACACTGACCAAACGAAATGCAAAGCACACAGAAGAAAAGAAATAAGATTGTCAGGGAGAAAAGTAGAGAACCAAGAAAAGAAAAGGAAAATTAACATTGTAGCATTATCAAAATTATTCCTTCGAAAATATCTGTAAAACTGACAATAATTTAATTAAATTGGACACAACGAATCGAGAGGAAGTAAATAATTAAATTAAAAATGGAATATGGACAATTACCCCTGGCCTTAATAAAGTAAAAAGTATTATAAGGTAATACTATGAAAAATTGTTTGACTACAAACAAGATAGCCCAAGCAAACTTGACAAATTCCTAGAAAGACATAAGATGTCAAAATTGTGTAGGAAGGATAAAACGATAATCTGTGTGTAACGAGGAAATAGATAGTATTAGAAATTAAACAAACAGTAAAACTTGTCCAAAAGAAAATCCTGGGGCCAGTTGGCTACACCAGTGAATTCTAAAAACATTTGAAGAAAAGTTAACAGCACTCATTCAGAAATTCCTGCCAAAAATAAAGGAATAAGGAACACTTCTCTTCTCATTTTAACTGTTACCTTGTTAACAAACTAGATAGTAACATTTGTAGAAAAGGAAAAAAACAATAAACAAAAGAGCCCTCCAAAGTCAAAAGAATAGGAAGTTCTTAAACTTGATTAAGTCTTCTAAGGAAAACTCACAGGTAACAGCACATTTAATGGTGAAAGGAGAGTTTTCTGCCTAGCATTAAGAACAAAAAGAAGTGTGCTCTCACCACCTCTATTCAACATCACACTGGAGGTTCTAGCTAGGGGAAGTGAGAAAGAAAAAGAAATGGAGGGCAACCAGATAGAAAAATAAGGTCTTAAGTGATCATTCCACGATCTTGTGTGTAGTTAATACAAAAGAATTCACAAAACTGCCAGGGATAATGAACATTATTCCTAAGATTGCAAGAAAGAAGACAAACATGCAAAAAGCATCTGTATTTCCAGATGCTAGTAATGGAAATGGAATTGGGAAACTTTCATTTACACTAGCATTCAAAGGAATAAAATAGTTATGATTAAATTTAACAAAAGAGGTGCACCTGGGAAGAAACAAAAGAAAATCTTTGAAAAGAATCAAGGCTTTAAATGTGAGGGGAAACAAAACCTGCTCACATAGAGGAAGACAATGTTTTAAGACAGAAGTAGTCCATCTGTAGATTAAATGAAACTCCGTATCAACACCCCAGTTGACACTGAAAAACTGATGCTAAAATTAAATAAAGAGAAATAAATGAATAAAATTGGGTTTTCAAGATGGCAGCCGAGACGGTGGCTGCATTTCATGTTGCTCCAGGACTTAGGATTCAAAAGAGGAGATATTGAGACACTTGGGACCAACTCAAAGCAGCCAGGTGAGTCTCTCTCGATGGGGAGGCGTCCCGGATGGGAAGGTCGTCCCGGAACGCAGGGAACTTTGTGAAGTAGAGCTGCCAGCGAGACACCCCTCCCCCCCGCTGGAGCAGTGAACTCAGACAACTGGAAGCATCGTAGAGGAGGCCGCTCAGCACAGCGCTGGGACTCGGAGCAACCACTGGGACTCCGGTGGCTGCCCAGGGGAGGAGCGGCGAGGAGAGCCGTGTGCACTCACAACACCGGGACCTGCCCTGAGGAGGAGGAGGAGGAACGTGGCCGCTTGGATTCGGAGTGACTATACCAGAGCTACAGGCAGTTGCCAGAGGAGAAGCTGCGCGGCAAGCTGTTTGGACTTAGAGCGACTGCTTCTGAACACCGGGGCCTGTCCTGAGGACGAAGAGGAGGAGGAGCGCGGCCGCTTGGATTCGGAGTGGCTATACCAGAGCTACAGGCGGTTGCCAGAGGAGGGGCTGCATGGCGAGCTGTTTGGACTCAGACCACTTCTGAACACTGGGGCCTGCCCGGAGGAGGAGGAGGAGGAGGAGGAGCGCGGCGGGTCGTTTGGACTCGCAGTGACTGCATTAGAGATCCAGGCAGCTGCTCAGAGGAGGAGGCGATTGGTGAGTTGTTTGGACTTAAAGCGACCGCTCCTGAACACAGGGGGGCTGCGTGGAGGAGAAGCGCGATGGGTCTCTTGGTCTCGAGTGGCTGCACCAGAGCTCCGGGCGGTTGCCCAGAGGATGCGTGCAGTGGGTCACGTGGATTCAGAGCCACGCAGAGCGACCGCTCCTGAACACCCGGGAGGTTACCTGGAGGAGGAAGAGGAACGGGGAGGGTCATTTCGACTCGGAGTGATGGATTGCCCCGGGCTACGGGTGGTTGGTGGGAGGAGGAGGCACACAGTGAGTTGCTTGGACTCGTACTGACCGCACCAGAATACTGTGCGGCTATCTGGAGGAAGAGGTGTGTGGCGGGTCTCTGGGACTCAGAGTGATTGTACGGGGCCCCAGGTGGCTGCTCAGAGGAGGGGACGCATAGGCAGGCGATTAGGTGCAGAGCAGGGTCCCAGGATCTAGGAGGCTTCTTGGTGGAAGAGCCCCACAGAGACACGCTTAGGGGTGGAGCGAAGGTTCCAGGACTGCGGGCAGATTCTCTGAGGAGGGGCAGCTTAAGGAGATAAATCTGCGAAGGGTGAGACTCCCAGGCCCAGGAGGTAGGGCCTGACACCTGGGAACTTTGCAGAGGAAGGCAGCCCAGCCCAGGTGGTAGCTGTAAATTGAGGGGAACCTCTAGGAGGGAACTGAGCAGCGAGACCTCCCCACCGGGTGAGTCTTCCCTGCTGGGTAAGGTTTCCCCACAAGGATGGTAAAACCAGAGACACAGGCCCAAACAGGACTTGTCTCAGCCCGCAGCCTAGTTCCCCTTTGGACGACCATTGGTCAACAAGTGGAGGCACCTCTGCCCACTAGCAGGGAATATACCCCACATGAAGGCCACCACTCCTAGAGAGGCAGCTTCCTTGTGGAGCACCGCATTATCAACTTCCTCCAAGACTTCAGCCTACTGAAGGCTAAGAGGGGATATATATAGAAATCTTCAAGGACATTGTAAGTCAATAGAGGAAATCTGCAATATCTCAGCGGTCCACTGATACCTGGACAATATGAGAAAACAAGGAAAGAAAATGCCCCAAACAAATCTAGATGTTACATCAATAAAACCCAATGACAGCATGGCAGAAGAAATGACAGAAAACGAGTTCAGAATGTACATAATTAAAACGATCAGAGAAGCAAACGATAAGATGAAAGAGCAAATGCACGCACAGAATGATGAGATGAAAGAGCAAATGCTGGCATTGAATGATCACACCAATCGACAGTTAAAAGAGCAAATACAGGAAGCAAAAGATGATTTCAATAAAGAGTTAGAGATATTGAAAAAAAAAAACAAACAGAAATCCTTGACATGAAGGAAACAATAAACCAAATTAAGAACTCCATAGAAAGCATATCCAGTAGGATAGAACACCTGGAAGACAGAACCTCAGACATTGAAGACAAAATATTTAACCTTGAAAACAAAGTAGAACAAACAGAGAAGATGGTAAGAAACCATGAACAGAATCTACAACAACTGTGGGATATCATGAAAAGGCCAAATTTAAGAATTATTGGGATTGAGGAAGGCTTAGAGAAAGAAACCAAAGGAATGAACAATCTATTCAATGAAATACTATCAGAAAATTTCCCAAATCTGAAGAATGAAATGGAAAATCAAGTTCAAGAGGCTTATAGGACTCCAAATACACAAAATTACAACAGACCCACATCAAGGCACATTATAATGAAAATGCCTAACACACAAAACAAAGACAGAATTTTAAAGGCTGTGAGAGAAAAGAACCAAATTACATTCAGGGGGAAACCAATATGGATACCAGCAGATTTTTCAATCCAGACCCTAAAAGCTAGAAGGGCCTGGAACAACATTTTTCAAGCCCTGAAAGAAAATGGATGCCAACCAAGAATCTTATACCCAGCAAAACTTACCTTCAAATTTGGCGATGAAATAAAATCCTTCCATGATACGCAAAAGCTGAAAGAATTTACAAAATGAAAGCCAGCATTACAGAACATTCTCAGCAAAATATTCCATGAGGAAGAGATGAAAAACAAAGAAGCAAATCAGCAAAGGGAGGAATTATCCTAAAGGAATTGTCAAATAAAGGAGGAACCAAGTTGTGTCAAACAAATAAATAAATAAAATTTAAATAATGAACCCAATGACCGGGAAACCGAATCATATCTCAATAATAACCCAGAATATTAATGGCCTGAATTCATCAATCAAAAGACATAGACTGGCAGATTGGATTAAAAAGAAGGATCCAACAATATGTTGCCTCCAAGAGACTCACCTCATAGAAAAAGATACCCATAGACTAAAGGTGAAAGGATGGGGAAAAACATACCATGCACATGGACTCAGCAAAAAAGCTGGAGTATCCATCCTCATTTCAGACAATGTGGACGTCAAGCCAAAGTTAGTCAGAAGGGATAAAGAAGGTCATTTCATACTGCTTAAGGAAAGCATAAATCAGCAAGATATAACAATCATAAACATCTATGCCCCAAACAGTGGCTCATCCATGTATGTCAAACAAATCCTTCTCAATTTCAGAAACCAAATAGACCATCACACAATAATACTAGGTGATTTTAACACACCTCTCTCACCACTGGACAGATCTTCCAGACAAACATTGAACAAAGAAACCATAGATCTCAATAACACAATCAATAATTTAGACTTAATGGACATTTACAGAATATACCGTCCAACCAAGAGCGAATACACTTTCTTCTCAGCAGGATATGGATCCTTCTCTAAAATAGACCACAAAGCTAATGTTAGCAAATACAAGAACATAGAGACACTACCATGTATTCTATCAGATCATAATGGATTGACGTTAGAAATAAATGAAAGAGTAAAACACAGAAACTATTCCAACATCTGGATATTAAACAATATGCTATTATATGATGAATGGATAACAGAAGATATTAGGAAGGAAATTAAAAAATTGTTAGGGGTAAATGAGAACAAAGAAACATCATACCAAAATCTCTGGGACACTACGAAAGCAGTACTTAGAGGGAAATTTATTTCATGGAGCGCATTTAATAAAAGAAGTAAAGCTCAACAAATAAACGACCTAACACTACAGCTCAAAGCCCTAGAAAAAGAAGAACAGACCAGCACCAAAAGTAGTAGAAGACAGGAAATAGTTAAACTCAGAGCTGAAATCAATGAAATTGAAACAAAAGAAACAATACAAAAAATTGACAAAATAAATAGTTGGTTCTTCAAAAAAATAAACAAAATTAATAAACCTTTCGCCACACTTACCAAGAGAAGACGAGAGAAAACCCAAATCACTAAAATTCGGAATGAACAAGGAAATATCACAACAGACAGGATTGAAATACAAAACATAATTAGAAGCTATTTTGAAAAGCTATACTCCAACAAAATAGAAAATTTCGAAGACATCAACAGGTTTCTAGAGACATATGAATTGCCTAAACTGAATGAGGAGGACATACAGAATTTAAGTAGACCAATTTCAAGTACTGAAGTCGAAGAAGTCATCAAAAGCCTACCAACAAAGAAAAGTCTGAGACCAGATGGGTTCTCAGCCGAGTTCTACAAAACCTTTAAAGAAGAGCTCATTCCAATAGTTCTCACAGTATGCCATAAAATAGAAGAGGAGGGAACCCTCCCAAACTCATTCTATGAAGCCAATATCACACTGATACCTAAACCAGACAGAGACTCATCACGGAAAGAAAATTTCAGGCCAATATCCTTAATGAACATTGATGCAAAAATTCTCAACGAAATTTTAGCAAATCACATACAAAAACATATTAAAAAGATAGTGTACCATGATCAAGTGGGTTTCATCCCAGGGATGCAAGGTTGGTTCAACATCAGGAAATCAATAAATGTAATTCACCATATCAATAGACTTAAAGTCAAGAATCACATGATTATTTCAATAGATGCAGAAAAAGCATTTGGTAAAATACAGCACCCCTTCATGCTCAAAACACTAGAAAAAAGAGGGATAGTGGGAACATTCCTTAACATTGTAAAGGCCATTGATGCTAAGCCCATGGCTAATATCATTCTAAATGGTGAAAAACTGAAAGCATTCCCCGTAAAAACTGGAACAAGGCAGGGATGCCCTCTTTCACCACTTCTATTCAACATCGTTCTTGTGACTCTAGCCAGAGCAATTAGACAAACCAAAGAAATTAAAGGGATACAAATTGGAAAAGAAGAACTCAAACTATCCCTGTTCGCTGATGACATGATTATATATTTAGAGGAACCCGGAAATTCCACCAGAAAACTCTTAGAACTCATAAGTGAATTTGGTAAAGTAGCAGTTTACAAGATCAATGCTCATAAATCCAATGCACTTTTATACATAAGTGATGAATCTTCAGAAAGAGAAATTAGGAAAACTACCCCATTCACAATAGCCTCGAAAAAAATAAAATATTTGGGAATCAATCTCACAAAAGAGGTGAAAGAACTCTACAATGAGAACGATACAACACTAAAGAAAGAAATTAAAGAACACCTTAGAAGATGGAAAGATCTTCCATGTTCTTGGATAGGAAGAATTAATATTGTCAAAATGGCCATACTACTTAAAGTGCTATACAAATTCAATGCAATTCCAATTAAAATCCCAATGAGGTATCTTACAGAAATAGAGCAAGCAATTATGAAATTCATCTGGAAGAATAAGAACCCCAGAATAGCTAAAGCAATTCTTAGCAGGAAGAGTGAAACAGGGGGTATTGCAATACCAGATCTTCAACTCTACTACAAAGCAATAGTAACAAAAACGGCATGGTATTGGTACCAAAATAGAAAGGTAGATCAATGGTACAGAATAGAGGACACGGACACAAACCCAAATAAATACAATTTTCTCATACTAGACAAAGGGGCCAAAAATATGCAATGGAGAAAAGATAGCCTCTTCAACAAATGGTGCTGGGAGAATTGGAAATCCATATGCAACAGAATGAAACTAAACCCGTATCTCTCACCATGCATGAAACTAAACTCAAAATGGATTAAGGACTTTGGAATCAGACCAGAGACCCTGCAGATTATAGAAGAAAAAGTAGGTCCAGATCTTCAACATGTCGGCTTAGGACCAGACTTCCTTAACAGGACTCCCATAGCACAAGAAATAAAATCAAGAATCAATAACTGGGATAGATTCCAACTAAAAAGCTTTCTCTCAGCAAAGGAAACTATCAGCAATGTGATGAAAGAGCCTACAGAGTGGGAGAATATCTTTGCCAATCATACTTCAGATAGAGCACTAATCTCCAGAATCTATAAAGAACTCAAAAAACTCTAGTCCAAGAATTCAAATAATCCAGTCGACAAATGGGCTAAGGAAATGAATAGACACTTCACAGGAGAAGATCTACAAGCAATCAACAAACATATGGAAAAATGTTCAACATCTCTAGTAATAAGATAAATGCAAATCAAAACCACCCGAAGATTCCATCTCACCCCAATTAGAATGGCGATTATCAAGCATATGAGCAACAACAGGTTTTGGCAAGGATGTGGGGAGAAAGGTACCCTCGTACATTGCTGGTGGGGCTGCAAATTAGTGCAGCCACTCTGGAAAGCAGTGTGGAGATTCCTTAGAAAACTTGGAATGGACCCTCCATTTGACCCAGCTATCCCACTCCTTGGCCTATTCCCAAAGGACTTAAAATCAGCATACTACAGAGATACAGCCACATCAATGTTCATAGCTGCACAATAGCCAGACTATGGAACCAACCTAGATGCCCTTCAATTGATGAGTGGATAAAGATACTGTGGTATATATATACAATGGAATATTACTCAGCCATAAAGAATGATAAAATTATGGCTTTTGCAGGCAAATGGATGAAATTGGAGAGTATCATGCTAAGTGAGATAAGCCAATCTCAAAAAGCCAAAGGACGAATGATATCGCTAATAAGTGGATGATGACACATAATGGGGGGAGGGAAGGGTTAGTGTTAGGGTTAGAGTTAGGGTTAGGGAGGGGGGCAAGTATGGAGGAAGGAAGCACTGTATAGAGGGAAAAGAGGGGTGGGAGGGCTGGGGGGAAGGGAAAAAATAACAGAATGAATCAAACAAGATTACCCTATGTAAATTTATGATTACACAAATGGTATGCCTTTACGCCATGTACAAACAGAGAAACAACATGTATCCCATTTGTTTACAATAATAAATAAATAAATAAATAAATAAATAAAATTAAATAAAGAGAAATGATGAGCAAACTAACTTCACCAACATGGCAGAATGGAATTTTCCAGAAAAATAATGCTGGACAGCTATCCCTGCACAAAATTACCTTCACCAAGGAGCTAAGGAATCCAGGTGAGAGGTTACAGCATGTGGGTGTAGCACAGGTTTAAAATAGACCCATCGAGGGGCCAGAGCTGTGGCTCAGTAGAAGAGCACTTGCCTGGCACGTGGGAGGCCCTGGGTTTGATACTCAGCACCACATATAAATAAATAAAATAAAAGATCCATTGACAACTAAAAAAAAATTTTAGAAATAGACCCTTTGAAGAACGTGGAAAGGACAGTTTCACACTAACTGTGTGACCTTTCCCCCACACTAAGGCTGAAAGACCTCAGAAAAGACACCCTCAACATGCTTAAAGGAGAATGAAGTGAACCACTGACTGTATCACAGACCCCAGAACCATGCCTACCTCAGTGAAACTCAGTGCCAGTGTAGAACCAGTGGACCCAAGCTATAGGCTGGCTCCTACACACACAAGTTTCTGCTCTCAGCCAGCACCAGACTGGTCGCAGACTCATTTACCAAGCCCTTCTGCTGTTCACCAACTGCCTGTGCACCCAGGTTCTGGATTCACATTCCAGAAGACGCAGTGTGCCTGCCCACCAATCCCCACAGACCCAGGCTCTAGGCCCACCCCAGCACACCTATGCACCAGGCACCTTTGCACCACATAATGAACCCAAACATGGGGCCATCCCACACAAGCACTCCAGCAGCAAACCCGCACGTGAACTCTGAAATATGGTCTGATCAGAATCAATCTCTGGATCTACTGATGCCAATAGGTTGCCCTGAATAATCTGGTCTCTGGAGACTAGAAGGTGTCCCTTCCCCTTTACATTCACAGAAACCAATGCACAACCACAGGTATCATGAATAATCAGGGAATCACAACACCAGCAAAACGGCAATGTACAACACCAGTACAGGACTCTAAAGATGTGGACATCTATGCATTACCTGACAATGTATTCCAAATAAAGGCCTAAAGTCAGATCATGAAAATGCAAGGGAACACAGATAGAAAATGAACATTATTGCTGGGTGCAGTGGCGCATGCCTGTAACGCCAGCGGCTTGGCAGGCTGAGGCAGGAACATTGCAAGTTCAAAGTCAGCCTCAGCAAAAGCAAGCACTAAGCAACTCATTGAGACCCTGTCTCTAAATAAAGTACAAAATAGTGCTGGGGATGTGGTTCAGTGTTCGAGTGCCCCTGTGTTCAATCCCTGGTACCATCCCCATAAAAAAAAAAGAAAGGAAGAAAAAGAAAAAGAAAGAAAGAGAAAGAAGAAAAAGGAATTTATCAATGGAACGATGCAAAAAAATAAAATAAAATGAGAAGATACAATAAAGAGACAGAAATCACGAAAGAAAAAGAAATAAAAACAAAAAATGAAATTCTGGACTGCAAGAACACAATGACCAAAATTTAAAATTCCATGGGGAACTTTCATAGCAGGCTCAGTCATACAGAAAAATGGATCAGTGAACCCAAAGAGAGGAGTTTTGTAATTTAGCCAGTTGGAGGAATGAAAAGAAAAACAAAGAGTGCAGGAGTCCCATGAGGTTTATGGCATACCATCAAATGAACTAATATATGCATTATGGGAGTATAATAAGGTGGAGAGGAAGAGAAAGAGGTGCAAAAGCTTATGTAAGGATATAATGGCTGAACACTTCCAAGACTTGAGGAGTGATGGAGCAATACAGACAGCCAGTATCACCCAAACACAGCCATTTTATGTATTGTCACCAAAATGGCAGAATAGAGACCATGAGCCTTCACTCTCCCACAGGAAACCGATTACAACTACCCTGTGGCAAACTTAGAGCCAAGATATTTCTTAGACACTCTATTATAATCAAACTCTCCTAAACGATGAATAGAGAGGGTTTTGAAAGAAGCACATGAAAAGGAGTGTCCCCACTCCAGCCTATCAGCAGAATTCTCAACAGAATCCTGTCTGGTCAGGGGTACTTGAGCTAATATTTAAAGTGCTGAAAGTGAGGAAACAACCTGCCCACAGAGAATGCTGTACTTGGCAAGGCTGTCCTTTGGGGGAAGAGGAGGAGGTACAGATATTCCCACGCAGGACAAAATAGCCATCAGACTTCATCACCACTGGAACTACCTTACAGCAATTACTAAAAGGGGAGTTCTTGATGTTAAAGGAAAAGACGCTAACAACAGGAAAACATGTCAAAGTATAAAAACTCACTCTAAAACTAAAATGTAGTCAAGTTCTGAATACAGTGATACTGCAATGGTGGTACATACATAACTGTACCACCTCTGGCTTAAAAATGAGAAGGCAGAAATATTTGAATAACTGTGACTATAATAATTAGCTAATAGATACATGAGATATAAAATATGGGAAGTTATGACATCAAATATCATAACGTGGAGGGAGCAGAACGTAAGGAGTAGACGTTTTGTGTGTTCTGCGATATCAGTGTAAAATAGACACTGGCCACCAAAAGTATTATGTAAGCCTCATATTAACCACAGAGGATAAACCTTTAGTAGATACAAAAAAATAAGAGAGATTTTCAAAACCCACAATGCCAAAAAAATTTATCAAACTGCAAAGGAAGACAGCAGGAGGAGGAGAATGGAACTATGGATACACAAACAGAAAAGAAGAGAAAGTGGCATTAATAAATCCATACCTGTCATTACTTCACTGTAAATGGATTACATTCTCCAATCACAAGACGTAGTGTGGCTGATGGATTAAAAATTCAGATCTTACTATGTGCTACCTACAAGGGAATCACTTCCGTTGCAAGGACACACACAGGCTGATTGGGAAGGTTTGGAGACAATAGTCCATGCAGATGACAACCCAAATAGAGTATGGGTGGCTCTTGTAAGAGCAGAAAATAGCCTTTAAGCTGAAAACAGTTACAGGAGGCACAGAAGTTCTTTACCTAATGAAGGGATCAATTCATTAAGGGGATATAACAGTTTTAAATACATACACAACCAACACTGGTATATAACACAAATACTAACAGAACTGAATGGAGAAATAGACCAAAATACAACAATAATAAAGGAACACCAAAATCTCACTGCAGCAATAGATAGATAATACAGATAAAAAAAAATCACTAACATAACAGCAAAATTGACCAACACGATAGACACAATGGACCTAAAGATGTACTCAGAACATTCTGTCTACCTGCTGAAGAATACATATTCTTTTCAACAACTCACAGAGATGATATGTTGGACCCAAAGGAAGTCTTAACACGTTCCAGAAGATGGAAATCGTTTTGATTATCAATTCTGACCACAACAATATAAAAGCAGAAATGAATAATAGGAGTAATTTCAGAAAACTCAAAAAATATGTGGAAATGAAACACACTCCTGAACAATGGGGCCAAAGAAGAAATCAAATGAGTGATAAAAGGGGTGTGTTGTCACCAAAATGGCAGAAGAGAAACAATGAGCCTTCACTCTCCCACAGGAAACCTATTGCAACTACCCTGTGGCAAACTGGGAGCCAGAACACATCAGAACTTGAAACTGAGTCTGCGGCCATCTCTCAGGGCCACAGAGCAGCAGAAAGCTGGGTCTGGGAGTGGATCATAAGAAAAATCAGCAATTCTGACTCCACCCCGTCCATCAGCAACACTTTGTGTGTGGTGAATTCCATGCAGTCTCACAGTTTCAAGACTAAACAAAAATGTTGCTACATCAGCTATTGGGAGGCTTGGCAGGCTCCTTAAGACAGCTAAAGCGAAAATAAAACTAAAAATAAAACAGAGGTGGGGCTAGTCACAGCTGCTGCACAGAACTCTGGTGACTCTCCATTTCAGTCAGGGGAAGGACCAAATCTGAGAGGCTGTATCAGGAGACCTGCTCCACTGGTCCTTCAGAAGGGAGTCCCATGCTGGCCTTCCAGTGCATTCTCAGTGTATGCTTGGGTTCCTCTTTAGGATCATTTAGATCTTACACCTTGCCCAATTCAAAATTATTGCAAATTGGCAGCAAACCTGGGCTTATCACGCCATCTTGTGTCTAAAGTAGGCATTTACCTCGGATCAAGGGAATTCAGCTACCTTATACTTCACTGGAAAGACACAACCATAAAAAAAGACACAGATGGAAGGGCAAGATGGCCCAACAGAGGCAGCTCCAAGTTCACCTCTTCCTCCATGAAGAGGAACCATAATAAAAAAATGGATGCATTTCTAGGTGAGTGATATTGGACTAAATTTAAGCAAGGTAGAGTTGAGAACCCTATAAGACACAGAGACCTGGAATAGCAGCACAGAGTGTGAGATATAGTACACTGGCAACCACAACCCCACCCACTTGTCCAGATGGAGGGACATTCAATTTCGGGGAAAAAAGTGAAGGAGAGGGTCCCACTGGGCCTCTTGATTGTGCAAGCAAGGAACCTATTGGCTTGTAAAAACCAAAAGGAAATTCTTAGAGACTGCATCATGGCTTTGAATTGCTACACACCCAATTCCAATTCCTAAGGCACGGATTGATTCAGTGGGCACAAATTATTGGGGCTGAAGCTACACAGTCAACAGTCACCCAATATTGACTTCATGCTGCCGAGCCTGAGGACACCTGGCTGCCTGCGCCACCTCTGTAATAAATTCAAGGGGCAAAGTCAGCCACCCCGCTACCCTATTTGACCCAAATCACAAAGTTAGTCTGAACCGCCTCTATAAATTTTCTGAGCCAATTCCCCGATTGACCAGAGTCACTTGCACAGTCCCAGTCACTGCTGGGCCTGTGCATACGTTCCACTCCATGATAAATGTTCACAGCTATTTTGGACCAACCTTAACCATCCAATATTGTAAAACACGTATACGCTCACATACACATGCATACGTACACAAACATAAACACACTGAGTAATGAGTCATGCTATAAGAGAACACTTCTACTAGTTCTTTAGACAGGAGTCACATGCTGGATTTCCCATGCATTCCGAGTGTACATTTGTAGTTCTCTTCCAAAGAATTTGCGTAGAACACTTTGCCAGTTTCTAAGTTCTTGCAATATTGTAAGGGCTTTGCCCCACAGTTGAAGAAACAACCCACTCTAGTCCCTGCTTTTTCCTTCATCATTTCCACTGTGGCGGTAGCCACACATTGGGGAACCACCCATATTTCTTCATACGCTGCTCGATCCTGTACAACCAGTATCCTCCCATGGCCTCTGGAGACAAAAGGCTCTATCAACCCACCACCCCATGCACCAGAATCTAACTACTCATTTAAAGCCAGATAACCTGTAGGAACACTAATCTATGGCAGACAACTGGAGCCAAAGACAACACAGCTTACCCAACCAACGCCCCAAGTCATACCTTCAAGAGCAAGACATTTAGAACAATAGCGTAGAAAAGTGTTAAAGGCAACTCATATACCAGGTATGCAAATCTCAGTGTATGGTCACAAGAGACATGAAATATGTAAAACAAAGTAGCATGACAGCAACAGAACAAAGTAACTGTGGCAATAGACATCAAAGGAAATAATATTGAACAAACGCCTGATTAAAAGTACAGAAGACTGATGATAAGAGAACTTAAAAGGATTTAGGAGAACACAGACAATTCAATGAAATTAAGAAAAAATTCATGACATGAGGAAGAAATTCAGAAGAAGATGGAGATCTTCAAAAGGAGCCAAATGGAAATCAAGGAAATAAAGGACTCAATACATCAAATTAAATACAATTGAAAGCCTCCAGAACAATGCAGATTCCATGGAAGTCTACTTGTTGATCAAGCACAGAACGGAACATCTGCAGTATCCCTATCAGTATTTGCACTACCCCTATTAGAACAAAAATACAGGGGGGAAAAGGCAAGGGACAGACTTACAGACTTCAAGGCCTCTCAGAGAATATACAAAAAGGAAGCGTCACATTTATTGGATAGATGAAGGTGAAGTAAAATATAAAGGTGAAGAAAATAGAAACCCTATTCAATGGAATTATAGCTGGAATAGTCCATATCCTCTTGGGACAGATACGGGCATCCATACATGGGAGGCCCATTGAAATACAAATAGATTTGACCAGTAAATTTGTCACATCAGCGTATTGTAGACAAACTGTTACATGCAGGAGATAAGGAAAGAATTGTAAAAACACAGAAGAAACCTTACAGGCCAGGAGGAAATAAAATGGCATCCATGTTGGGAGAGAAGATAAATGCCAACCATGTATTCTATAGTCAGAGAAACTCTCTCTTGGGAAAAAATAATTAAGACCTTCTAAAACAGCAAAAACTGAAAGTCTTAATCAAAACCATGATAGCCTTACAAAAGATGTTTAAGGGATATCTGCATCAAGAAGTGAAATAAAGATCACTATCATTAAGAAACTATAATATCCACCCAAAGAGCATGTGCACAAAAGAGAAATAGAAAGAGCCAAACCTAAAGCACAATCCTAAATGAATTAGTAAATAAATAAAGAGAAAATTAACAAGACGACAGGAATATTTGCTGACTTTTCAATAGTAAACTTTAGCGTTAATGCCCTTAATTCTCCCAAATAAAAGATGTAGACTGTGTGATAGAGAACAACAACAACAACAAAAAAAAAAAAAACCAAGACTAATGATATGCTCTCTGCAAAATGTCACTACACAAGAAACTACATACAGAGACTGAAAGCAAAACGATGGAAAAATCATTCCACAAAAATACAATTAAAAATGAGCGACACAAAATAGATATTTGTCCAACACTATAACCTTAAGAGAAAAGAAAATGCAAAACAACCATTAGAGGAGACAAGGCAGGCCACTATGTAATAATAAAGGAGTCAATTCTACAGGAAGAAATGATTGTAAGTGTGCCTGCCCCTAATGTTGGACTACCGCTAACACTATTAGATCTCAGGGGTGATACAGGATCCAGTACGGGAGTAATGGGTGACTTCAAAATTCCACTTTCACCAGTGGACAGGTCATATGGAAAAATATCAGTACGGAAATTTCAGATTTAAACTATCCTACAAAGGTCCCAACAGAAAATTACAGAATAGTAAACTGAAAAACTGAACAATATGCGTTGTTTTCCTCAGCACATGAAACATTCTCTACAATAGATCATACATTAGGCTACAAAACAAGTCTTAGCAAAGTCAAAAAGCAATCTTTATGATCACAATAGAATAAAACCAGAAACAAAAGTTAAGACAAAATACTGTTTGAAATGATACTAATACTTGCAGCCTGAAAAATCGCACACTAATGAATCATTACAGAAATATAAAACGTTTCCACATAAATGAAAATGAAATATGGAGCACAGCGCTGGGACTCAGAGCAACCACTGGGGCTCCAGGCGGTGGCCCAGAGGAGGGGCTGCGAGGAGAGCTGTTTGGACTCAGAGCGACCACCCCTGATCACCGGGGGCTGCCCGGAGGAGGAGGAGCAGCGCGGCAAGGCGCTTGGAGTGGGAGCAACTGCACCAGAGCTACAGGCGGTTGCCAGAGGAGGAGCTGCTCAGTGAGCTGTTTGGACTCAGAGCAACCACTCCTGAACGCCGGAGCCTGCCCAGAGGAAGAGGAGGGGGAGCGTGTCCGCTTGGATTCGGAGTGACTACACCAGAGCTACAGGCAGATGCCAGAGGAGGAGCTGCTCGGTGAGCTGTTTGGACTCAGAGCAACCACTCCTGAACGCCGGGGCCTGCCCGGAGGAGGAGAAGGAGGAGAAGCGTGGCCACATGGATTCCGAGTGACTATACCAGATCTACGGGCGGTTGCCAGAGGAGGAGCTGCGTGGTGAGCTGTCTGGACTCAAAGTGACCGTTCCTGAACACTGGGGCCTGCCCGGAGGAGGAGGAGCGAGGTGGGACACTTGGATTCGCAGAGAATGCATTGGATCTCCAGGAGGCTGCTCAGAGCAGGAGGTGAGTGGTGAGTTTTTCGGACTCAAAGTGACCACTCCTGAACACCGGGGGGCTGCCTGGAGGAGGAGCGCGGTGGGTCGCTTGGTCTCCAGTGGCCGCACCCGAGCTCCGGGCAGCTGCCCTGAGGAGGAGGCATGGGGCGGGTCGCTTGCATTAAGAGCGACCGCTCGTGGAAACCGGGGGGGCTACCCGGAGGAGGAGGAGGAGGAGCATGGCCGGTAACTTGGTCTAGGAGTGACTGCATCAGGGCTATGGGCAGTTGTTGGGAGGAGGAGGCACGCAGTAAGTTGCTTGGACTCCTAGCGACCGCACCAGAACACCAGGTGGTTGTCTGGAGGAAGAGGCATGCAGCGGGTCACTGGGACACAGAGCGAGTGTACGTGGCTCCAGGTGGCTGCCCAGAGGAGGGGGTCGCATAGCCAGGTGATTAGGTGCAGAGCAGGGTCCCAGGACCTAGGAGGCTTCTGGGTGGAAGAGCCGCACAGAGACACGCTTAGGGGCGGAGTGAAGGTTCCAGGACTGCGGGCAGATTCTCTGAGGAGAGGCAGCCTAAGGAGACTCATCTGCGAAGGGTGAGGCTCCCAGGCCCAGGAGGTAGGTCCGGGCCACTGGGAACGTTGCAGCGGAAGGCAGCCCAGCCCAGGCAGAAGTTGGAGATTGAGGGGAACCTCTAGGAGGGGAAGCGACCAGCAAGACCTCCCCAACAGGTGAGACTTCCCTGCCGGGTGAGGTTTTCCCACAAGGACGGTAAAACCAGAGACACAGGACCAAACAGGCCTTGCCTCAGCCCGCAGCCTAGTTCCCCTTTGGATGACCATTGGTCAACAAGTGGAGGCACCTATGCCCACTAGCAGGAAATATACTCCACCTGAAGGCCACCACCCCTAGAGAGGCAACTTCCTTGTGGAGCACCGCGCTATCAATTTCCTACAAGACTTCAGCCAACAGAAGGCTAAGAGGGGATATATATAGAAATCTTCAAGGACATTATCAGTCAATAGAGGAAATCTGCAATATCTGAGCGGTGCACTGATACCTGAACAATATGAGAAAACAAGGGAAGAAAATGCCCCAAACAAATCTAGATGTTACATCAATAAAACTCAATGACAGCATGGCAGAAGAAATGACAGAAAAGGAGTTCAGAATGCACATAATTTAAATGATCAGGGAAGCAAACGATGAGATGAAAGAGCAAATGCAGGCACTGAATGATGAGATGAAAGAGCAAATGCAGGCATTCAATGATCGCACCAATCAACAGTTAAAAGAGCAAATACAGGAAGCAAAAGATCATTTCAATAAAGAGTTAGAGATATTGAAAAAAAAAAGAAATCCTTGAAATGAAGGAAACAATAAACCAAATTAAGAACTCCATAGAAAGCATATCCAGTAGGATAGAACACCTGGAAGACAGAACCTCAGACATTGAAGACAAAATATTTAACCTTGAAAACAAAGTTAAACAAACAGAGAAGATGGTAAGAAATCATGAACAGAATCTACAAGAACTGTGGGATGTCATGAAAAGGCCAAATTTCAGAATGATTGGGATTGAGGAAGGCTTAGAGAAACAAACCAAAGGAATGAACAATCTATTCAATGAAATACTATCAGAAAATTTCCCAAATCTGAAGAATGAAATGGAAAATCAAGTTCAAGAGGCTTATAGGACTCCAAATGCACAAAATTACAACAGACCCACAGCAAGGCACATTATAATGAAAATACCTAACAAACAAAAAAAGACAGAATTTTAAAGGCTGTGAGAGAAAAGAACCAAATTACATTCAGGGGGAAACCAATACGGATGTCAGCAGATTTTTCAATCCAGACCCTAAAAGCTAGAAGGGCCTGGAAAACATTTTTCAAGCCCTGAAAGAAAATGGATGCGAACCAAGAATCTTATACCCAGCAAAACTTACCTTCAAATTTGGCGATGAAATAAAATCCTTCCATGATACGCAAAAGCTGAAAGAATTTACAAAAAGAAAGCCAGCATTACAGAACATTCTCAGCAAAATATTCCATAAGGAAGAGATGAAAAACAAAGAAGCAAATCAGCAAAAGGAGGAATTATCCTAAAGGAATTGTCAAATAAAGGAGGAACAAAGTCGTGTCAAATAAATAAATAAATAAATAAAATTTAAAAAATGAACCCAATGACCGGGAAACCAAATCATATCTCAATAATAACCCTGAATGTTAATGGCCTGAATTCATCAATCAAAAGACATAGACCGGCAGATTGGATTAAAAAGAAAGATCCAACAGTATGTTGCCTGCAAGAGACTCACCTCATAGAAAAAGATACTCAGAGACTAAAGGTGAAAGGATGGGGAAAAACATACCATGCACATGGACTCAGCAAAAAAGCTGGAGTATCCATCCTCATTTCAGGTAATGTGGACTTCAAGCCAAAGTTAGTCAGAAGGGATAAAGAAGGACATTTCATACTGCTTAAGGGAAATATAAATCAGCAAGAGGTAACAATCATAAACATCTATGCCCCAAACAGTGGCTCATCCATGTATGTCTAACAAATCCTTCTCAATTTCAGAAACCAAATAGACCATAACACAATAATACTAGGTGATTTTAACACGCATCTCTCATCACTGGACAGATCTTCCAAACAAAAATTGAACAAAGAAACCATAGATCTCAATAAAACAATTAATAATTTAGACTTAATGGACATTTATAGAATATACCATCCAACTACAAGAGAATACACTTTCTTCTCAACAGCACATGGATCCTTCTCTAAAATAGACCATATATTATGCCACAATGCTAATGTTAGCAAATACAAGAAGATAGAGAGCGACTACCTTGTATTCTATCAGATCATAATGGATTGAAGTTAGAGATAAATGAAGGAGTAAAAAACAGAAACTTTTCCAACACCTGGAGATTAAACAATATGCTATTATATGATGAATGGATAACAGAAGATATTAGGAAGGAAATAAAAAAATTCTCAGAGGTAAATGAGAACAAAGAAACATCATATCAAAATCTCTGGGACAATATGAAAGCAGGACTTAGAGGGAAATTTATTTCATGGAGTGCATTTAATTAAAGAAGTAAAACTCAACAAATAAACAACCTAGCACTACAGCTCAAAGCCCTGGAAAAAGAAGCACAGACCAGCACCAAAAGTAGTAGAAGACAGGAAATAGTTGAACTCAGAGGGGACCTCAACGAAATTGAAACAAAAGAAACAATACAAAAAAATGACAAAATAAAGAGTTGGTTCTTTGAAAAATTAAACAAAATTGATAAACCTTTAGCCACACTAACAAAGAGAAGAAGAGAGAAAACCCAAATCACTAAAATTCGGAATTAACAAGGAAATATCACAACAGACAAGATTGAAATACAAAACACAATTAGAACCTATTTTGAAACTCTATACTCCAACAAAATAGAAAATTTTGAAGACATCAACAGGTTTCTAGAGACATATGAATTGCCTAAACTGAAGGAGGAGGACATACACAATTTAAATAGACCAATTTCAAGTAATGAAATAGAAGAGGTCCTCAAAAGCCTACCAACACAGAAATGTCCAGGACCAGATGGGTTCTCAGCCGAGTTCTACACAACCTTTAAAGAAGAGCTCATTCCAATACTTCTCAAAGTATTCCATAAAATAGAAGAGGAGGGAACCCTCCCAAATTCATTCTATGAAGCCAATATCATACTGATACCTAAACCAGAGACACATGGAAGAAAGAAAATTTCAGACCAATATCCTTAATGAACATCGACGCAAAAATTCTCAACAAAATTTTAGCAAATCGCATACAAGAACATATTAAAAAGATAGTGCACCATGATCAAGTGGGTTTCATCCCAAGGATGCAAGGTTGGTTCAATATCAGGAAATCAATAAATGTAATTCACCATATCAATAGACTTAAATTCAAGAATCACATGATTATTTCAATAGATGCAGAAAAAGGATTTGATAAAATGCAGCACCACTTCATGCTCAAAACACTAGAAAAAATAGGGATAGTGGGAACATTCCTTAACAATGTAAAGGCCATTTATGCTAAGCCCATGGCTAATATCATTCTAAATGGTGAAAAACTGAAAGCATTCCCCCTAAAAACTGGAACAAGGCAGGGATGCCCTCTTTCACCACTTCTATTCAATATCGTCCTTGAAACTCTAGCCAGAGCAATTAGACAGACCAAGGAAATTAAAGGGATACGAATAGGAAAAGAAGAACTCAAACTATCCCTATTTGCTGCTGATATGATTATATACTTAGAGAAACCAGGAAATTCCACCAGTAAACTTTTAGAACTCATAAGTGAATTCAGTAAAGTAGCGGGATATAAGATCAATGCACATAAATCTAATGCATTTTTATACATAAGTGATGAATCTTTGGAAAGAACAATCAGGAAAGCTACCCCTTTCACAATAGCCTCGAAAAAAATAAAATACTTGGGAATTAATCTCACAAAAGAGGTGAAAGACCTCTACAACGAGAACTATAGTACACTAACGAAAAAATTAAAGAAAACCTTAGGAGATGGAAAGATCTCCCATGTTCTTGGATAGGAAGAATTAATATTGTCAAAATGGCCATACTACCTAAAGTGCTATACAGATTCAATGCAATTCCAATTAAAATCCCAGTGATGTACCTTACAGAAATGGAGCAAGCAATTATGAAACTCATCTGGAAGAATAAGAAACCCAGAATAGCTAAAGCAATCCTTAGCAGGAAAAGTGAAACAGGGGGTATTGCAATACCAGATCTTCACCTCTACTACAAAGCAATAGTAACAAAAACGGCATTGTTTATAGAAAGGTAGATCAATGGTACAGAATAGAGGACACGGACACAAATCCAAATAAATACAATTTTCTTATACTAGACAAAGGGGCCAAAAATATGCAATGGAGGAAGATAGCCTCTTCAACAAATGGTGCTGGGAGAATTGGAAATCCATATGCAACAGAATGAAACTAAACCCATATCTCTCACCATGCACAAAACTAAACTCAAAATGGATTAAGGACCTTGGAATCAGACCAGAGACCCTGCAAATTATAGAAGAAAAAGTAGGTCCAGATCTTCAACATGTCGGCTTAGGACCAGACTTCCTCAACAAGACTCCCATAGCACAAGAAATAAAAGCAAGAATCAATAACTGGGATAGATTCAATCTAAAAAGCTTTCTCTCAGCAAAGGAAACTATCAGCAATGCAAAGAAAGAGCCTACAGAGTGGGAGCAAATCTTTGCCACTCATACTTCAGATAGAGCACTAATCTCCAGAATCTATAAAGAACTCAAAAAACTCTACACCAAGAATGAAAATAATCCAATCGACAAATGGGCTAAGGAAATGAATAGACACTTCACAGAAGAAGATCTACAAGCAATCAACAAACATATGGAAAAATGTTCAACATCTCTAGCAATAAGAGAAATGCAAATCAAAACCACCCGAAGATTCCATCTCACCCCAATTTGAATGGTGATTATCAAGAATACGAGCAACAACAGGTGTTGGCGAGGATGTGGGGAGAAAGGTACACTCATACATTGCTGGTGGGGCTGCAAATTAGTGCAGCCACTCTGGAAAGCAGTGTGGAGATTCCTTAGAAAACTGGAATGGAACCACCATTTGACCCAGCTATCCCACTCCTTTGCCTATACCCAAAGGACTTAAAATCAGCATACTACAGAGATACAGCCACATCAATGTTCAATGTTCATAGCTGCTCAATTCACCATAGCCAGATTGTGGAACCAACCTAGATGTCCTTCAATTGATGAATGGATAAAGAAACTGTGGTGTATATATGAAATGGAATATTACTCAGCCATAAAGAATGATAAAATTATGGCATTTGCAGGCAAATGGATGAAATTGGAGAATATCATGCTAAGTGAGATAAGCCAATCTCAAAAAACCAAAAGTCGAATGATATCGCTAATAAGTGGATGAGGACACATAATGGGGGGAGGGAGGGGTTAGTGTTAGGGTTAGAGTTAGGGTTAGGGAGGGGGGCAAAATTGGAGGAAGGAAGGTCTGCATAGAGGGAAAAGAGAGGTGGGAGGGGTGGGGGGAAGGGTAAAATAACAGAATGAATCAAACAATATCCTACGTAAATTTATGATTACACAAATGGTATGCCTTTAAGCCGTGTACAACCAGAGAAACAACATGTATCCCATTTACGTACCAAAAAAAGAAAATGAAAATGAAATATGACATATCAAAACTTATGAGATATAGCAAAATTGTGAACATGATGGTATTTAATAGCAACAAATACTTACATCAATTTAAAAAAAAATGATTTCCACAAGCAAACAAATACAAAGCACCTCACACTACATCCCAAGGATCTGGAAAACTGAGAACAAACCAATCTATACCTAGCAGAAGAGCGATAACATCAGAGGAGAAACAAATGTAGTGGAGACTTGAAGTAGAATATAAATAATCTATGAAATAAAGAGATGTTTTCTCGAAAAGCTTAAAAAGAATGAAAAAAATATTATCACGAGCAACAGGGAAAAAAACTGCTATACAGATTTAATGCAATTCCTATTAAAACCCCAGTGATATTCTTCATAGAAATAGAAAAAGCGATTGTGAAATTCATTTGGAAAAATTAGATATCCTGAATGGCCAAAACCATCGTTAGCAAGAAAAGTGAAAAACAGAAGGCCTCACAATACCAGACCTCAAAGTGTACTACAGAGCTATAGTAACAAAAATGGCGTAGTATTGGCACCAAAACAGACATGTAGACCAATGGTACAGAAAGAAGACATAGAGACAAACCCACATAAACACAGCTTTCTCATAGTAGATAAAGATGCCAGAAACATACATGGGAGAAAAGATAGCCTCTTCAACAAAGGATGCTGGCAAAACTTTAAATCCATATGTAGCAAAAAGAAATTAAATCCCTATCTCTCACCCTGCACAAAACTCAACTGTGGATCAAGGACTTTGGCAGTAAGCCAGAGACCCTTGTGCGTACTGGAAAAAAACAGGCCCAACTCTCCATCATATCGGCTCAGGAGCAGACTGCCTTAACAAGACTCCCAAAGCACAAGAAGTAAAACCAAGAATCAAATGGGGTAGAATCAAACCTAAAAGCTTCTCAACAGCAAAGGAAACAATCACAAGGGTGAAGAGAGAGCCTATAGAATGCGAGAATATCTTTGCCACCTGCACCTCAGTTAGAGCATTAAACTCCAGGTTGTATAAACAACCCCCAAAATTTAACACCAAGAAAACATACAAAGAGATCAATAAATGGGCTAAGGAACTGAACACACACTTCACAGATGAAATATGATCGATCAACAAATATATGAAAAAAATGTTCAACATCTCTAGCAATTACAGAAATGCAAATTAAAACTACTCTGCGATTTCATCTCACTCCAGGCAGAATGGCATCTATCAAGAATACAAGCAAAAATAAATATTGGCCAGGATGTGGGGGAAAAGGTGCACTCATGCCTTGCTGGTGGAACTGCAAATCGGTGCAACACTCTGTAAAGCAGTATGGAGACTCTTAGAAAACATGGAATAGAGCCACCCTTTGACCCAGTTATCCCGCTCCTCAGCATATATCAGGACTTAAAATCAGCATACTACAGTGATGCAGCCACATCAATGTTTATGGCAGTTCAACTCACAATAGCTAAACTATGGAACCAACCTAGGTGCTCTTTAATAGATGAAAGGATAAATAAAATGTGGTGTATATACACAGTGAATTTTTATCCAGCCATAAAGGAGAATGAAATTGTGGCATTTGCCAGTAAAAGGATGGAACTGGAGAATATCATACTAAGTGAAATAAGCCAATCCCCAAAAGCCAAAGCCTGAATGTTTTCTTTTATATGCAGATGCTAATTCACATTAAGGGGTGCAGTTTATGGAAAAACAGAAGTACTTTGGATTAGAGAAAGGGGAATGAAGGGAACAGAGGGGGAATGGGAATAGGAAAGATAGTAGAATTAATCAGACATTACAGTCCTATGTGCACATATAATTACATGACCAATGTGATTCTACATCATGTACAACCTGAAGAATGAAAAGTTATACTTCATGTGTGTATAATATGTCAAAATACATTCTACTATCATGCATAACTAATCAGAACAAAATATTATATCTCCCTATGAAAATGAATCAATTTAAAAAAAAAGTGAAACGGGAAAAAAGAGTGAGCACCCACATAATATATGGGATGAAAAAGGAGACCTTACAACCAACAGTAAAGGAGACATCACAACCAATAGTAAGGATCTTTAGGGAGAATTATGAAGAAGTCTATGCTAATGCATTTGAAAACAGAGAAGAAATGGACAAAATTTTCAACCTTTATAACCTACCAAAGCTGACCTATGGGGATATAAAAACCTGGATAGGCCAATAAAGCATAATGAATCTGAATCAGCCCTAATATATTCTCCAAAAAGAAAATCCCAGGATCAGCTGGCTTCACTGCTGAATTTCACCAAACATGTAAGGAAGAACAAAAGCTGATAGTCTCAAGATGTTCCAAGGACTCAAAAGAGAAGCAACTCTTCCAAACTCATTCTATAAGGTCTGATATCAAAACATAATGAGAACACATCAAGCAAAATATCCACAGAAAAATAAATCTGAAGAACACAGAATGATAATAAGTGAAATGAAAGCAAATCAAATCTAGCAGCACATGAAAAAAGGCCATTCACCATGCTCGAACTGAAGTTATTCCAGGGATGCCAAGATGGATCATCATACACCTATAAATAAATGTAACGCATCACGTCAAAAGAATGAAGGCTCAAAATCCTACGATTAACTCAATAGGTATACACAAACTGTTCAATAAAATTCAGCATTACTTCATGATAAAAATCAATTAAGTTGGGGAAAGAAGGATTGATCACACTTGGACCTGAATAAAGGCCATATGTAGCTAACTCTCACTGAGCAACCTCCTACTGAATGGGGAAAACATGATTTTTTTCTATGTGATTCATTCAACAAAATACTGGAGGTTTTGTCCACAGCATTTAGGCAAGAGAAGAAAACGTATGTCACACAAATAGGAAGAAAGGCAAAAATATAGTCCTGTTTGCAGATCACATTGTTCTATATACATGTAAAAAAAATCAAAGACTTCACCAAAAGACTGTTAGAACTGATAAATGCCGATCTGTAATGGAGGTGCAGTAGGGATGAATGAAGGAATTTTGGATTGGGCAGAGGGAATGAGGGAAGGAGAGGGAGAGTGGGAGTGGGAAGGTTGTTGGAATGAGACAGAAGTTATTACCATGTATATGTACACACACACACTACCAGTGTGACTCTACATCATATAAAGCCAGAGGAATAAGTAAACTAACTAAATAAATAAAAAACAGGTAACTTGCTCACTAGATTCATGCATGTACTGGAAAATGCTAAGAAGCAAAGCCCCTTTACATGTTTCCAAATATTATCTCTTAGCATTTTTTTTCACTTTGAGAAGTAGTGAAATTGGACAGTGAAATGTTTATCAGTCAGTGGAATTTCTTCTTTTTAAATTATTTTTTTGCTAGAAAGACAACAGCTGCAGCCCACTACCCCCACTCTTCTTCTGAGGAAGGGATCACCTCTAGGATCCCAGTGTCTTGAGAGGCAAGGTCTGGACTCTTCTGGAATATCCCTGTGACCTCACATAATGGTTTGCACTCAGGAGATAACAGAAGACTCATCTAAACAAGCCTCACCTAGATGGGGCAAGGTCATTTCACACAGCACAGGAAACCACCAACCAGTGAGTCCACCCACCCAGAGCATCACGGCACAGCAGTTGAAGCTCAGGAGTAGTGTGAGGAAGGACAACACACCATGGGCTGTAGAGCCTGGGAAAGCCCCCCATCTCTTCCCATCTTCTTTTCCTGCTCTCCTGCCCATTGCCTCCTTCCTGTGCTCCACCTCTTTTTGCTATTTTCCGTCTACTCAGTTTGGGATTTTTATTATTCTTTAGTTGCTGTAGCCCAACCTGCCTCCTAGGAAGGGCTGGAGGACAGGCCTTGAAAGAATTTTGCCAAAGATCCATCTGTATCTTTTGAATTGTAAGGAAGAAATGGAATTCTTCTAGTCATTTGTCTGAAATGATCTTAAAAGAAATATAACCTCAGAAACCTAAAAGAAGTTATTCTTTCATGTTCTTTGATAAAAGTTCTATGGTAATCTAAAAAATAGAATTGTAACGGAGCTTTCCTATGATATTTTTAAAATCAATAGTTTCCATACATTAAAAAAATATTCTAAATATGTCACAGTGACTGGAGGTAATTTATTCTGTTTGTTTCTTCTTGGGTGTATCAAAACAAGCTGTTCTCTTCCCAGAATAAGTTGTTATAAAAAGGACATATTTTTTAAGCCTCATTGTAACCACAAATCAAAACTGATGATAGATACACTAAAAATCAAAGATTTAAAACCTACAACATAGAGAAGAATCAATGAATCACAAAGGAAAACAGTAAGAGAAGCAGTAATGTAGAAATGACTTATAAAGCAAATAGAAAACAAGTCAGAATGAGCCGGAACAAATCCTTATTAATCATTTATTATCTGGAATGTAAATTGGTTGATTTGTCCAATTAAAATACATAGACTATTTGGGCCTACTTTTTCTTCTATAAGGTGCAGGGTCTCTGGTATAACTCCTAGGTCCTTGATCCATTTTGAGTTGTGTTTTGTGCAGGTTGAGAAATAGGGGTTTAGTTTCATTGTGCTGCTGATGGATTTCCAGTTTTCCCAGCACCATTTGTTGAAGTGTCTATCTTTTCTCCATTGTACGCTTTTGGCACCTTTGTCTTGTATGAAATAACTGTATTATGTGGCTTTGTCTCTGTGTCTTCTATTCAGTACCATTGGTCTTCCTATTTGGTGCCAATACCATGTCATTTTTGTTACTATTGCTCTGCATTGTCTAAGGTCTGGTATTGTGATACCTCCTGCTCTGCTCTTCCTGCTAAGGATTACTTTGGTTATTCTGGGTCTCTTATTTTTCCAAATGAATTTCATGATGCTTTCTCTATTTCTATGAGGGACATCATGGGATTATAATTGGAATTGCACTGAAACTGTATAGCACTTTTAGTAGTATGACCATTTTGACAATATTAATTCTGTTTTAGTACCAGACTTCCTTAGTAAGACTCCTGAAGCAAAAGAGAAAAAGCAAGAATCAATGAATGGGATGGATTCAAACTAAAATGCTTTTTTCTCAGCAAAGGAAACAATCAATAATATGAAAAGATAACCTATGGAGTGGGAGAAAATTTTTCACATGCACTTCAGATACAGCACTAATCTCCAAAAATTTATAAAGAACTTAAAAAACTTTATGCCAAGAATACAAATAACCCAATCAATAAATGGGCTAAAGAACTGAGCAGATACTTTACAAAAGAAGATATGCAAGTGATCAATAAATATATGAAAAAATGTTCAACATCTCTAGTAATATGGGAAATGCAAATCAAAACTACCATAAGATTTCATCTCACCCCAATTACATTGACTGTCATCAAGAATACAAGGAACAATTGGTGTTGTCGAGAATGTGGGGGAAAAGGTACACCCAGACATTGCTGGTGGGAATGCAAATTGGTGCAGTCACTCTGGAGAGCAATGTGGAGAGTCCTTAGAATACTTGGACTAGAACCACCATTTGACCCAGCTAACCCACAGCTTGACCTATACCCAAAGGACTTGAAGTCAGCATAGTATAGTGATGCAACTGCATCAATGTTTATAGCAGCAAAATTCACAATAGCTGGATTGTGGAACCAACCCAGATGTTCTTCAATAGATGAATGGATAAAGAAGCTGTAGTATATATACACAATGGAATATTACTCAGCCATAAAGAAGAATAAAATTATGGCATTTGCAGGTAAATGGACGGAGTTGGAGAATATCCTGCTAAGTGAGATAAAGCCAATCCTAAAAATCCAAAGGCCAAATATTCTCTCTGATAAGTGGATGATGATACATAATTGGGGGTGGGAGGGGGTACAGAAGAATGGAAGAAGGATGGATTGGGTAGGGGAAAATGAGGAGTGGGGAGGGGGAGAGGGAAGGAAAAGTAATGGAATGAGACAAACATCATTACCCTATGTACATATAATCACCATTCTAATCCTCAGGGATATTGGTCTGTAGTTTTATTTCATTGATGTGTCTTTGTCTATCTTTCATATCAGAGTGATACTGGCTTCATCAAATGAATTTGGGATTCCCCCCTTTATATTTCAATGGAATAATTTGAGGAACATTTGCAATTATTCTTCTTTAAAGGTCTGGTAGAACTCAGCTCAACAGGCTTTTGGTTCCAGACTTTTGTTTGTTGGAAGGCTTTATATTGGACCTTTAATCTTCTTACTTTATATTTCTCTATTGAGGTTTTTCTATATCCTCTTGGTTCAATTTGGACAGGTCATATGTGCCATAAATTTGTCAAAATCTTCTACATTTTCCAATTTATTGAACACTTACTTTAAAAACAATTCCTAAGTTTTCTCTGGATATCTGTAATGTCTGTGGTACTCTCCTTTCTCATCTCTAATTTTGTTTCTTTTCTCTCTCTCTCTCTCTCTCTCTCTCTCTCTCTCTCTCTCTCACACACACACACACACACACACACACAGTTAGTTTGAAACATGCATATCAATATTTGTAGTAGCAAAATTCACAATAGCCAAGTTATGGAACTAGTCCACATTCCATCAGCAAGTGAATAGATCAAGAAAATGTTTAGTCATATAGAAGAATGAATTTTTCATTTAATGCTAAGTTGATGGAATGGTGAAAATCATGTTATGTCATATAAGACAGACTTAAAATTTCAAAGGTCAAATGTTTTATTTCATATGTGGAAAATAGAGAAAAATAAGAAATTTTAAAAGGGGGATTCTCATGAAAACAGGAATAACACAGAAGAAGGCAATCATGCAGAAGGGATGAGGGATGGGAAAGGGGAGAAACTGCAATTAATTTGACCAAATCATGCTATGTGCTTGTAGAAAGGTATCATTATGAATTCCTCTTTTCTGTGTGTCCATCATATACTGAGTAAAAAATAAAAATAAACAAATAGAAGGAAGATCAGTATAGAGGAAAGGGAACAGGGAAAGGTAGAAGGGGAACAAAAGTACAAATGCTGGGAATTGAGTTAGAACAAATTATGCCCCATATATATTTGAAAAAAGATGCCCAATTTTATGTGTAACCATAATGCACCAATAAAAGCAAAAGAATTGAAAAATCAGTTATCTCAGTACATATGAATATGAAAGTACATACTAGCAAAACCTATGGAATATGGAAAATACATTAAGAGGAAACTTATTGTAATAAAAGCCAACATCAAGAAAATAGAAAAATCATAAATAAGCAATCTAATGTTGCACCTCAAGGAAATAGATAAAAGAGAAAAAAGTAAATGGTATATTCAGTAGAATGAAAGACCTAATAGAGATCAAAGTAGAAATAAAGAAAGTAAAGACAGAAAGAATGATAAAAAAAAATCACTAAAATATATTTCTTCATTAGTGCATCACAGTAGTACATGATAATTGGGTTCATTTAGACATGACCATACATGTTTGTAATTTAATTTACTCCAATTCATTCCCCAGTTCCCCCTTTTTCTCCCTTCCTACCTCCCTATGATTCCACTTTCTCTATTCTACTGGTCTACTCTTAAATTAGGGCTGGGGCTGTAGTTCCAGGCTTGTGAACATGTGTAGTTCCACACATGTGAGGCACTTCATTGAAATGCTCTTTCATATCCTGTATTTTCTCCCTGAGTTTAATCCTTAGAACTTCTTTTAACTCATGGATCATTTTTACAATCAACTTTTAAATTATTTGTTTTGTATTTATTCTCATTCAATATCTATGGGTTCAGTTATTAAAGGATTATGAACCTCTTGAGAAGTCTTATTTCATTGTTGTCTCAGGTTTCTTGTATTTGTGTATTGAGATTTACCCATCTACTGGGATGGGCATCTCTTCCACTATTATGTGAGCTTATTTTTAGTGAGCTTTCTCTTTACTATATGCCTCAGACTTGGGGTATATCTCTGCATTGATTATCCCAGTAAAGTTTTCAGAGAGGTGTGATCAGTCCCTAGCATCACTTTGAGGGGAGATAATAATTACCAGCAACTGCAAACACTTGAGAGCAAACTATATACTTATAAACCATGAAAAGTTACTGAAAATGATTCCTTCTATTCCATTAATACAAATTAGAGAAGGGGAATAAAAAGGTTGAAATTAATTATAAGAGGAAATATAATTAATACTAAACTAAATAGAAGTTGAAAATTAAGGGGAATTAAGGAACATTAAATATAAAATAAAATAAACTGAGGGGGATGAAAAAGTGAAGAAGAAAATATTACAAGGTAAAGAGGGGAAATACAGTGTGAAAAAATGAAGAAAAAAAAAGGAATCAACCCAGTAAACATACCAAAACATGAAAAAATAAATTGGATTAAAGTATGTAATTTCAAATAATGAGTGGAAACCTATTTAACCAACACAGAAATCCAAACACTAACAATAAAGAGTCTAAAACAATAAAGAGTCTAAAAGTACTGTTTGCTGAGATAGCTGAAATGGGATATATCCTACTGGGCCTTTCTGACTGGGATTCTGCCAGGTGTTGGCAAGCATAATAAACACCTGAGTCTCATTAGCCCATCCTCTGAAAATCTCTCAGAATGGAATAGTGATGATCACATGTTATCTTTGCACAGGTTCAGGGAGCTGTCTATTCAGTTTCCCCCCAATCTAGCTTAGTGTTCTGCTTCGAAAGCTGCAGAATTCCAAGTCTGATGCCTCTCCACACAGACCTATCCCACTCACCTCTGGCATAATACTAAGTGAATGGAGCAGTTTTGTGGCATGTCTGGGATCCTCAGAGCTCTTGGGAGGGTCCAAGGATATTGCCCTGTCTTACCTGCTACCCAATGACCACATCTCTCCCTGGCTCAGATGAGACAGTATGAACTCAATGGAAAATGCAGAGTTTGGAGCTCTCACTACAGACTTCATCCCTCCCTTCTGCTTGGCCTAGGTGACTCAGAAAGTGATGCAATGAAAGATGGCACTTTATTTCCCACAAATCAGGCAAATTAATCTGTGCTGAGCTGCAAAATGTGTGTGCACCTACATAGTTCCCATTATGCAGCAAGGTATCATGCTTGGACAGTACCAATACCCTGCCTGCTCCTCCCTGTCAACTGTACTCCATTTCATTGCTGATCGTGGCAGGGCTCAGTGACTTTCACAACACAGAAATCCCACTACATATGTTAACATGGTGGCCCAGTTTGAAGGCATTCCCCATGAAAACATTTGTCCCACCTCTAGATGGGACAATGTTACAGAAATTTAGTCCTTTTCAGAGCTTTTGATTTAAGTGTTCTTTTTTAAAAATAACTGCCCACCACTGTTTGAAACCAAAAAATTTGAAAAAGTAGAGCACTTATGTGCTGGCCCACTTTGCAGCTCTCTTCTACAACTTAACTTAGTCTGACTTTGTCTTCTACAACTGAGTCTGAGGCAAGCTTCTCTTTCTTTATTTGTCACCCATTCCCCTGCCCCACCTTGATGCTGTGCTTGCAAGTTCAGGGCTAAATCATTTTTTGCTTCCTGTTCTAGTGCCCCCAAAATCTGAGTATCTTCCAGTCTCTTACAGACTAATGTTATGCTTCAGTGCATTCTTTTGTCACCCATATGAATAAGTACCTATTATCTCACTCTTCTGATTCCAAACTGGAGGAGCTGGGACCAACATTCTGTTTGTACTCTACTCTCTTCTTTTGAACAGTTTTTAAAATAATATAACAGCTAGGCAACAATAGAAAATTAGAGAAGTTGCAGTATATTAAACTAAAAATAATATTTATAGCAAATGAATAAATTAAGACAGTGAAGAGAAAACTTGCAGAATGGGAAAATACATGCAAACTATGCATTTGAGAATGGGGTAAATATATGATATATAAGGAACTCAAAAGACTGAAGATAAAAAACAACATACTTTAAAATAGGTATGCTGTATGAATGGACATTTATCAAAAGAATATATGCAAATGATAACAAGTATATAAGTAATTTCTCAAAAGCACTAATCACCAAAGACATGCAAATGTAACTTAAATAATATGTCATACCAACAGAGTTAGTTTTGTTGTTATTAAAAAGACAAAAAGTAACCAATATTGGCAAGGAGGCAGAGAATAGGAGACTTACAACGTTGATGGAAACAGAAAGTGAATTAGTCCACCCACTATGGAAAACATTATAGATGTTATGAACAATATTAAAAATTAAATGAAATTATCCATTCAATTCATTACTGGATATATATATATATATATATATATATATATATCAGAAGGAAGTTAAACAGTGCACCAAAGTACTCCCATGTTGACAGCATTGACAGCAGCACTATTCACAATACTCAATATAAGGAAATGACCGATGTATTTAAAGAGTGACTAGTGAATAATTAAAGGTGGTACATATAAAATGATTTATATTCAGCCATAAAAATGGATGGAATCACACCCTTTGCAGCAGTTTGGGCAAACTTGGAGTTTAAACTGTTAAGCAAGATAGACCAAGCACAGAAAGACACATACTGCATTTCCTCACTCACATATGAAATCTAAAATATATGAGATCATAGAAATATAAGAAGAGTGGTTGCTTGAGGCTGGGATTTACAGGGGACAAGGGCAATGGTGAGGTAGTAGCTAACAGGAATAAAATCATGTCCAGAAAAAGGAATAATTTATGGTGTTCTATTATGCTTAAAGAGATTATAAACCACTTTGTATCATAGAATTCAAAGTAAATGTCTTTTTAATTTTATTACTAAATTTTAATAACTGTACACATTAATGGTGCTTACTGTAATATTCCATACATTAATTTAGTGAGTACTGTTCAAATACAAGCTCCATTTTTCTGTTCATCTCTCACCCAACAAAAACATTTCCCAATCACTAGTCATCCATATTTTACTTTCAGGTCAAATCATTTTATCTTCTACATATGAGGAAGAACATGTAGTACTGGTCTTTTTGCACATGACATATTTTATTAAATATAATGCCCTAAATTCCATTCTTTTTGCTGTAAATGATAAGATTTTAGTTTTATTTAGGGCAGAATAATATTTCACTGGAGATTTAATATATATACATACACATCCACACGTGAATATATATACATATATATATCATTTCCTTTATCCATTCAGTTTTGATGGACATCTAGGCTGATTTCACAATTTAGCATTGTGAATAATGTCACAATAAACATGGGAATGTGAGTATCTCTTCAGTATGCTAATTTCATCTCTTTAGATATACACCAAGAATTGGATTAACTGGGTCATGCACTAGTTATATTTTTAGTTTTTTTTAATGAGGAACCGCCATATATTCTCCATAATATGTATATTAATTTACTTCCATATGAACAACCTATAAAGGGTTCTTTCTCCCCACCATATCTCCAACAGCAATACTTACTTTCTTTTATTTTTACAGACTTTACTTTGATTCATTGTATACAAATGGGGTACATTATTTAATTTCCACAGTTGTGCATGATGTAGATTCATACCATTCATGTAATCATACATGTACATAAGGTAATGATATCTGTCTCATTCCACCATTTTTCGTACCCTCCTCCCTCTCAATTCCCTCTATGTAATCTAAAGTTCCTCCATTTCTCTCTCACCTCTCACCATCCCACTCCCATTATATATCATCATCCACTTATCAGGGAAACCATTCGGCCTTTGTTTTTGGGGGGTTGGCTTATTTCACTTAGCGTGATATTCTCCATTTATCTGCAATTGCCATAATATAATTCTTCTTTGTGGCCAAATAATATTCCATTGTGTACATGTACCACAGTTTCTTTATCCATTCATCTGTTGAAGGGAATCTAGTTTGTTTCCACATCTAGCTATTGTGAATTGAGTTGCTATAAACATTGATGTGGCTCTGTTACTATAGTTTGCTAATTTTAAGTCCTTTGGGTATAAACTAAAGAGTGGGATAACTGGGTCAAAAGGTGGGTCCATTCCAAGTTTTCTGCGGATTCTCCACACTTCTTTCCAGAGTGGCTGCACCAATTTCCAACTCCACCAGCAATGTAAAAGTGTGCCTTTTTCCCCACATCCATGCCAAGAACTACTATTGTTGTGTTCTTCATAATAGCCATTCTAATTGGAATAAGATGAAATCTTAGAGTTGTTTTAATTTGCATTTCTCTAATTACAAGATACGTTGAACACTTTTTCATATATTTATTAATTGCCCATATATCTTCTTATGTAAAGTGTCTATCCAGTTCCTTGACCCATTTATTGATTGGGTTCTTTGTAGTTTTGGTGTAAAGTTTTGTAAGTTCTTTATAAATTCTGGAGATAAGTGCTCTATCTGAAGTGTGTGCGGAGAAGATTTTCTCCCACTCTGTAGGCTCTTTTTTCACATTATTGATTGTTTCCTTTGCTGAGACAAAGCTTTTTAGTTTGAATTCATTTAGTTTGATTCTTGCTTTGATTTCTTGTGTTTTAGGAGTCTTGTTAAGCAAGTCAGGTCCTAAGCTGACAGGATGAAGATTTGGGCCTCCTTTTTCTTCTATTTGGTGCAGGGTCTCTAGTATAATTCCTATGTCCTTGATCCATTTTGAATTGAGTTATGTGCAGGGTGAGAGAGAGGTGTTTAAGTTCATTTTACCGTGTAGAGACATGCTTGCAGCTGTTTGGGGAGGAGGCCGTGCACGTGGGAGGACAAGCCCAGCTGCTGGTGCAGATGCCTCCTCCCCTGCAGAGAATGGTCCCCCAGCTGTGCTTGGGCGCAGCCCCAGCAACCTCGCTTGTGAGGCGTCAGAGACCAAGCATGCGGGAGTGTAGTCGCAAAGTGGAACTCCTGGATGTTGCGGGAGCGTGAGGAGCCCTCACAGGCTGTGTGCCCTCAGGCAGACTGCCGGGCTCCCGATTGCAGTGCCTAGGTGCCCATGGCCCTAAGCAAAGGGCTGTGGTTGCTGGCGCACCTGGAGGCCACGGGCGAGAGCAGGATGCTGCTGGAGGCGCGTCGCCGAGGCGACTGCCTGTTCTTGGAGGCTGGCATGGTGGCCACGCTGGGCGGAGCTGGTGTTGGCACCAAGGCATCTACTTGGGGAGAGAGGCAAGAAAGGAAGCAAGCAAGGAAGCATCACTAAAAAAAAATAAAGAAGTTGTTCATTCCCAGTCCGCCTCCGATTCTTTCCTGTGGTCTAGTAGCTGCAGGTGGCAACATTACTGCATATTTATTTCCAGTTTTCCCAGCACTATTTGTTGAGCAGGCTATCTTTCCTCCATTATATGTTTTTGGCTCCTTGGTCTAGTATGAGGTAACTGTATTTATGTGGGTTCACCTCTGTGTCTTCTATTCGGTACTGTTGGTCTGCTCATCTATTTTGGTGCCAAAATCATGCTGTTTTTGTAACTATTGCTCTGTAGTATAGTTTATGGTCTGGTATTGTGATACCTCCTGCTTCACTTTTCCTGCTAAGGATTATTTTGGCTATTCGAGGTCCCTTATTCTTTCAGATGAAGTTCATGATTGCTTTCTCTATTTCTTTGAGGAATGCCGTTGGGATTTGAGTTGGAATGGCATTGAATCTGTATAGTGCCTTTGGTAGAATGCCCATTTTGACAATATTAATTCTGCCTATCCAAGAACATGGGAGATCTTTCCATCTCCTAAGGTTTTCTTCATTTTTTTCTGGTGTTTTGAGCATGACAGGGTGCTGTATTTTATCAAACACTTTCTCAGCATTTATTGAAATAATCAAATGATTCTTAACTTTAAGGCTATTGATGTGATGAATTACATTTATTAATTTCCGTGTGTTGAACCAACCTTGCATTCCTGGGATAAACCCCACTTGATCATGGTGCACTATCTTTTAAATATGTTTTTGTATGCTATTTGCCAGAATTTTGTTAAGGATTTTTGCATCTATGTTCATCAGGGATATTGGTCTAAAGTTTTCTCTCCCTGATGCATCTTTGCCTGGTTTTGGTAATACTAGCTTCATAGAATGAGTTTGTAAGGGTTCCCTCATTTTTTATTTCCTGGAATACTTTGAGGGGGATTGGTATTATTTCTTCTTCGAAGGTCTTGTAGAATTCAGCTTAGAATCCATCTGTTCTTGGGTGTTTCTTGGTTGGTAGGTTTTTGATGGCTTCTTCTATTTTGCTGCTTTAAATTGATCTGTTTAAATTGTGTACATCTTCCTGATTCAGTTTGGTCTCTAAAACTTTGTCAATGTCTTAGATATTTTCTATTCTGTTGGAGTATAGATTTTCAAAGTAGCTAATTATGTTATGTATTTGAATGGTGTGTATTGTGATCTTTCCTTTTTCATCATGAATTTGAGTAATTTGAGATTTCCCTCTCCTTCTCTTCATTAGTGTGGCTAAGGGTGTATCAATTTGTTTACTTTTTCAAAGAACCACTTTTTGTTTTGTCAATTTTTTGAGTTGTTGCTCTTCATTCAATTTCATTAATTTCAGCTCTGATGTTAATTATTTTCTGTCTTCTATTTTTGGTGTTGATCTGTTCATCTCTTTCTAGGGCTTTGAGGTGTAATATTAGGTCATTTAGTTGTTGACTTTTTACTTTTTAATGTATGACACCAATGCAATGAACTTTTGTCTTAGTACTGATTTCAGAGTGTCCCAGAGAATTTGATATGTTGTGTCATTATTCTCATTTGCCTCTAAGAAATTTTTATTTCTTCCCTGACACCTTCTGTTATCATTGCATAATTCAGTAGCATATTATTTACTTTCCAGGTGTAGGAGTAGTATTTATTTTTTATTTTATCATTGATTTCTAATTGTATTCCATTACGTTCTAATAGAATACGAGATAATTTCTCTATTGTTTTTGTATTTAATAATGGCTTTTGTGTGGCACAGCATATGGTCTATTTTGGAGAAGGATCCATGAGCTGCTGAGAAGAAAGTATATTTGCTTGATGATTGATGAAATACTCTGTATATGTCTGATAAGTCTATATCATTGATTGTAATATTTAGTTCTATAGTTTCTTTGTTCAAATTTTATTTGAAGGATCTATCCAGTGGTGAGAGCAATGTGTTAAATTCATCCACTATTATTGTGTTTCGGTTTATTCGATTCTAAAATTTGAGAAGGGTTTGTTTGAAGTACATAGATGCTCCATTGCTTGGGGCATAAATATTTAAGGTCGTTTTTTCTTGCTGTTTTTGGTTCCATGGAGCAGTATGAAATGTCTTTCTTTATCCCTTCTAAGTTAGATTTGAAGTTCACTTTATCTGATATGAGGATGGAGACCCCTGCTTTATTACTGAGTCCATGTGCATGGTATGTTTTTCCCCATCCTTTTACCTTTAGTCTGTGGATGTCTTTTCCTGAGCTGAGTCTCTTGAAGGCAGCATATTGTTGGGTCTTTCTTTTTAATTCAATCTGCCAGTTTATGTCTTTTGATTAAGGAGTTTACATCTTTAACATTCAGGGTTATTATTGTGATATGATCTGTTTTCCTGGTCATTTTAGCTTATTTTTGGTTTTTAACTTGACTTGGTTTCTCCTTTGAATGGTTTTTCCGTTAGGGTAGTTCCTCCCTTTGCTGACTTGCATTGTTGATTTCAACTTCCTCCTCATGAAATATTTTGCTGAGAATGTTTTATAGTTCAGGCTTTTTATTTGTAAATTCTTTTAACTATTGTTTATCATGGAAAGATTTTATTTCATCATCAAATCTGAAGGTTAATTTTTCTGGGTATAGGATTCTTGGTTGACATCCATGTTCTTTCAGAGTTTGAAATATATTGTTCCAGGCCCTTCTTTCTTTTAGGGTCTGGGCTGAGAAATCTTCTGATATCTGTATAGGTTTCCCCTTATAAATAATCTGATCCTTTTCTCTCATAGCCTTTAAAATCCTCTCTTTATATGTTAGTTTAATTATAATGTGCCTTGATATTGATCTGTTGTAATTTTGTGCATTTGGTGTTCTGTAAGCCTGTTGTATTTGATTTTCCATTTCACTTTTCAGATTTGGGTAATTTTCTAATATTACTTCATTGAAAAGGGTTGTTCAGTCCTTTGGTTGGTATCTCTATGCCTTCCTCAATCCCAATAATTATTAAATTTTGTCTTTCGATGATATCCCATAATTCTTGGAGGTTCTGTTCATGATTTCTACCATCTTCTAAGTTTGGTCAACTTTTTTTTCAAGATTAAATATTTTGTCTTCATTGTCTGAGATTCTGTCTTCCACAAGATCTCTTCTGTTGGTGATGATTTCTGTTGAGTTTTTAATTTACTTTACTGTTTCTTCCATTTCAAGTATTTCTGTTTCCTTTTTTTTAGAATCTCTATCTCTTTATTGAAGTGTTCTTTTGCTTCCTGCGTTTGCTCTTTTAACTGTTTATTGGCATGATCATGCATTGCCTGCATTTGTTCTCTTATCCCAACTTTTGCTTCATGGATCATTTTAATTATGCAGATTCTAAACTCCTTTTCTGTCATTTCTACTGTCATGCTGTCATTAGATTCTATCAATGTAGCATCTTGGTTTGTTAGTGAGAGTTTCTTCCCGTTTTTTCATATTGTCTCTATATATTCCCCTCTAGCAGTGAAGATCTGAGTTACTGAAGTTTTCCCCCTGCAAGCTTATTGTCACCCTGCAGGTTTCCAATGATATTAGCAGCACCCAATACAAACAATATGTAGCCCTAAACCAGATAGCTCCTATAGACTTTAACATTATTTTAAATAACCAGATGATTTTGATTATTATCTACAGTATTTCCAGTGATGGATGTAGAGGATGGGGAGGGGTGTAGGACGTAAGTAAGTAAACAGAGGTATCTGATCAAGGGAGGAGCAAGAGTGGGGTCAAAAGAAGTTGGTCTTAACATGAGTAAAGGGAGAAAGAGACTCCAAGGGAATAGGTAAATAAAAGGAAAATAGAGTGAAAGGGAAAAAAATGCTACTTTACATTTAAAAAATGAACTTGATGCCTTTGAAAACTTCTCTCTGTACCTGGGAAATTCCCCCTTTCTATCCACTTGAGAAGTTTGGTGGTTGCACTTATAAACCTATGCAAGGCAGGCCTTCCTTCTAGAACAGCAGCAAAATTGGAAGCCAAAAACAGTAGATGGTGACAGATATAATGACCATAAAATCACCAGGAAAATGACAAACTTACCACTTGGTAAGAAGCTAGAGAGAGAATAGAAAAACCAAATGTTCTTAAAAGGTAGGATCCCATGAAAAATATACTCAAGCCTATCTGGAACCCAGGAGAAAAACACTAAAACACAAAGTTCAAATCGGTCAAAATAGATTAGGCACAGGAACAGTTAAAAAGTCTCAGTATCAGTGGAAAAACTCCATCCCAAAGACTTTGGTTAAAAATACCTAGATGGAATTGCTCTGGGAATGCCCTTAGCATGAGCTATGCTAGGTGAGTGCCCTGGGGATGCTAGTTTTTCACTGGGAATATTTCATCTATAGAAAAATCAGAATTCTTTCATCTTTAGCAACATGGGCATAAGTCTTTAACCTTCATGTGGCATTGCTTTCCTGATCTCCTAATTTCTTAAAAAATCTGACTCTAAAGGCAAATAAAAACCCACACCAATGATTGTGTAAGTCAGAAGGTGGCAGTCATACCTATTTAACTATTCTTAGCTCCTTAAGACTTCTATTAGGTAAATCAAGCCTCCCCCCAAAAAAATAATGAAGATGATGATAGCTGATCCTTCAGGCCCTGTGCTGCCAATTTTTAACATCCTAGTACTCTACCCCAAACCCCCCACCCAGATTTGATGGCTCTCTAGTTTGCTCCTATTTTTCACAGATCTTCAAAAATTTGAAAATTAAGATCCCAAAAATGCAGGAGTCTTCATAGAATACAGTCATGTAAAGGATTACTGAGTGCAAAACACACACTGCAAGCCACATCCATGTAAGTGACATTCTAGAGCAAGTAGATCTATACAAACAGAGCTACTGATATTAAATCCCAAGTTTTCCTGCTTTAGCAGGTTGAACTTCAAGGACTTAATCAGGTCTCAGAAATAGAAGGACCCAATCTCAAGCTGTTTGTTGCCTGGGTGGGAGTGTTGGCCACATTATGCAAATGTGAAAAACTGGGCATTTTTCTCCTCTTCTTTGTGCAGCTGTTGAGCCTGATTTTCTAGCACTTCTACCTTGACTTCATACTTATCAGCCCAATCCCCCATTTTGTACATGCAGTTGGCTTTGGCACAGCCCCAGAAAAGGTCCAGGTCACAGACTTTTATTGAGTATTTACACGCCAGGCCCATGTTCTTCGGAAAGCCATGTACACCATGCAGGAATATGACATTAAGGCTGAAGCACCTGGAGGTATAGCTGCCATCACAGGCCCTGGCCTTCCCCAGTTCAGGCTGGCCATCCTCATTGACCTGTCCATCATGTGCAAGGAAAGCAAAATTGTGACATAATTTCACCGACTTCTCTCCAGGCTTCTCACATGCCATCTAAAATAAGCTCAAGGCAGCTTTCAGGTCCTGAGTTAGTCTACCTTTGCAAGCCACATAATAAGCCTCCAGTTTGTAGCAGCTATTACTGTGCTTGTTGTCTTCAGAGCTGAACTTCAATTCCTTGGCAGTCTCATTAAAATTTTTCAGGATGTCTGCCAATTAGTCCACCAGCCAATAGCAACCTTTCATGTCCTTCTCACAGTAGCACTTGCAGTTGCACTCCACCTCCATGTTCTCCAAAAATGACTTTACCTGCTCCTCCTCCTGGACATCCACCAGTTCTGCCATGGCTCCTCTAATCGTTTTTATTAATAGCTATTCTAATTGGTGTGAGATGATATCTCATTGTGCTTTGCAATTCCCTAATCAATGTGGTTGTGAATTTTCCTATGTCTTTTTGTTATTAGTCATTTGATAGATGATCGTAAAGGTATTTAGTCTATTTTTAATTGAATTATTTTTTCTAGTGAGAAATTTAGGTTCCTTATAAATTATAGATATTAATCAAACTATTCTGATTTCTGCTTTGATTCTACTGTAAATTACAATTACCACAGTCACCTTGATTTTGGAGATTCAATGCCCACACTGGGTTCCTACTATTCCAGGATTTCATTGCTCATGTTACACTTAGGTTTCCCATAGGAGATTCCTCTGTAAGTTTTCATTTACAAAGAAGAGAAAATTTTGAGTGATTCAGAGTGCTAGGGATTTCCTCACAAATTTAGTTTGCACAGATGTAGTGAATGGTGTGTCCTATGAACTCTTAAATACTGAGAGAATATCTTCTGTCATGTATAACTAATTAGAAAAATTATTTTAAAAAATCATAAAGATAAAAAAATAAAATATGCACAAAAGCAAATAAATGGCAAATCTGCTATAGAAATCCATTCTCCTTAAATTTTTCAGTCACTCTAAACATTTCATGTGTGATTGGAGTGGTCCAAATATTTGTCCAAGTTTCAGTCAACTGAAAAAATAGAGCCATTTCTAACTTCTCAAGCTACAACATTAAATTCAACTAATTGGCTTCATGAATACAAACCTATAATTTGTCTGAGATAACTTTGTGTTCATTCCACCATTATCAAAACCTCTTAATACCTATTTACACACACACATTACCTGGATTTCTACAAATTATAAAAATCAAGTGTCCCTTTTTGCAGTGTAGTGCAGTTTCTCATAGATTACACTATGTATTCCACCTCTGGCATCCTGCCAACGTATGAGCCTAACTATCATTGTATCCCTGGAATAAAATAAAGTTAATCTGAGAGAATGGTTATTTTATTAGTACATAAAATAATACATAATAATGATGTTCATTCTGGAATATTCATATAGGTTTATATATTATTTGAAGACTTGCAATCACCATTATCCCCATTAAACTCCCCTTATGATTCCCTCACCATTCTCCCTATTCACCTTCCTCATCTTTAATGGGTTTCCTTCTGCTTTCATGTTATATTTTTCTATAACCCACATATGAGAGGAAATACATAGTACTCATCTTTCTGAGTCTCACTTATTTTATTTAACATGATGTTCTTAAGTCCCTTCCATGCTTCAAAAAATGACATGATATCACTCTTCTATATAGTTTAAAATGACTTCATCGTGTGTGTATACATATATATACACATCACATTTGCTTTATTCATCCATCTGATGAGGGGCACTAAGGCTGATTCCAATAGATTAGCTATTGCACATAGTACCATGACAGATATGGGTATGCAGGTATCTCTAAAAGTATGCTGACTTGAGTTCTTTCACATTATATACTGAGGAGTAGTATTGCTAGAATATAGTTTTTTATTTTTTTGAGCATACTTATTTCCATGGTGGCTGTGTTAATTTATATTACCACTAGAAGAGTATAAGATTTCCTTTTCCCCAAAATCTTCACCAACAATTTATTGTTATTTGTATTGTTGATGAATGTCATTCTGAATGGAGTAAGATGAAATTTCAATGTAGTTTTCATTTGAATTTTCTTGATGGCTTAATATGCTTAAATTTTAAAAATATAATTATTGCATATTTGTATTTCTTCATTGAAAAAGTGCGTTCAGTTTATTTTTTATTTATTTATTTCATTACTTGGTTTTTGTTGTCATTGTTTGTATTCTTAGCTGATTTTTTTTTTTTTTAGTTCGTTATACATTCTGGATAGTAATCCACTGTTAGAATAGTAGCTGGCAAGTATTTTCCTCATTCTGTATGCTATCTCTTCACTTTCATTCTTTCTTTGTTCACTTTTCAATTTGATTTAATCCAATTTGCATATTCTTGCTGTTGTTTTCGGAGTTATAGGAGTACTAACAGGCAGTCATTACCTGTGACTTTATTTTCAAGTGTATCTGCTCTAGTTTCTGCTAGGTGTCACACTTAGGTCCTAGACCCATTTTAAATTTACTTTTATATTGGGTGAGAGATAGGAACTCAGTTTCATTCGTTTTCATATGGCTAGTCAATATTCCCAGCCTCACTTGTCAAAGAGGTTATCTTTTCTCCAATACATGTTCTAGGAATCAAAATTCAGATGACTACAGCTATGCGAATTTATTTCTGCTTCCTCAGGATTTTATTCTTTTGGCTATGAGTCTGTTTTTATACTAATGTCATGCTATTTCTGTTATTATGGCTCTATGGCATATTTTTAAAACCAGGTATTGTGAAACCACCATCAATTTTTTTCTATTTTATTTCTATTTTTTTCAGGAATTTTTTTTTTTTATTTTTGTGGGTCTTTCATACTTTAATTTGTTGGTATTTTGATGGGGATTATATTATTTTGGTAGTGAGGAGACCTAATAATATTAATTCCCAGAGGACTTGGAAGATGGTGGAGCAGTTCAAAACAATGACCCTTAATTCCTTCAGAGCCCAGAAATTAAGCAGTAAAAGAGCAGTTGACCAAAGATGTGAGTGTCCATGTAAACACTGTAGAACTCAATATTTGAACTTTAGACTTGGAGGGACTGAAAATGGTTACCAGAGCAGAAAACAATGGCAAAATTACTTTCATCCCAAACCCTAAAGAGGGTCAGGTGAAAAGGGAGGGGTAATAAAGACAGAAAAATGAGAAAAAAAAATTTACTTCCGTAGCAGCAGTTGGAAAATAAAATACACCAAGTTAAAATAGGATAAAGGCAGCAAAGACAGTGAATGACATCATATGGCTCATTTCAAATCATGAGCTGAAAACTGTATTGGCTATGGCATACATTTTGTAAAGTTCACAACTAGCCAGAATTCCAAGAAGAAATTAAATCAATACAGCTTTTCCCTGCCTACAGATAGTAATGAATAAACCCATATGAACTACCTCTGAAATGAATTGTATTCAGTAAACTCTCTGGAAGGAACTTGTACATTTATCACTGCTAGCTGAATGTTAACAGAAAATCCCCCTTCTCACTGTAAACAAGTGGATTGGGGTGGAGATGAAGTGAGAGAATATCACTTCCTGGTAGGGCTAAACCCAAGCCAACCCTCCCCACAGTCTTGGCAGAAGCACAAGCTAAGAGGTTCCAACAAATACCTTACTCCCATCATAATGGCAGGTGAAATCCCAGGAATCTAAAGCATTCAAGAGAGCCTGCTTTATAGGTCTCACAGTTTCAGATAGCCACCAAGCTCCATGTCAATATAGAGATGTTCCTGATGAGGGTAGCTGACACTTGGCATTCCACAACAATGAAAAACAGCCATGAGCTCTGCATCCAATGCCTTCACACCCAAAAGAAACAGCTAGGAGATGCAATACCATCCAATCACACAAACTTGGGCCTCTTGACTTACTACCAGGCACTGACCGGTGAGAAAACCATAGCAACCAAGGCAGTAACTCCTATGCCTCAGAACCTCTAGGAGGGTCAAAATAGTGATCATTTGAGTCATTGGCAAATAGTGATAGTTTTAGTTCTTCCTTTCCTATTAATAGCCCTTTAATTTCTTTCTTCTGTATAATTGCTCTGTTTAGGGTTTCCAGGACTATGTTGAATACAAGTGGTGAAAGAGGGCATCCTTGCCTTGTTGCAGTTTTTAGAGGGAATTATTTCAGATTTTTCTCCATTTAGAATGACATTGGCCTTGGGTTTAGCATATAAAGCTTTTATAGTGTGAGGTAGCTTCCTGCTATCCATTGACACATAGACCAATGGTATTGAATAGAGGAAACAATCTGTTATCCCATACTAGACCATACTAGACAACTGAATCAAAAATATTCATAGGAGAAAATATAGCCTCTTCAACAAATGGTGCTGGGAAAACTGGAAATCCATATGTAGCAAAATGAAATTAAACCCTTGTCCCTCACCCTGCATGAAGCTCAACTCAAAGTGGATCAAAGACTTAGGCACTAGAAGAGATGCCCTGTGCCTAATAGAAGAAAAAGTATGCTGAAATCTTTACCATGTTGGATTAGGACCAGACTTCATTAACAAGATGCCTAAAACACAAGAAGCAAAATCAAAAGTCAATAATTGGGATGGACTTGAACTAAAAAAGTTTCTTCTCAGCAAACAGTAAATAATGTGAAGTGATATCCTACAGAATGGGACAAAATCTTTACCACATGCACCTCAGATAGATCACTAATCTCCAGGATACATAAAGAACTCAAAAAACTTAACACCAAAAAAAAAAAAAAAAACCCAATCAACAAATGGGCTAACTGAACAGACACTTCACAGAAGAAATAAAATCTATCAACAAATATATGAAAAAAATGTTCAATATCTTTAGCAATTAGAGAAATGCAAATCAAAACTACTTTAAGATTTCACCTCACTCCAGTCAGAAAGTCAAATGTCACTAATAGAAGCAACAATAAATGTTGGCCAGGATGTGGAGAAAAAGGTACACTCATACATTGCTAGTCGGACTGCAAATTGGTAAAACCTTTATGGAAAGCATTATGGAGATACCTCCAAAAACTTGAAATGGAACCATTATTTGACCCAACTATCCCACTCCTCAGTTTATACCCAAAGGACTTAAAATCAGAATACTAGAGTGACAGAGTCATATCAATGTTTATAAAGCAGCTCAATTCACAATAGCCAAACTATGGAACCAAACTAGATGCCCTTTAACAGATGAATGGATAAAGAAAATATGGTACATATACAGAATGGAATATTACTCAACCTTAAAGAAGAATGAAACAGCAGGAGGGCAGTGGCACATTCCTGTAATCCCAGTGATTTGGGAGGCTGAGACAGGAGGATCACAAGTTCAAAGTCAACCTCAGCAAAAGCGAGGGGCTAAGCAACTGAGACCCTGTCTCTAAATAAAATACAAAATAGGGCTGGAGATGTGACTCAGTGGTTCAGTGCCTGTGTGTTCAATCCCCAGTATTGCACCACCCTGTCAAAAAATAAATAAAAGAATGAAATTAAGACATTTGATGGTAAATGGATGAGAATACCATACTAAGTGAAATAAACCAATCCCAAAAAGTAGTCAATATTTTTTCTGATATTCAGATGCTAATTCACAATTAAGGGTGGGTCTAGGGAAGAATAGAGCTACTTTGGATTAGGCAGAGGGAAATGAAGGGAGGAGAGTGTGGGGGTAGGAAGGACAATAGAATGAATCAGACATTTTTATCCTATGTGTATATATGACTACACAACCAAGATGATTCTACATTATGTACAACCAGAAGAATGAAAAGTTATACTCCATTTGTTTGATGTATCAAAGCATTGTACTGTCATGTACAACTAATTAGAACAAAATTTTTAAGTCACTGATTTTACTGTGCATTTGTATAATATTATTTTTTTCTTCTTTTGCATGTTTAATTTTGTGCATTTTGCTTCTCTCTTTTCCCCTAGTTAGTATAGCTAAATGTTTGCCAATGTTTTTGTTTGTTTGTTGTTTTAGCTTTTAAAAAGCCAACGCTTTATTTCTTTTATTTTTTGTGGGGTTTTGTTTTTGTTATTTCATTTATTTTGGATGTCATGTTATTTTTCTTTCTACTAATCTAACATTTTATTTCTTCTTACTTTTCTATTTCCTTCATTTGTATTACTAAGTTATTTGAAATCTTTATTTTATTAATGTAGGTGTTTTCTGCTATGAATTTTCCTTTTATGATTGTTTTTTATATAATTCACAGGTTTCTTTCTTCTTTTTAGTACTGGAGATTGAACCCAGGGAATCCATACCACTGAGCTACATCACCCACCCCTTTTTATTTTTTATTTTGAGACATAGACTTGATGAGTTGCCCAGAATGGCCTCAAACTTGCAATCCTCCTGCCTCAATCTCCTCAGTCATTGAGATTACAAGTCTGTTTAATACATAGGTTTTGGTTTTGAGTATTTTTGTTGCCATTTGATGTGAGAAATTCTTTAAAATGTCTTCTTTGATTTCATTAATGACCAATTGTCCGTTCAAAAACGTGTTTAGTTTACAAGTATTTTTATAATTTCTGCATTGATTTTGTTGATTTCTTATGTTAATATGTTGAGATCAGAAAAGACACATGGAGTTTCATTAAGCTTTCTTCTGAATTTCTTGAGACTTTTTTTGTGGCCTAAAAATTGATCTTTCCTATAGAACTTTCCATGTGCTGATGAGAAGAATGTATATTCTGCAGCTGTCAGATGATATATGTAAACATCTCTACTACCATAAATTTCAACTCCAATGTTTCTTTGTTAATATCTGTCCACATGATCTGCCCTTTGATGAAAATATGCTGTTTAAATCCACGACTATTATTTTATCAGAATCTATTGACTTCATATAATTGTGTGCTCTGTCATTAGGTGAATATGCACTTAAAACTATACCCTCTTGTTAAATTAACTCCTCAATCATTTTACAGAAATCAACTTTATCTTTTTTCCAGGGATAACATATTTATTCAAGTGTAGATCAGAACTGCAGATGGAACACACTTTATCTTTTTAGAGTCTTCAGTGAAACTCTATTTTATCTGATATAGGAATGGCTATTTATGATTGCTTTTGGTGTCTGTTTACAGGTAATATTTTTCTCAGACCTTAAGTTTCAATCTATATGTCTTTACCAGTGACTTGAATTGTATTTTAGGCAATAAAGTTCTATGGTTGAAGTGAGTTTCTTATAGGAATTGTATAGTTACATCTTTGTTTTGCTTTTCATCAATTTAGGGATTCTGTCTTTTAATTGGAGAATTAAATCCGTTTACACTCAGGGTAATTAATAAGTAAGACTTACTATTGTCATTTTATTACTTATTTTCTAGCAGTTTTGTACATCTTTCTTCCTATTTTCTTTATGGTGAAGTGGTTGTTTTCTGGTAGTACATTTTGATTGCTTCCTTTTTACTTTTAGTGTATATTATACACTTTTATTTTGTGGCATTCAGAAAACATATTTAAACTTACTGTGTGTAAAAAAGTTATTTTATGTTTCTCAATTATAAAGAAGAATGTCTTAATGACATTCACTGGTAAGTGGATGGATTTGGAGATTATTATGATAAGTGAAATAAGCCTATCTCCAAAAGTCAAAGACTCAATGCTTTCTCTTTTATACAGAAGCTAATCTAAAATAAGAGGGGATTAAAAATAGAAAAAAATCAGTGGAGTAGACAAAAAGGAATGAAGGGAAGGGAGGAGGAGAAGGATAGGAAAGACAGTGGAATGAATCTGACCTAAATTTCCTATGTACATGTGTGAATATACTACAGTGAAACTCACCATCATGTACACCTCCAAGACAATAATTAAAAAAAACATGTAATAGCAGAAAGATCAGTAGAGTCAAGGGAAGGGGACAGGGTGAGGGAAGAGTGGCAGGAAGGTGGAAGTGCTAGGGACTGAATTAGTGCAATGTTTATTCCATGCTTTTATTATTATGTCGAAATAAACTCTATACTTAAATAAAACGAATAAATAAACAATAATCAAGAATTTTTTTTAATTCTAAGCAGATAGAAACTTATATCTGCTCAAAGAAAATAAGCAGCATGAGACATCACCTTAGCTCTGTTTTCTCACTCACATTTTGAACTTTCAATTTTGAATTTTTACATATTGGCTATCCTTTCTCAAATTTCCCAAATTGTTATAGGTACAATTTTTTGTTATTTTTAGTGTCAGAAAACGTATTAAAGAAATAATTGGATTACACATCATGGTTACAATATTGGAGTATTCTGAACTTGTTTTTATTTATCACATTTAACAGTGATTTTCATACCTTCACTTTGCTTCTTTTTACAGGTTAAAGACTTTTTTGTTTTTAATAACTCTCTTTTTCACTTCTTGCAGTTCAGTTCTTTTGGTGATAAATTCCATCACTCTTTTTTCCTTTTTCAAAAACTCTTTTTAATTCTTTTTCACTTCTGGATAGTTTTACCAAGTACATAGTTGAATTTTTTTTTTTTTTTTTAGCACTGTTAATATATTATTCCACTCCTTCCTGGTCTGCAAAACTTCAATGAAAAGTCCAGTTGTCTACTCAGAGGCATATTGGGTGATTTTTATATATTATTTGCTTCTTTTGTTTTGCTGCTTTCAGAAACCTCTCCTGAGGGTCTGACTATACTATGGCTTGGGGCGGTCATGTTTGCATTTAAAAGGAAAATTGAACCTTTTGTCTGCATTCCATGAAAGTAGGTAACACTCACCTTCTTTGCTCCATTTCTGAAGTTTATTTGGTAAACTTTGACATTTCTATACCTGAATGTGTATATATATATGTGTGTGTATATATATATATACATTCTCCAAGTTTGATGTTTTGGTACTATAATTTCCTAAAATATAGTTTCTTCTCCATTTTCAAGTCCCTCATAAACTGCATCAACCCTTATATTTATTCTTTCAGTGTCCCATATATTCCATATCTTATCTTCATTTCTACTTACTTTTTCTTTTCTCCCCTCTATTTTCATCAAGTTTGTCTTTGAATTTCCTGAGTTTATTTCTTCAGCTTAAAAGATTCTGCTATTAATACTTGCCACAGAATTCTTCATATCATTCACTGTTGTTTTCAGTCCAGTGTTTCTGTTTGATCATTTTAATTATTTCAATCTCTGTTAAATTTATCTAATACGATTATGAATTGCTGTTCTATGTTCTCTTGGAATCCCCTGAGTTTCCTTAAAACACACATTTTGAATTCATGATCTGATTTGATCTGAGGTAACTCTCACCTTGTTTGCTCTATTTCTATAGGTCATTATTCCATGATTGCTCTTGTATCTCTGTCTTCACATTGAATAATTAGGTATTTATTCCAGTCTTCCCCATCTAACTTGGTTTGTTGTTGGCTTTGAAGCTTATATCTGTGTAGACATCCTGTGAATGTGACTGATTTCCCTTAAACTGAGGTCAATATCTCCTTTTAGACACAAGATGGCAAACTAAGCCCAGGTTTTCATAGTGCCTTACAAAAATTCCAAGTTGAGCAAGATGCCTAGTCAAGATGGTCCTGGGGATTATTTCCCAGGATGTGCGAAAATTTATGGGACAAGTGGTAAAATCCTTATGCCTATAGAACCAATGAATATACTGCTTAAAGTATGTCTTGCAACCTCTCTGATTTGGCATTTCCTTTGATCAAACTGGAAAGCTGCCAGAGTTCAGTGTGCTGACCATTGAGGCTTCTATAAGGCTTTTTTTTAATCCTCTATTAAGGTATTTTAGTCCAAAGGCACTGGTGATTCTTCTCTGGACAGAGGCAGTAATAGTATTCCTGAAAAAAATCCAAAATGGTGGGGAGACTTCCTGCTCAATCCTATCTCAGTTTTTCCAGTTTAGAAACTGTCAGAATGGAGTTTGTGGTACAGTATCTGTGATATTGGGGAAAATGGATTTACAGTGAGAGATCCTGTCTTCTTGTCATCTGCTCAGTTTTTCAGTGTTCCATGACCCAATGAATTATGGCATTCCCAATTTTGAGTTCTGAAGTAATCTGTGATTTGAATTCTGGCACTTGAAAAAATAACCAACTTTCCCAGTCTTTGGTGACTGTCTCTGTAAATAGGAAAAACTTTTCTTTTCAGATTGTCATAGGTACTTTGTGTTTTCTCTGTTCCTGGGAATGCATTATCCCTTGAACTATGTTTGTATTTTCCTCCCAATTTCCCAGCTACTTTTAAATGCCTTGTTTTCTTGATGAGTCTCTCTTCTACTACCTTTCAGGAACTGTGATGTTCTACACTAGTTCTCTTTCAATAATCTCTTGCACCGGGCACACGTTTTCCCTGTAGCTCTCCTTTGCAACATTCCTTCCACTTCTTTCAGAGATTTCTAAACATGATCAAAACTATACCACTGTTCCCATCTGTGTTCTGACTAAGGAAATCCATTAAGCACCCCCTCAGAGTACTTGAAGGAAAGTGATGTCAGCAAAAATCTCCATTCTTTTTCTTTTGCCTCAGTGGAAGAATCAGGAATTGACACCTTCTCCCTATGTCAGGGAGGCAGTGGGGCAAGGATGGTCAAAAATGTCACAATATTTCCTACCATTTCATGTATGGCTTTTCTTGACTGGGTGTTCACTTTGCTACTAAAAATACTTAACTAATTTCTAGAGTTTACATAAAGCTACATTGTTTGGTGTGTTGTTTCTATTGGGTGATAAAGTTCTGCAGCATCTTAATCTACCATCTTGCTGGCATTGCTCGGGTCATTATATTTTAAAGAAACTATTTCCACAAATTGTTAGGATATAGGCAATTATCTTCTAGAATACAGATATCCATAAATTATTACTGCATTCAGTACACGCTGAACATAAAAGAATGTTTCTGGTCTTACTGCTTAGTTAGATACATATTTTCTAATACAAACAACCACATATTTAGGAAGAAAAGTCTGCTTTAACCACTCCATGTTTTATGGCATACAAAAGAAAAGAATAACAATTTATATAAAAACTAAGTCATCATTTTGTTCATCCTCCTCCTCCTCATCCTGTCTGGAGCAAGCTGGGGAGAGAAAGCCCAAGAACAGGTTCTGTGCCTTTTCCTCTGTTCCCAGCCAGTGCCTGGAGCCCACCTCTTCTTCCTCCCCACCCCTTTCCCTCTCCAGCCCAGTTGTCCCCCTTGTCCCAGTCTTGCTCTTTTGCACCCACCGTGATGGAAGATGAAGGACAACCACAGATTCTAGACATAGGTAACCTCTTGAGAGATGTGACAGAAGTCCTTATACTTCAGTTATTCAGTAACATCATACCCTGTCTGTAAACGCTGTAAAATGATAACAGAACATACAAACAATGACACACATTGCTTTGTGTAATTATTTTTATTTATTATTTTTTATTTGTTCTAATTAGTTATACATGACAATATTATGCATTTTGACACATCATACATAAATGGAGTACTTCTTATTGTTCTTATTGTACATGATGTAGAATTAGAGTGGTCATGCAATCATATATGCACACAGGTCAAAAATGTCCAATTCATTCTACTATCTTTCCTTCACTCCCCTCTGTCTAATTTATAGTACCTCTATTATTCCCTAGCCCCTCCCCCTTGTTGTGAATTACCATCATCATATCAGAGAAAATAATCAGCCTTTGGTTCTTTGGGTTTGCTTTTTTCACTTAGCATAATATTCTCCAGCTCCATCCATTTACCAGCAAATGCCAAAATTCCTTTCTTCTTTAAGGTTGAGTAATATTCCCTTTTGTATATATACCACATTTTCTTTATTCATTCATCATTTGAAGAGCTCCTAGTTTGGTTCCATAGTTTAAGTATTGTGAATTGAGCTGCTATGAAAATTGATTTGGCTGCATCACTGTAGTATGGAAGTGCAATTGCTGCATCAGCTGCTATGAATGGGAGAAAAATTCTAGGAAAGGATGTCAAAGTAAACTGAGCAGTAGTACCAAGTAGCTAGAGAAAAGATACTTCCAATCGCATACATGTGTTTGTTTGGATTTGTGTCCAGAAATTACAACAGAATATATCAAATCGGCATTTGCCTCCTTTAGTAAAATATCACATGCCTGGTTAATTAAAGACATGGCAACTGGAAAATCCAAAGACTATGGTTCTGTATCATTTTATAACAAACTGGATGCAGAAAATACAATTGTGCATATGGAAGGTCAGTGGATCAGTGGTCAGCAAATCTGAACCAATTGGGTCACATGTAAACCACCCACACCTAATAAAACTACACAAGTAAACCAAACTAAGCAATTGAGATTTGAAGACGTAGTAAACCAGTCAAGTCCAAAATATTGTAAATGTACTGTGTACTACGGAGGAATTCTGGACTAACAGATCAGTTTATCAGACAGACATTCTCACCTTTTGGACACATTATGGAAATAAGTGTTTTTCCAGAGAATGACTATTCATTTGTCATATTTTCATCCCATGAAAGCACAGCCCATGCCATTTTTTTCACTGAATGGTACTATGATTGAAGGATATGTGGTTAAAAGCTATTAGGGTAAAGAATATTCTGATCTGACTAAAAGTTTCCAACAGATCAATTATAGTCAGTGGAGCCAATGGAGCCAAGTATATGGAAACTCACAACTGTATAGACAGTACATGGCAAATGGGTGGCAAATACCACTTTATGGAGTGTACAGACAATCATGGAATCAACAAGGATTTAGACTTCTGCTTGGATGGATAGATTTGGTGCTCAGACTCTTCAAGGACAAGTTCTTTCTTCTGTAATACCTCTTCCTATTCAAACAGAATGTGGTATAGCAAGTTACCAAACACAGTGAGCTGGGACTCTAAACAAAATTGTTATTCATGATAGTCTTTGATTTCTTGTGACACTTTGACGACATGAAAGTAGACATTGGAAAATGAAAATATTTACTTTAAAAATTTATATATTTGGAATCTTTAGCATAGCTTTGCTTTGGTGTTCTTTGGTGAAGAACATATTTCTTCTAGTTTTACATTTTAAAGATTTTTTTCATGATGGATACAAACATGATTTTTCTTTGTGTACAAAAAATATAATAAAGTCAATAAAGGCAAAAAAACTAAGCCATATAAAATAATGTTACCAATTCTTCTAAATATTCTATTAATATTCAAAATTTTAAGTTATATTTTGAACATGACTTAAGACAAAGTGTGTTGTTACATCATAAAACATGATAAATATGATTGATCCTTTTTAAAAATGATATAAACCCATTAGCATCCCAAGACAATCCCCCCCAAATAAAAATGTCTGCAGTAGTTAGCAATCCTTGATCTCTTCATCTATATTAATATTATCAGACTAAAGTTAGAACTGGAAATATTTCTAAGGCCAGTTATTTAAAAATTCATATCCTCTATGGACTTATATTAAACATTTATTTAAGATAGGATAAAAATTGTGGAGCAACATTGTAGGATTCAAAAACTATTAATATCAGAATACTTTTCTTCTAGAGATTAGTAAGGGCTTCTGGCATTATCTTAGGAATTGCATTGTTCACAGAACAAATGATTGCAAATAGAGAAAATTTAAAGGTACCTACAAAAGATCTTAGTTCTAAAAAGTGACTTAGAAGGTCAAAGAATATAAATCAAATATAGATTATCATATCTATGTCTATATGCTAGAAAAGAAAGCTGACCAAAAATGTAAGAAAATACTATGCAATGCTAAACATATACTTACTGTGTGAGCCAACAATTCCAATTCTATGTAATTACTCAAGTGATTAAAGGCATATTTTCACACATAAATGCACACTTACATATATGTATGTATATATATACATATATATGTGTGTGTGTGTGTGTGTATGAATGATTGTAGATTTATTCTTAATTCCCAAGCAAGAAAAGTTCAAATATTCTTTAACAGAAGATATATAAACAAAATGTGGCACATCTGTATGATGGACTAATATTTATATTGATTCAAACAAATTGTGTGATGAATTTAAATGCACTTGCTGAAAAACTAGATATAAAGGCTAAATGTTGTGTGATTACATGCAAATGATATTCTAAGAAAGGTAAAATAACTGAAAAAAAAGCCATGTCTGTGGTAGATGTAGATAGGAGAAGGGAATAGTAAAATCCCAAAAGAACTCACAAAAGATTTATTAGTATGTGGAAGTCTACTCTGTGGTATTTTGGTACAGAATGTATGTATTTGTCTGCCAAAACTTCCAAAGTGATACAAATCATAAAGTGTACACATTGTTTGTAGATTAAAAGACAAAAGCAAGCAGGTTGTGCTAGTCATCTTTCTGTCATCAAGACAAAATTCCTGACATAAACTAATTAATAGTAAGAAAGATTTATTTTGACTCACAGTTTCAGAGGTTTTTTGACCACTGTTAACTGGTTCCGCTGAGTTTGGGCCAGTGATAAGGTAGAATATAATGATAATAACCATGTGGTAGAGCAAAGTTACTCACCTCATGGTGGCCAGAAAGGGGTGCAAAGAAAATGGGGAAGAGGAACCCTAAATACCCTTATACCCTCAGGGGCACAACCCCAATTTCCTAAGTTCCTTCTACTAAGGCCATACTTTCTAAAGGATGTACCACCTCCCAAAGTTGCCACAATCTGGCAACCAATCATTTAACACATGGGCCTTTGGGAAACATACAAGGTTCAAACCATAGTACAGGATATTGTGGGATTTCATCAGGATGTGCAGACCAAGAAAAATGAAACTGCCGCGGTCCAGCCCTAACAGGGGTCGGGGGTTTCAGTGGATGGTGGAGAAACAGCACACAGAGACACCAAGTGTTCTGAGACTAAATCTGTCTTTATATTTTCTGCCAGTCCTTTTATAGATATTTTTCTTTAGTAATGATTATATGATTTTTGGTTAGTTTAAAACAAGAAAAACCTTCAAAAGTACAATCTATGCTTCTTCTCAAAGTAAACATTCTCTCCGTATGACAGTCCAGACCAAAACAATCTTATTTCCCAGCTAGATTAAAACAACCTTGTCTCCCAGCTAAACTGAAATAAATTTGTCTCCCAGCTAAACTGAGGGCACCATGATCTGCCAGCCTTTAACCTTCAGTACAAACACATCACTAGATTTTCTGAGAAACCACCCCCACCATGAACTCCAGTGTTTAACAGTGAAGAGTTTTTACTATTACTAAAGGGCAAAGAAATCAAATTATAGTTAATATGTCACCTATTTTAATTTCACACAATCACAGAGTACAATCTTATTCTGATTCTCAAAGAATTAGACTAAACATAGGAAAAGCACAAATTATATTTATGACTAACCTAAATGTTTTTATTATGCAAAGTATCTCTAGAATCAACTATTGAAACTAAGAAAGCAGCAAAGGCTAAACACTGCATCCAAGCTCAGAGGAATGCCTCTTTATCCATCTGTTATTATACCAAAGCAATCACAGTCTCCTTTTAACTCAAGCACAGCTACAATTGTTTATTTTCATATATTTTATCTATGTACTTCTGCCAAATTTTTATTGTGCAGTATTTTATGTCCCAATACAGTAAAACCATCCCAATGTTTTTCCAATAAGTTTCTAATGATATATTGATTATTAATATTAAAAAGCAACTACACATGGAAGCATGCCACGTCTGTGGCCCCCAAGAGGGAGGACAGTCAACAGAACTGTGTCCAGTGTTGAGTCCTTATTCCAACAGACCATGTCAAGTGTTGGATCTGCTACTCCAACAGACCGTGTCAAGTGTCAGAGTGGCAGGAAATAGACTCAGCATGAAACTAACTATATTACATATTAATAACTACACTTAATTTTCAAACAATATTTTATAGCTATTGTACAGCTGAAGACAAAAGAAAATATACACAAATGCTGTACTCTGGTTGGTACTTTTGTTTCTCATATGGGCAGTATTATGGTATAGATAAAAAGTTTTCCCATAAATCTTCTGTATTTCTGCAAACATTCAGAGTTAAAATGGTTGAATTGAGAGAGCTATAATTTAATCAGTCCATTCTAGTTTGAATGGATTAAATGGCTGTTACAGGGCTGAAGGAGGTGGGTCACTGGGGCATGCCTTGAAAGAGTTGTTCTTCTCTGTGGCACGTTCTACTCTCTCTGTCTCTCTCTCTACCTGTATCTCTATCTCTATTTATATTTCTCTCTCTATCTCTCCTTCATGAAAATGCCCAGAATGGAGCAGCATTCCTCTGATGGGCCCTTCCTTCACAATGTGCTGCCTTATATTTGATCCAGAGCAATGAAATTGCCTATCTATAGACTAATAAGATTTCTTTTATTAAATTATGCAATATTAGATCCCCTCTTTACTTTGATCAATGGTGCAATGCTTTGGGTTGCTATATGAAACATTGCCAGCAGACACATCATCAGTTCACTCAGAGCAAAGATGAAAAATTCTTCATTGGTACCTCAGGCTTTCAAAAAACATGTCAACCTGTTTATAGTATAGCAGTTTACAATCACCAATTATGTAAGTTACTTATCTCTGGTAATTGACTCCTCCAACACTTAGTGGACACGAAAGAGCAATGTTTTTTAACATGTTCAAATAGATATAAAAATAAATATAAGATGGGTATTGTTGTAAGCTGAATCATGCTGCACTCCCCCAAAATTCTGTTTTAATCAGCTTTTTCACTGCTGCAACTAAAAGACCCAACCAGAACAACTGTAGAGAATTAAAGGTTTATCTAGGGGTTCATGGTTTCAGAAGTCTCAATCCATAGACAGCAGGTTCTATTCCTTGGGGCTTGAGGTGAGGCAGGACATCATGGCAGAAGAGTGTGGCAGAGGGAAACAGCTTACATGGTGACCAGAAAGCAGAGGGAGAGATCTCCACATGCCAGATACAAATATATACTCTAAAGCCACGCCCCCAATTCCTGCTTCCTCCAGTCACACCTCAGTTATCACTCAGTTAATCCTTATCAGGAGATTAATTCACTGATTGGGTTAAGACTTACAACCCAATCATTTCTCCTCTGAACCATCTTGCATTGTCTTACACATGAGCTTCTGGGGGACACCTCACATCCAAAACATAACAATTTCCATTTACTAATTCAGAAAACATTTGAAAATTTTATCTTGCACAATAAAAGGGACTTTGCAGATGTATTTATACTTGCAATATGGAGATCATGGTGGGTTAACTAGGTAAATAAATGTTATCTCAAACATTTTTAAAAGAGGGAAGCAGGAAGGTAATAAGCAGAAGAAATTATGTGACAAGATAAGGAAAGGTCACAAAGATTCAAGGCCACCAGTCCAGAAATTTTGCAGTTTCTAGTAGTTGGAAGTCTGGAAATGGATTATTCCAAAGAGTCTTCAAATGGGACTCAGATTATTTTCGATTTCTGACCTCAAAAATTTTGTCTTTTTAAAGTTTTAAATTGGTGTTAATCTGTTACATTAGAACATTAGGGAACTAATGAAGATGTATACATGAGTTAGAATGAATCCATAGATATCATAGTTCTTTCCTGTAGGAAAGCATAAGTGTAATGACACTTAATATAAATAAGAACATTAAATACAAAGATCTTGGATGCTAAATACCATTTTAAAATAAAATAAAACAGACTTCTATTGAGAATTGGTAGATTATAGGAATGAGGAAAGTAAAATTAAGATGGTCTTAGATCATCGTGTCATATCAGAATATAATCAATGTAATGAACTTTCTTCTTAGTCCTGCCTTCATAGTGTCCCAGAGATTTTGGTATGTTTTATTGGTATTCTCATTTACCTCTAAGGATTTTTTCATTTCATCCTTGATTTCTATTTGTCATTCAATAGCATGTTATTTAGTCTTCATGTGTTATAGTAGACTCTATTTTTTATTAAATTGTTGATTTCTAATTTCAGTCCAATAGGATATGATGGAATTCAGGGAATTATCTCCATTTTTTGTATTTACTAAGAGTTGCTTTGTGGCAGAAGATATGGTCTACTTTAGAGAAAGATCCGTGTGCTGCTGAGAAAAAAAGTGTTTTTGCTCGTTGATGGATGAAATATGCTATATATATCTGTTAAGTCTAAATTATTGATTTTATTATTTAGTTTTATAGTTTCTTTCATTAGTTTTTGTTTAGAAGAGCTGTCCAGTAGTGAGAGAGGTGTGTTAAAGTCATCCAGTATTATTGTGTTTTGGTCTATTTGATTCTTGAATTTGAGAAAGGTGTGTTTGACATACATAAATGCTCCATTGTTTGAGGCACAACTATTTACGATCATTATGACTTGCTGATATATAATTCCCTTCAGTAGAATGAAGTGATCTTCTTTGGTTCTTCTGATTAACTTTGACTTGGAGTCCACTTTACCTGATATGAGAATGGAAATCCCTGCTTGTTTACACAATCCATATGAGTGATACGTTTTTTTCCCATCCTTTCACCTTCAGTTTGTGTATGTTTCTGCCTATGATGTGAGTCTCTTGGAGACAGCATATTGTTCGGTCTTTTTTTTTTATCCTATCTGCAAGTCTATTTCTTTTGATTAATGAGTTTAGACCATTAATATTCAAGGTTATTAGTAAGATTTGACTTGCATTCCCAGTTATTTTGGTTTATTTCTTGCTTTTAATTTGATTTAGTTTCTCCTTTGACCATTTAGTTTAGTTCCTTCTTTTGCTGATTTTCACTTTTGCTTTTTACTTCATCCTCATGGAATATTTTGTTGAGAATGTTCTGTAGTACAGGCTTTCTAATTGTAAATTCTTTTAACTTTTGCATGTTATGGAAGGTTTTTATTTCATCTTCCTATCTGAAATTTAATTTTGCTGGATATAAAATTTTGGGTTGGCATCCACTTTCTTTCAGAGCTTGAAATATGTTGTTCCATGACCTCCTAGCGTCTGGGTTGAAAAATCAGTTGAGATTTGAATTGGTATTCCCCTATGCACAAATTGCTTTTTTTTTTTTTCCCCTCTCATGGCCTTTAAGATTTTATCTTATTCTGTTTTAGTCATTCTGATTATAATGTGTCTTTGTGTGGGTCTGCTGTAATTTTATACATTTGGGGTCCTATAAGCCTCTTGTATTTGATTTTCCACTTCATTCTTTAGGTTTGGGAAATTTTCTGATATTCTGTCACTGAAAAGACTGTGCATTCCTTTGGTTTGTATCTTTGCTCCTTCATCTATCCTGATAACTATTAAATTTAGTGTTTTCATGTTATCCCATAATTCTTAGAAGTTCTGTTCATGGATTCTTACTATCTTCAATAGTCAACTTTATTTTCAAAATTAAATATATTTTCTTCATTGCCTTAGGGTCTCTTGTGTTGGTGATACTTTCCATTGAATTTATATTTCAGTTTATTGTTTCCTTCATTTTGAGGATTTCTGCCTGTAATTTTTTTTTTTACAATCTCTAACTCTTTATTGAAGTTGTCTTTCATTTCCTGTATTTTCTCTTTGATTTCACTCTTTATTCCATCCTTTACTTCACAGATCAGATTAAGTACATGCATTTTAAACTCCTTCTTGGACATTTCTTCTACTGTTTTCAGTAGATTCTCTTATTGGAGCATCCTGGTTTGTTTGGAGCACTGTGTTCCCTTGTTTTTTCATGTTGCTTGTGTGTTTTCCCATCTAGTTGTATGGATCTGAGGCAGTACAAATTTTACACTTTAGACCTATATTTTCCCCAAAGATTTCCAATATCCCACCTTTAAGATGGAGTCCAACATCAACAGCACCTGGTGCAAATAATATACAGCCTCAAATCTAATAGCTCCCAGCAAGGTGTCCACTGCACTCCTCTATAAATAGCAATGATGAGCCCAATCACAGTCCTCAATGTAAACAGAAAACTTGCCAAAAGGATTGACAATTTCAAATAGTGGACAAAGGGAGAACAGAAATAGCGCAGGACAAGGTGTTTATAAAGGGAGAAAGAGAGAAGCCCAAAGCAAAAATCCACAGAAAGAATGGAACAGGAACCAAGAGAGATTGGCTATTAGGTGGAGAATAGTTAGAAAAGGAGTCCAGGTAAACAGACAAGTGACAGTAAGAATGCATACAAGATATATATATATATAAGAATACACAGCAGAACTACAAAACACCATGCATATATCACCATCCTTAACAAACTGGTACACACAAAACACCCTGCTCCAAATATGGTGGAGAGAGATGCCAGAGAAGAAAAAAAATAAAATAACGTAAATCTCAGTGGAAAATTGGACAATCATCTCTGCCAGCATCTGAGAAATCTTCTCAGCCCTCTCTCTGACTTCCCAAAGGACTGCCTGGTCCAGACAGGCCCTGGGAGATCCAGTCTTATCTCACCAATCTGGACCTCAGATTTCCTGGTATTGGCCACATTGTAGTCCCAAGATCTCAATGCCAATGGAATTTGGAGAGAGACCACCAAGGATGAGCAATCCTGAGAAACAGTATCTAGAAGATGACAACCAGCACTCCCAGGAGGAAGACCCCAGGTGTAGCCAAACCTGCAGGCACCCAACACTGAACATCCAGGTCCTGACTGGTGTCCTCAGACAGGGGTGGCTGTGCCCCAAGGTTGCAATGGCAGTGGCAGCAAACCTGCTGGTACCCCAAACCCCAGGCTCTACCTGGAGTTCAAATTGGATACAGCCATGTGCAACTAAACCTGGAGTCTCCCTGGCAGTAGACCTCTGGGCAGTGGTGGAAACAGTAGTGGTGGGGGTCAGTGGCAGTAGGCATGGGGTCAGCTGCAGCTGCAGTTTTCAGTGGCACTTGTAGCAGGTCAGGGGTCAGTGGCAGCAGTGGTGGCAGAAGTGGCAGTGCCTACAGCTGCAGCAGCACCCAGAGAGAAGTTCTGCAGGTGACCTCCAGGGAGAGGCAGTAGCTTTGGCGGCAGCCAGCGTCAAAGGCAGCTGCAGCAGCGGATGCAGCAGCATAGATGGCAGCTGCCCTTGGAGAAAAGACCTCCGGGCATCTGAAGCAGCATGGAGGGCAGCAGACCTCTGGGACTCTGCAATTTAATTGCTAGCAGCAAAGGCACTTGGAGTAAACTCCTCCAGGTGTCTGCAGCAGCAGTGTCAGGGGCAGCTGCTCCCCATGCCAAGAGAAGACCTCTAGGTAAAGGCCTTGTTATTGATTTCTAACTTTATTGCATTTGTGGTCACAAAAGACATTTAGGATGAATTTGTTTAATTGTTGAGAATTGTTTTGTGGCCTAGCATATCCTGGAGAATGTTCTATGTGCTAATGAGAAAAGTATGCATTTGGTAGCTGTGGATAGAATGTTCTATAGATCTCTATTAGGTTCATTCGTTCTGCTGTTTAACAGTTCTGCTACTGCAATTTAATTCTTCTGTTTCTTTGTTTATTTTTTGTCTGGCTAATCAAGTTCTCTTCTCTTGGTAAAAATGGGGTGTTAATTTCCCAAGATACTCTTGTATTGCAGTGTATCTCTCCCTTAAGTATTTGTTTCAAATTTTTGGTGCTTCAGCATTGGGTCCATATACATTGGAATATTATTTCCTTTTGCTGAAGCAACCCCTTTATCATATAAGAATCTTACCTATTTTTGCTTTTGATTGAAAGTCTATTTTATCTGATATTAGTATAGAGTCGGGCCTTAGTTTTTTTTTTTTTTTTATATTGGAGAAGACAGTATCGTAGTTATTTCTTTATTTCTCTCTCTTATAGCCTTCCTTGGTGGTCATGTGAATTAATCTAGTTGTATTTTTTATTCATTTCTTATTATTTTTGTTTTGTCATTTAAAGATTTTTGATTGGTGGTTACCATGAGACTTAAAAAATTTCTTTTGATTATACCAAACTATTGTAAAGTGATAGTAAATTAAAATTATCTCAAATATAAAACAAAAGAAGAATAACTGTACTAGAATTCTTGCCTCCCCACACGATGAATTTTTGATGACTTAATTTACATCTTTATTGTCTATAGCTTAATATATTCAGGTAGTTATTATTATTGTGGTTTTACTTTTTATTCTTCATACTAAAGCTATGAACAGTTTTTGCATCACACTTAAAACATTCGAGCATTCTGAACTGATTTGTGTAATTGCTCTTACCAGAAACTTCTGTATATTTCTATGTTTTCTTCTTATTCATTAATGTCTCTTTCAGTCTCAACAATTTTCTTTAGCATTTCTTGCAGAACAGCTCTTTTAGAGATATATTCTCTCAGTTTTTGTCTGAAAAAGTCTTTGTTCCTTTTTCATTTATAAAGATAGCATTACTGAGCACAGTATTCTTTTTTGAAAGTTTGTTTGTTTGTTTGTTCCTCTAACGATACTGAAATTTTCACGGAACTCTCTTCTAGCCCGGAATTTTTTTGCTGAGACGTTGGCTGTCGGGTGAACTGGTATATTCATGGATTTTATTGGCTTCTTTCCTCACAGCAGTGAGTCTTCTCTTAATATTTCACCTTTGAGAGTCTGATTATACAATGTCTTGGAATGGACTTGGTTAAGGTTGGTGACCTTTGCCTTCTCTATATCTGAATATGTGTATTTTTCTTTGGGAAGATTTATGTTGTTATTCTTTGAATAAACTTTTTCCCTCCTTGTCATTCTCAAATACCTCTTGAACCTCAATGTTTTCTCTTTTAGTAATATCCCAAATTTCCCATATTATAATTTCATTTCCCCTCATTCTTTTTTTCTTTTACTCTTCTAAATGTGTATTTATGAACAGACCTTCTGTTAGACCACTAATTCTTCCTTCTCTTTAATGTATCCTGCCTTTGATTCCTTCTACTGTGCTTTAATATCACTGAATGTATTTTCCAATCCAAGGATATATATTTGATTGTTTTTTAAATCACTTACATCTCTTTATTAAGTTTTTTCATTAGTTTGAAATATTTTCTTCTAATCTCTTCAAGTTCATTGAGTTTCTTTAAAGCAGTTGATTTAAATTCTTGTTTTTAGAATTATTCAATACTGATTAAGGCCTGGTCAGTTTCTTGCATTTTATTTTGAGTACTAGCTACTTAGAGTACTAATTCAGATACTGGTTTCCTGAAAGCTCTGATGTTTGTTGGCATATGACATTGCCCGTCCTTTGAAGGGTCATGTATTATTTGTTCCTAATCTGAAATTCTTTGTGCCTTCCCAGAAATTTTAAGATGTTTACCTATTTTCTCAGTCTGTAATCATTTCTGGTACTTCAGCACTGAATAGTGCCCATGTCCTGGTTTTCTGCTGGTGTTTTGTGGCTGTTTCAGTACTAGAGTGTAATGTAATCTCAGGTTTGTCCCAAATACACTGTTACTGTATTGTTCAGAATCACCCAGGACAATAACTCAAAAGGTATTCTATTCCTACAAGCCATTTCCTAGAGTATACGTAGATTCCTCATCTACATAGGCACTGAAGGATTCTATCCAGGCAGTCATCTTGGAAGCATGATCCCCTCACCTGTGGCTACCAATGCCACTAAGGGGTATCACACTATGTGACCACAGTATACCAATACCAACCCAACAATGAAGTAGAGCCAAGACCCATCCTATCACAGGTTGCCTAATACTGAGGTAGATTGTTAGCCTAAGACTACTGCAATAATCCACAAGTGATGCTTGCTAGAGTAGAAGACTGATAGACTGGGGCCACCATGTGTTTCCCTTGGCACCAAAGCTGGTTCATAGGCTCCATCCATAGTGTCAGATTTTGCTAACCCTGTACTACATTCCAAAGCAAAGACTTGTATTTTCTATACTGCCCAACTCCCAGAAATGGAGTCTTTCAACATGTTATACTGCCTGAAGTTGGGACAATAATGATAAAGGCAGTTCCTTGGCCACCCAGGGTGATGAAAAGAGGGGAACCTGCCTGAATCTCACCTGCACAATTTCAGGAGTACAACACCACCAATGCCACAAATGGCAGTGATACAGACTGAAACATGTCTTTCTTACTTGGATGTTAGTCTATGCTGGGTATGAGCACAGTTCTAGAGTCTCATCTGTCAGCATAGGCCTGGTACTCTCTGTTCTGCCCAAGTTGGGAAAGATGTGGTAGAGACAGTGTTATGGTTTTGATGTGAGGTGTCCCTCAAAGCTCACATGTGAGGCAATGCAAGAAGGTTCAGAGGAGAAATGATTGGGTTACAAGATCCTCAACCCAATCAGTAATTAATCCCCTGATAGGAATTAAATGAGTGGTAACTGAGGGCTCATAGGGAGTGGCTGGAGGAGGTGGGCATTGAGGTTGTGGTTTTGGGGTATACATTTGAATCTGGCAAATGGAATCTCTCTCTCTCTGCTTTCTGATCATCATGTGAAGCACTTCCCTCTGCCACATTCTTCCACCATGATGTTCTGTCTCACTTCACCTTAAGCCCTGTGGAAGGGAGCTAGCCTTCTATGGATTAAGACCTCTGAAACTGTGAGTCCTCAAATAAACTGTTCCTCCTATACAGTAGTTCTGGTTGGGTCCTTTCAGTTACAGCATCAATAAAGCTAACTAAAACACAGTGCTTTTGCCACTGATGTTGATGTTAATGCACAGGTCTCCTTTTTATGCCAGTGCCTTTCTAGAGGCACAGTCTGTAAGCTCTTGTCTGCATACAGGTATTTCATTTTCTGATGAGTGGTGATTCTCAACATGGCAGTCTGGCATTAAGCTCTAAGAAAATTCCATCTGCTGCCTTTTATTCCCTGCTCCACAGGTGAGATCATACTTTCAGTTCTACCACTGGAGGTTGAAGGAGGGGTGGTGGATGCAGTAAGTCACCTGCCCTAACATAGTTCCAGAAGCTTAGCGTACAGGTATTGGACTGCCAAAAACGTGTATGGGTCTTTGCCCAGCACTGAGCTGCACCATGATGCCCCTGGTAATCATATTCAAGTCTAAACCTGGACTAAATTTTCTCCTCCTATAAGCAAGAAGTGTCCCTCTTCATGCTGAGCCTCTTGGACTTGGAAGCCAACTCATTGCTTGCTGCCTAGCCCAATTCATCATTTCCTTTTGTTTTGTTATAATAATATCAGGTATAATGTGTCTCTTACAGTTTGGTGTGTGAATAGCTGTTCAACTTGGTGAGCTTTTGGATAGACATTCCATGATGTATCTTACCATGGATCTGCTCCAATTCAGTAATTACCTTGAATATAAATAACATTAACTCTCCAAAGGACAGATTAGAAGAACGAAGAGAAAAAATTCCAACTATATGCTGCATATGAAAGACTCCCTTTAGATGTAAAATATACAAATTGCTTGAAAATGTCAGACTGGAAAAAGACATTCATTATAAAGAGTAATCAAAAGAAAACTGGAGTTTCCTTTAATTGACAGAAATGCCATTATATGTTCAACAAATTGTCAATTCATCAAGAAGACATTCAAATTATAAATGTACCCACAACAAAGCCCCCGCATATACGAAGCAAACTTCCACAGAATTGAAAGAAGCAACAGACTGTTACAAAATAATACTTGGGTACTTCAATATATCCCATTTGAAAAGGAATATACTATCTAGAAATAATATCAGTAGGAATTAGAGGATTTGTACAACACTATAAACTTTTTAGGTACTGCAAATTTAGAACGCAGACCCAACAACAGAATACATATCCTTCTCATGTGCCCATGGATTATTATCCACGATAGATTACATTTAGTCCTCAAAACAATTCTCAATAAATTTTAAAGAATTAAAATCATGAAAATGTCTCTTCTGACCACAAAAACATGAAACTACAAATTAATGAGAAGGGAAACTGGCAAGTTTACTCAGGTAGGATCTGCGCACTTTTACTATATGGAATTATACCTTAATAAAATATGTATAATTTGCAATGTTGAGACTATAAAAATCACGAAATTAGAAACACCCTTATTTGTTGAACATAATGAAGGTCAACTTCAGTGGAATAGTCTCTCTCTTCTCCTTGCTCACATCCCATCTGGCCAGACTTGGCTGTAACAAGAAACCTCTCTATCTAGGAACAGTCTATCTCAAAGCATCAGAAATATGATTAACTGTCTCACTTCATTGAGGTGTCCATTCAAATGATATGTATTCTAAGGATTTCTCTGTTCATCTATGTAAAATAGCACCCTTGAAGACACATCACTGACTCTGCATTTCTTTATTGGGCTTTAAAAAAAAAAAGAAAGAAATCATCACGGTACACATACAGTGCACTGTGAGGAAGGAGACAGGAATGTAGCTTCACTCACAATAATGTAATTAAGTACTATGGGAAGAGGAACATTTTTCTGGCCATTTTTTACCTCCTAAAACTGTGTCAGAAACATTGTAAATTCTCACTCATGTCAGAATATGAGAGAACTACAATATCACTGTGTGAAAATATACGAGCTGAAGCTCGACTGAGGTTCTGTGGAGGGATACCTGTCTTCTACAAATAGGATGTAAGCTACAGAATTATTTGCCAATTTTATTCACTACCTAGTCAAAAAGTGAACCTCCCTTTAATTCAGAGTAAGCTTGTGTGATTAAAAAACATTACCATGGAATAATCAGAAATGCGGTTCTAGTATAGGAGCCAAGAAATTTAGGAGTAAAGGCATAGCTGAACACCGTATTCTACATTGGCTTTTTTTGTATTCTTTCAATTATCTCACTATTATATACTCAATCTCTAAACCACAGGTAGAATTAACTTTTCTATGAATGACAGGTTTTTGTACACATGTAACTTATTATGAGATAATATAAAACCTAAAGGCCAGGGGTTAAGGGTGGTGACTACCATCTTCTTTAACCCATTAGGATGTATGCTCTAAGATCAGGGTTTTTGTTTGGATAATTCACTGTTCCATTGCCATGCCCCAGTCCAGGGACAAACTTTTGCTCTATGGCCCAATGTCAACATGGAAAAACTTAATGCAGGGTACATGACTTGGGACTTGGGGGAGGGAAAGGGAACAGGAACTAAAAAGTAATATTATGTCTATAATACATGTGTCTGTATACATGGTAGGGGGAGGGAGAGAGGAGAGAGATATTAAGACCAGAAGATTTTCATCCAATACTATGTCCCAAACTCTTAAAAGAGTGCCAGGGTTAGGGCTAGCCATCTTCTGGGTATCAGAAAGTGGAAAATCCACTGAATCATGCCAGGAAATTATAAGGCCTGTGACACCTAGAAATCACAGGCTGGTGGTGCATATGTATCTCTTTCCAGCACAGATCTAAGCTATATAAGAAAGGAGATTGTCTTTTTTATTCAATGCCTAGTGCTATGGCTAGGGTCAAGTGTTCCTGAGTAAGAGGAGTAGTAAATTGAACAGTAATTACTATGTTAAGGTCAGTGTTGGTTGTTCTTTGTCATTTCAATTCATTTTCCATTTGGAAAAATAAAGATCCCTACAAAAAAAGACCCAAATAAATTACACATGGTTTATAATTGATCATTCATATTTCATTTTTTTTTTAAAAACACAGAAATCAATACTATTATTGGTTATAGTTATATTTGTAGTACATACATAAAACATGGGCAACATTTACACCAAATTCATGACAGCGTCTACCTCTTCAGAATAATTGGTATGATACTGGAAAATAGATTTATTAACTATAATCTTCTAATTGTTTAAAACTATAAATCATCATCTAAAGTAAACATACCAAAATTTTGTCATTTTAAAATCTGAGGTAGAGGTAAACAAATGTGTGCCATATCTTTCATACTTTCCCATATTTTGCTGTGACTTTTTAAGCGAATAAAAGAGAATTTAAAATTCCATTGTAGCTGATAATTTTATTCCATTTTCAGTACTGGACAGATCTCAATGGCATAAAATATACCAGGACATAAAGCATGTGAATAATACAATCAACAAGCTTGAAAACAGAGGTAACTTTGAACTTTATATTTCACAGAGAATGCATATTATTTTTAAACAAAAGCTTGAATAAACTAATTGCTCCTGAAAAGAATAGGAGAACTGACTCAAAAGTGTCACCAGGATTAGATAATTTAATAGCTTAGCACTAGGTAACTTTGTAAACAACAAATAATTCTAATGCTATTTGAACTATTTGAGACCACAGGAAAATACTGAAAACAGAAAAAAATCATATTTTTAAAGCTAGTACATCTTTTAAAGCTAGTACAACAAAACTTGGTAAAGACAGTATAAGAGAAAAAATAACAATTCAAATATGGAATGCAAATGCAATAATTCTAAATGAAATGTTAGTAAATAAAACACAGCAATATAGCAGGTAGGAATTATTCCAGAAATAAAGGTTTGGTTCAATATCAAATACCAACTATTTTAATTCATTACATCCACAAATTAAAGGAAAAAGATCATATGATTTTAACAATAGATGATGAAAACATATCTGATAAAATTCAGGAGCCATTTCTGATAATAACACTATGTAAAACAGGAACAGAAGAAACTCCAAAACAAATTAATAACCAACAGCAAATCAATAACCAAAAACAAATATAATACTAATATGAAATACTAAAAATATTTTTTGAAAATTAAAAATAGGATAAGCATATCTGTATCATTATACAACACTATTCTGGAGATTCCAGCTAAAGTAATATAATCAATATAAACATTTGAAGAAATAATTTTTATATACAGGTGAAATGATTGTATATCTAGAGTCCAAAATATTCTATTTTTGAGCCCACTATAATTTAGAAGATTAAATAAATCCATTGGATAAATGATAAAAATACAAAAATCTGTAGGTTACTTGTATTGCCCTGAATAACAATCTACAAATGAGGAGGAAAATATATCCAATTCAAAATGTCAAAATGTGACAACTGTAAAAATACTTAAAATTTAGATCAATTTTACATGATAGACCTATATGAAGAATACTATGAAATAAGATCAAAAGATTTCAATGATATTTCAAAACACTCGAGTGTTAAGAATTAATATTATTATGTTTTCCTCCAAAGAGAGATGCAGAAATTTAATGCAATTCTAATTGAGAGAGACTTTGTTAATGACAAAAAAAGATCAATTTTCATATGAAAGAATTAATATGGAAGACAAATTATACTGGCGGGGGGGGGGGGCACCAAAAAACTAATGAATGAGAAACTGCTTTACCAGATTCTAAAACTTATCATTAGTCAGTATATTACAAACTATGTGATATTGGCTTAGAAATTAAAAAATTGGTGGTTTTTTAAAAATAAATGGTATAATTGGATATCCAATGTGAATGAAATATATAGTTGGATCTCTATTTTATACCAAATACCAGAATAAATTTCAGATGAATCAAACATTTAAACTTCAACAATAATAAAATTATTATAAAATGTAGGTGAATATTGGTATGACATAGGATGGGGATGTCCATCTGGAAAATAACAGGAAACAAAAGTTATAAAAGAGAGAATGGTCTACCTAAATTTCTTACAATTATGAAACCAAAGGCATCACCAATAAAGTCAAGATTAATTACATAATAGAAAAATCATAACACATGAGCTACAAATGATTAAATGCACTTTATAGCAAGAATTCCTACAAAATTTTAAGGAAAAGATCAACAATTCAATAGATAAGTGTACAAAAGATAGTAATTGTCAAATCACAAAAGAGAAACATCCAATGGAAAAAGAAATCCTCTTTGAAGTCAAGTAAAAGGCTATCACAGTGAAAGGCAATACCATGTAATTTCTGACCTTTCAGATTTTTAAATCTTAAGAAATGATACTGCAGAGGATGCTGAAAATAGGTACTTTCATTTTGAATGGTAATCTTGTAGAATTTCTTAAAATTAAACATATGCCTCATTAGCATTTCTGAGAATCCAACCTATAGAAATAAATGTACCACTTTGTATTGTGGTAGAGTTATGATGGGAAAAAAGAAAATAAGTGACCATCAATAACAAAAATGTTGGGCTGGGGTTGTAGCTCAGTGGTAGAGCTCCTGCCTAGCATGTGTGACACACTGGGTTCCAATCTCAGCACCACATATAAATAAAATGAAATAAAGGTCCATCGACAAGTAATAAAATATTTTAAAACACAAAACAAAAAAGTTGAACACTTTTTGGTTCATCTACATGTATTGAATATGCAGCTGTTAGAGTGAATGTGAGAGAGTTAGAGAGACAGAGAGACTGTAGAAATCGATCAGCCAGGATGATGACAGGTTACTACATGTCAAGTGAGAAAAGCAATTAAAGAAAATCATGTGGCTTGCCGCTTTTACAGAAAATATTATGACAATCTTCATGAAGATGAAGAAAACATGGAAAAATGAAGGACTGGTTCTCAACACCTGGGAAGAACAAAGTAGGAAGGTAAAAAAAAAATGGGGGAGAAGGATATGGGATAGGGTTAATCTACTTTTACATTACAAATACAGACACTTTAATTTTCTACTAGCACCCAATTTAAATGTCTCATTAATGAACAAGCAATAGCAAAATTCCCACCATAGTTGGGGCAAAATTGTGGAACAGTCAATACAAGAGTTGGAGGCACAATAAGATTTACTTACTTTCCTGAATTTCTGATGCCAAAACTGTTCTCCAAGTTCACAATTATGAAAATACAAAATATTTTACAAGTAATCGTTCCCCAACAAAGAGCACAATGACCTTATGGGGTTTTCACCAAACCATAGACATAAATGTGAATATCATCATCAAACTTAATGAAGTAGACAGATGGCTTGGCCACCACTTGATGGATGAAAATGCCAGTTCTCTTGGATCCGTCATCTTTGGCGTGCTCCACCTGCTTACCCACCAGGCTGTCGACCACCTCTCCAGGCTCCCGTTCAGCCATAGGGAAATAGTAGTTGGAATCTGGAATGATGCGCAGGTCACCATCTTTGTAGTCATCCAGCAGGGTGTACATATAGAGTACTGGATCTTTCTCATATGTGATGTAAAACCAAGTATCCATCACTGGGGCTCGTGCCAGCACCATACCCTTCCATTCATCTTTCCTACCGTGCTCGCCTTCAAAGATATGCCCCACTGCCTTCCCAATCAGGGAATCTGCCAGGCGCGAATCAATTCGAGGAGTTGGCACTCTCTCGGGAAGAATCTCTAGCGCTAGAACTCTCTTATCTCGGTGCAGTTCTAGTCCATACACACTATCTTTGCCGTCATATTTAATGATGTAAAGAGTGGGCTTCACGGAAACTTGCTCGAGCACAGTGCCCTTCCACTGCTCCACTGGCTCATTGCCTTCTTTCCAGCCGTGTTGAATGCGGCAGCCCACGATGTTCCTACGAGTGAGGAAAGTGGGCTTGCGCCGCTGCTTCCTGTGGGTGTGCCTTTTCTTCATCAGGTATGCGGACACGCCATCTACCCCCGTGGGAGGCATGGTCGGAGGAGACATGACTCAGGGCTTAGGAGGGCTTAGACAGAATTGCCCCTTGCTTGATTAAGCTGACAAAAAGTTAATAGTATCCGATATGATTTTTTTTTTTTTTTCACGCGATCTCAGTGACCGGGTGCGTCCTCCCTTCTCCAAGAGCAAGGCACTCAGGAGAGCTTTGCAAAAACCCTCCAACTCTTAACTGTGGGCACAGGGACAGTGTATGCCTCTCGATAGTGCTTTCTTCTCCTGTCTGGGAGGGGTGACTGCAGCAGTGGTAGCTAGAAAGAGATGGCGGGTACGCTTGTGCTGTCCGCGCCAGGCGCCCGCCCCGACCCCCACCTCCAAGTCCCAGAATCGGCCACTTAGCTGTTGTTGTAGTTGATGCTGAGGTTGCCGTACCGCGACACAGAAGGAGACCACGGGAAAGGAAGGCAAGAGATAAGGAGATGGCTGCAGCAGCAAAGGTGCAGGCGGCGGCACGTCTCTTGAGTAGTCCGCGCGGCCTGGCCTTCCCAGTGCTAGTTGCCTTGGCCCAGCTGTGGAACCGCGGTTTCTGCAGCTTCAAGAGCCCGCCCGCTCAGAGCCCGCCTGTACCTCGGCCCCGCCCCCTGCCGTCTCGCCTTCCGCTCCGCAGGCAGCAGTGGGGTGGGCCGGCGCGCGCGCCTGCTTACAGCCTACACTGACACGGGCTTTCTCCTTTATTTCCTCTTGCGCCCCCCGACTGTTTACTTCAAACCCCAGCCAGACAGGCAGGCTCCCATCCCCCATTCTGGCTGCCTGCTGCCCAACAGCTTCCTCCACAGTGGCTTCATCTTACAGGAATGCCTCACGAACCTTTTGAAATATACATATATATTCAACACACACACAAACACACGCACACACGCACACAGACGGAAAGAGTTTGTACATACAAATATACATGAAAACTAGTTTCTTTCAGTTTAAGGAATTTGAGACCAGAGAAAATAAAGTCTGTGCACAATCCTCCATCTTGATTCAAATCTCTCCTTTGTATTTTCTACCTGAATTTCTGGTAATGATAATTTAATAATGATTTCAGTTTCCAAGTGTAAGGAAGTACACCGACGTTGTGGAAGTTTTTGTTTTTTTTTTTTGTTTTTAAATACAGTGAAATAAAATATGAAACGAACCTAACCTGGGTATCTAGACATACACTAAAATATTAACCATGCTGATTTCTGTTTTAGTAATAGATATGTGGGGAGCATATTTCATACTCACATCGCTTTTGTTATTTATATCATTGGAATTTTCTATAGTTAATTTCTATGGTTACTAAAATTATGAAAACATGATTCTTATCCATACTATTTATTTTAATATTCATTTGATGGCCCAGTATTGATTCTAAATGGTCTATGATAGAAGAATAAATAATAAAACTATTCAACTTCATATGTGGGGTTTATTGAACTTGTCTAAACCCTGCCTTTAGGGAATATTTAAAGGCATGGTGTCTGCATATGAAATAAGATCAGTGTTTGGAAAAACAAAATATTAATATAAAATTGTGGTCTCAATTTACTAGAAAGAGAAGAAAAGCTGGTGTGTGTGTGTGTTTATATTTGCTATTTTTCTAATTGTGAAAGCACTGCATAGTTATATAGAAAATCTGAGGGAAAAGATAATGTCCATACTCTCACTTACCTCAAGTCACAGTGCTGCTAAGAGGTTTACATAAGAATGTCCGTAGAACTTTTAATACTACATCGCACTTACAAAAACAGGAGGGTCTGGACCATCATTCTCATTCTTCCACCCATAACTTGTGAGAAGAGAAGGCCTCATATCATCAGGGGGAAAAAAGCAATTAATTCATGTGGAATGAAGGAAATCAGGTGTGAGAGAGCTGTGAGGCAGCATTATTGGCTGCCTCCACATTACATTACCTTCTAAGTCAGTGGCAAAAATCTTAGATTCCAGACATTTTAATAACTCGTTGGGCAGAATTTGTGAGCATTCTCCAATTTTCTATGCTTCCAAGGACAAGGATTTTGGAGATGGGATATGTTTTCAATACTATATTACAAAAAAGTAGTGCTAAGTAACCAAGAAAACTACATGCATGAAAAGTTATTTCCAAACTCTTTAGAATGACAGTGATATATACACATTCACACAGTGATATATACATATAATCCACATATGCACACTCAAAGTCAGCATGCGCAAAGTCAGAAGGCAAGTCTGTGTAAATATGTCATTATGTTCCACAAAAAGTCAAATCCCTTAAATTCCCTAGACCAAAATACACCAGGCTCTTTTGACTTAGAAAAGCAGTTATCAGGTGAAAGAAGACCACCCACAGGGCACTCAAATGCAAGACAAACCATTCCCTCAGTTCCCTTGGTTACATCCTTCAAAGGAATTCTTGCTAACAACCCCACAGCCTAAGGAGACAAAGAATTTCTGATATCATTTTTAAAATTATGATTCTGATATTTAGATCATTGACTACCATTATGGATTCAAAAGACCTTATCGCACTGATATAAATGTTTACCTTCTGTGTCTCTCACTAGACAATGACCTTGTTTAAGAAAGGACTTTTTATCTTATATCCCAAGTACCTTTTACACAGATTTAACACTCAATACATGCTTGTTAAATGAATAAAAATGTGCTTTTGACTGCCCTGCACAAATTTAAAGAAACCATCCTCAATGAAACAAGTAGTTTTACATAAGCCTCTCAAGACTATAGTCCTGGCATTTCAGAACCTCACACAGTAGATTTATCCATTTAAAACTCCTAGATTACTTATTTTGTGAATATATTTGACTACAGATCTAAAAATGCTTAAGAGAACATATTAAAGCAAAGGGGATTTGGGAAATGGCTCCTCACCAACCTGCAATATGTGTATAGTAACACAATCTACTTCAACAGGTAGGTGAGATAATTAAATTAGATAAATATAAATAAATCTCTTAGAACATGAATTAGCAATGATAAGGACTCAGTAGTGTCCTAACTAGTCATTCTCTGAAAGGAGCCCTTTTTTTCTTACCAGGTCTCTCAACAAATCACCAGGCTCATGCCTTTGTTCTGTTTTACATTCAAGTCTTCTTACTCAAGGCTTGAGTGTAAATCAAGACTATGGCAGGATTTTGTCCCTTAGAGCCAATTTCGAACCAATCTTTGAAACATTGGAATATTCTGAAAGCCTGACTTCTAGATAAATAAAGCATTATTGAAAATACACCTTGGAGATACAGTGATAATTTGTACTGGAGGATGGTGGAGAAAGGTATAAATCTTTTAATTCCAATGTACAAACCAGATTACAATACATTCTGCAAAACAGGTACAAATGCAGCACTGAGGACACAAAGGAGTTCATGATTTGTTATATCTGAAAAATCAACATAGACAATTTGGGTAGGTAAAACAACAAAAGGAAGATATTCAGAGAATTGTAGAGTGGTGAAATCTTTTTAGCCTAAGCAGAAAACAGCTAAAGGAAAAGCACAGAGGGATGCACAGACATAGGATATGTGACAATTGGTCAGGAATTTGTGTCTAGAGCACAAAATCTGTCATGCTAAGGAATAGCACGTTTTCTATAGTGTGGTTTCTGGTGGGGAACAGCGCTAACCAACAGCCTCAAATTAGAGGAATTAATATTGCATCTACTGCTAGTTAAGCATATGATATTCCAATTCCCCTAACAGTGTAGTGTTGTCATTGTCAAGTAGAGAGGTGATCTTTCATTCCCCATGTGACAGAAGCAGGCACTATGTTCATTCTCCTGGCAGCTTTATACCAGTGATGCTCAGCAGAGAGGTGATCTTGTATTCCCCACCAGGCAGAAGCAACTGGTGCTCTGATTACTTTGAATTGTTCTTTCACATTCACTTGGTTGTGTGAGATAGTGCTAGTGACCATTATGCTACAGTGCCTCCCCACCATACCAACCTGATAGCAATGAGACTGAAAAAGAGCTAGTTGACTGACACTCTGATTGTTTATACCTCTAGTATGAGTGAAACATAAAGAAAAGTTATCCACCATCCACCATCAATGAATCTGAAAGAGAACAGTGAGACTTCATGGTACGCAAATTTCCTTACACTAGTATCATTGTGATCCTCTGTTTACATACACCTCCATTCCCACTTCAAAGTAATGATGTGGTATATGTCAGTACTCCACTTTTACCAGGAAGGTATCAGAAAATCTGCAAAGGGAGCTAAATTTTAATTCCACCCATGTACAAGAAAGAGTGCTCAATTTTTGCAAAGTTGATATCAGAGGTACCCATAAGAAGCCAAACATACATACACCCTTAGACATCCAGCTACAAAAAATGAAGGGGGGGGGTCTCTCTGATGGTAAAATAAGAATGTAAAGTAGAATACAGAGTCTCATAATATAATATAATAATGACTATGATGAAATGAAAAATTTCATCACCAAATAACAAGAAAAGTCACAAATGAGACAATACAATCAGATTGTCACAAGTGAAGTGAATCATAAGTTGGAATTTTTTTTCTTGTACCAGGGATGGAACCCAGGGACACTTAACCACTGGGCAACATATCCAGACCTTTTTTATATTTATATAGAGACAGCATCACTCTGAGTTGGTTAGGGTCTCACTAAGTTACTGAGGCTGGCTTTGAGCTCCATGTCCTCACCTGGTCCTCACAAGCCTCTGGAATATATGTTGGAATTTTTTGTTACTGGAAACTAAAGGAGCCATCATGAAAAAAAAATGCTTCTACATGCAATTACAAATTATCTTGGAAAAATGAAGAAATAAAAAATCTCATTAAAGAAATAGATGTTAAAGAAAGAACCCAGTGGAAACTTTAACAACTGAAATATGAAATAATGAAAGTAAACTACCTTCTGAAATTAAACGAATTTTATATTTCTAGTTTTATACGAGACATACTAAAAGAATCAGTAAATTTGAGGACAAAATGTTAAAGTTTACTCCTTGTGAAAAAGAAAAAAAAATACAATCAGATAAAATTATGAACAGTCTCAAGAAACTATAAGACAATAACAAAAAGAGAGTTAACACAATTACTTCAAAGAAGTGAAATCTTATATGTACAGGATCCATATTCTAACAATTATAAATATTAAGGAACAAATTAAAGATGACCTAAAGAAGTGCAGAGACATACTATGCTGTATTAGTCAGGGTTCTCTAGAAGAATAGAATCAACGGGAAGTATGATCATAAAAAGGGGATTTATTAGATCGGCTTACACAACTAGAAGCCGAATAGTCCACAATGGCCATCTGTAGACTGGAGAGTTGGAAAAACTAGTAGCTGTGCAATTCAAGAAGCAGAAGCTCCAGAACAAGAGAGATCAACAGAACTACCATAGTTGAAGACGAAGTCTTCTGGAAACTACCTGGAGAATCACTGGCAGAGTCCACTTTGGAAGAGTGAAGCAGTGAGAGTCCAATATCCTCAGACTATCAAAGCAGCAATCAAGAACCCTTTCACAAGAATGGAGCTTGCATCTGCATCTGCTTCCTTGTTCTTCCAACTTTTATCCCATCCAGGCCACCATCCTTTTGGGAGGTGCTGCCCATGCTTAGGGAAGGTCTCCACTTCAGTTCACTATCCCACATTCCAATCATTCCTAGACATGCCCTCATTGACACACCCAGAAGCCTCTTAATCATCACCATCTCTTAATCCAGTCAAGTTGACAATTCAAATTAACCATTACATGTGCTCAATAATTAGAAGATTCAACCTAATAAAGATGCCATTTCCCTCAAGTTGATCTATAGGTTTAATGCAACTTCTATTGAAAATATGAGGAAAGTTTTCATAGATACATGCAAAGCTCTTACATTTGTATGCAAATGCACAATAACTAGAATAACTAAAATAATTTTAAAAGAGAAGTACATGGCTCAAAGAATCATTCAACACAATGCTAAGGCTTACTGCATGGCCACAGAAATCAAGGAAGTGCAGTGTTTGCAGTGGACCTTATATCAAACAAAAGAGAAAACCCCGAAATGAACTCACATAAATATATCTGATTTTAAGAAGTTCAGAAGTAATTCAATGGTGGAAGTATAACACTTAAATAATGCTTGAGGAATTGGACATTGTTAGGGGGAAAATGTCGTATGATTAAGACTCATATATAAAAATTAACTCAAAATATAAACTGATTAAACAGTAAAATGTAAAGCTATTAAATTTTTATAAATATTATAGGAGGAAAGTCTTTGGATGAAATCTTCTCATACTTGACACCCAAAGCAGAATCTTTAAAAGAAACAATGGGTAGATTTGGTAAATTTAACCTCAATCAGGAAAACTGGGTAAAAAGTATGCAGGGACTTTCTAGATTACTTCTGAAAATTATCTTAAAATGATTTTTAGAAATTAAATTGGAGGGACTAGGGGGTTTTGCTTAGAGTGTTTGTCTGGCTTGCATGAGGTCCTCAGTTCAATCCCCAGCACTGCAAAACAAAAATTAAAACAAAAATACAGATGAAGAAGTGGAAGTATTATATGTAAAAGAAAAGTATTTATATACATATATATTAATAACAAATGGGAGGAAGAAAATTATATATATTTCTTATTAAAGAAAATAGCATAAACATGTTATTTTATGTCTAGGAAAAAAAAAAAACTATCCAACCTGGGCAAGTAATCAAATCTCTGTTGATTTCTATGTCTTCAGACAAGGATAAGAGATGTGAAATAACTAATCTCTAAAATAGTATACTGATCCAAATGTCTATGATTCAATGAAAATGAACAACTGGGAAAGAGATGTGGGATCAAAAATGGGGTTCAAGGCATAATAATTTAACCACTAATTATAAATTCCCTATCAGGAGAAATAAAACTAGAAAAATTGAAGGGAAAAAGAGACAGCATTTTAAAACCTACATGTGTAGATTATTGTTTTCTCTGTTAGCTAATTCAGAACTAAAAAGGTTTTTGGAGTTGTTTATTTGATTATAAAATTCTCATGTTGTAGTATTTTGACAGAGTTGATTATGAGAGTTGATGAGAAAAGTGAAATTCAGTAAGTTTTATCAGTTAAATATACCTTGAATTAAAACTTTGACTCTCCACATGGAGCTGTCAGTTCAGTATTTGACAATGGATTACATGTCTGGAGAGACACATTTACCCACATTTCAAAGATTTAATGTTCCAATAGAGAAGACTAATTTAAATCTAACAATAATTTCTGTTAGTGTCTTCATTCCTATATAAAATAATTATAATCTTTTATCATATTTTGCCAAAACAACCTTTTAAAGATATGAAGGTATGGCTAGAATCAGTTTGCAGAAAGAAAAACCTCATATATTATATGGAAAGAAAGTAATAAACTAGCATTAAAAGTATTAGCTTCATTATTTAACTTGGTTTCTGAAGTTTCTGTGACAAATGCGAATTATATTAGGGCCGGTCATTGGATTTTTCCTTCCTTGATAGATGAACTTTCTTTCATAAAAAGAGCAATAACACAATAGAGCTCTACCATAATAAACTTAAGTGGGCTACAAACAATTGTCTTAAAATGAAGACTGGATTAATATAAAGTTGAATAAAAATGATTTATATTAGTCTGCACTGAAACAAACACAGACATAAAATTCATGAAATTTATACTAGACATAACTGAACTGAAAACATCCAAAATATTTAGTGGCTAATTGTTCCCCAATCCCATAGCTGATATGAAAACTGTAGATCATACACTCTTGTGGGTTCTAGTTGGAATTGGAGACATGAACTCATTATAAGAAACTCAAGCTATACACAAAAGAGTAAAGATGAAAATAAAAATAAATTTAAAAAAAAATCACTCAAAACCTAACCGATATATACTTTTTTTTTTTTTTTTTTTTTTTTTTTTTTTTAGGAAAGACGGCATTCAGTTTATATTCCTATGTTGTTTAGAACTCCGTCTTACATTATCTCATAAATAATTAAAATTATAGCATTTGTATATGCTTTGAAATTATAGTCATTTAAAAGGGTTCAATTAAAAATAACTCAAACAATTGAAAGAGTTTTATATTTTTTCAATGGAATACCACTCACTTTGTTCTAAGTAAACTAATAAATTCAAAGAAAGAAAAAAGAAATGAACTGGTATTTGTACCTGTTTAAAGGGATTCTGTGTTTCAGAATAGTAAAATTCACACCTTTCTACAAAGACATACTATTCATGCTCAAAGACTGATTCAGAAGGTCTATGGTAGACTCCATAAATATGTTTTTTTTCTTTTTTTTAGAACCTCCTCCAGGTCTTACTTTGAGAATCACTGGTACAAAACAAGTCACTTCAATCCATATCCCTAAGCTCCTAAGAGTATTGATAACTAAATATTCTTTCTTTAAGCTAGAGGACTTAGATTCCACATGCAATGGTCATTTAATTTAATGATGTTTTACGTTTCCCATATATTTAGAAGGTTGTGATCACTTCAGAATTAAAGTCATACATGTAGTAATAATGACACACAAATAACATTACAACCTAAGTGTTATCTATTTTATGGGAAAATAGTGTTCTCTTAATTCTAAATGAATGCAAATAACTTTGCTTTTGATTTGAACACATATTTGAACACATATTTGAATTACAGTTTGAGGCCAAAAAAGTTAATGAAAACCAAAATATGATGGATCAATAATAAATGTGATTTCTAATTCATTCTCTTAGTCCCTTTTTTGAAAAGACCACTTCACCTATCAACATTTCTTACTGTAAACCCTTTATTTAATAATTGGTTCTCTCTTTCCTGTGTTTATACCAATGACAACCATTTCCTATTTTACACAAAGTTCCCTTTCCTCTCTCTATTTATATCCTACGTCCTTTTTTTTTTATTGTAAACAAATGGGATACATGTTGTTTCTCTGTTTGTGTATGGCGTAAAGGCATGCCAATTGTGTAATCATAAATTTACATAGGGTAATGTTGTTTGATTCATTCTGTTAATTTTTCCCTTCCCCCCACCCCTCCCACCCCTCTTTTCCCTCTATACAGTCCTTCCTTCCTCCATTCTTGTCCCCCTCCCTAACCCTAACTCTAACCCTAACACTAACCCCTCCCTCCCCCCATTATGTGTCCTCATCCACTTATTAGTGATATCATTCGACCTTTGTTTTTTGAGATTGGCTTATCTCACTTAGCATCATATTCTCCAATTTCATCCATTTGTCTGCAAATGCCATAATTTTATCATTCTTTATGGCTGAGTAATATTCCATTGTATATATATACCACAGTTTCTTTATCCATTCATCAATTGAAGGACATCTAGGTTGGTTCCACAATCTGGCTATTGGGAATTGAGCAGCTATGAACATTGATGTGGCTGTATCCCTGTAGTATGCTGATTTTAAGTCCTTTGGGTACAGGCCAAGGTGTGGGATAGCTGGGTCAAATGGTGGTTCCATTCCAAGTTTTCTAAGGAATCTCCACACTGCTTTCCAGAGTGGCTGCACTAATTTGCAGCCTCACCAGCAATGTATGATTGTACCTTTTTCCCCACATCCTCGCCAACACCTGCTGTTGCTTGTATTCTTGATAATCGCATTCTAATTGGGGTGAGATGTAATCTTAGGGTGGTATTGATTTGCATTTCTCTTATTACTAGAGATGTTGCACATTTTTCCATATGTTTGTTGATTGCTTGTAGATCTTCTTCTGTGAAGTGTCTATTCATTTCCTTAGCCCATTTGTTGATTGGATTATTTGCATTCTTGGTGTAGAGTTTTGTGAGTTCTTTATAGATTCTGGAGATTAGTGCTCTATCTGAAGTATGATTGGCAAATATTTTCTCCCACTCTGTAGGCTCTTTCTTCGCATTGATGATAGTTTCCTTTGCTGAGAGAAAGCTTTTTAGTTTGACTCTATCCCAGTTATTGATTCTTGTTTTATTTCTTGTGCTATGGGAGTCCTGTTGAGGAAGTCTGGTCCTAAGCCGATGTGTTGAAGATCTGGACCTACTTCTTCTTCTATAATTTGCAGGGTCTCTGGTCTGATTCCGAGGTCCTTAATCCATGTTGAGTTTAGTTTTGTGCATGGTGAGAGATACGGGTTTAGTTTCATTCTATTGCATATGGATTTCCAATTCTCCCAGCACCATTTGTTGAAGAGGCTATCTTTTCTCCATTGCATATTTTTGGCCCCTTTGTCTAGTATGAGAAAGTTGTATTTATTTGGGTTTGTGTCCGTGTCCTCTATTCTGTACCATTGATCTACTTTTCTATTTTGGTACCAATACCATGCCGTTTTTGTTACTATTGCTTTGTAACAGAGCTAAAGATCTGGTATTGCAATACCCCCTGTTTCCCTCTTCCTGCTAAGGATTGCTTTAGCTATTCTGGGTTTCTTATTCTTCAAGATGAATTTCATAATTGCTTGCTCTATTTCTGTAAGGTACGTCATTGAGATTTTAATTAGAATTGCATTGAATCTGTATAGCACTTTTGGTAGTATGGCCATTTTGATAATATTAATTCTCTCTATCCAAGAACATGGGAGATCTTTCCATCTTCTAAGGTTTTCTTTAATTTCTTTCTTTAGTGTACTGTAGTTCTCATTGTAGAGGTCTTTCACCTCTTTTGTGAGATTGATTCCCAAGTATTTTATTTTTTTTCGAGGCTATTGTGAATGGGGTAGTTTTCCTGATTATTCTTTCCAAAGATTCATCACTTAGTATAAAAATACATTAGATTTATGTGCATTGATCTTATATCCCGCTACTTTACTGAATTCACTTATGAGTTCTAAAAGTTTTCTGGTGGAATTTCCTGGTACCTCTAAGTATATAATCATCATCAGCAAATAGTTTGAGTTCTTCTTTTCTTATTCGTATCCCTTTAATTTCTTTGGTCTGTCTAATTGCTCTGGCTAGAGTTTCAAGGACGATATTGAATAGAAGTGGTGAAAGAGGGCATCCCTGCCTTGTTCCAGTTTTTAGGGGGAATGCTTTCAGTTTTTCACCATTTACAATGATATTAGCCATGGGCTTAGCATAGATAGCCTTTACAATGTTAAGGAATGATCCCACTATCCCTATTTTTTCTAGTGTTTTGAGCATGAAGGGGTGCTGTATTTTATCAAATCCTTTTTGTCCATCGATTGAAATAATCATGTGATTCTTGACTTTAAGTCTATTGATATGTTGAATTACATTTATTGATTTCCTGATGTGGAACCAACCTTGCATCCCAGGGATGAAATCCACTTGATCATGGTGCACTATCTTTTTAATATGTTTTTGCATGCGATTTGCTAAAATTTTGTTGAAAATATTTGCGTCGATGTTCTTTAAGGATATTGGTCTGAAATTTTCTTTCCTCGATGTGTCTCTGTCTAGTTTAGGTATCAGGGTGATATTGGCTTCATAGAATGAGTTTGGGAGGGCTCCCTCCCCTTCTATTTTATGGAATTCTTGAGAAGTACTGGAATGAGCTCTTCTTTAAAGGTTTTGTAGAACTAGGCTGAGAACCCATCTGGTCCCGGACTTTTCTTTGTTGGTAGGCTTTTGATGACCTCTTCTATTTCATTACTTGAAATTGGTCTATTTAAATTGTGTCTTCCTCATTCAGTTTAGGCAATTCATATGTCTCTAGAAACCTGTTGATATCTTCATAATTTTCTATTTTGTTGGAGTATAGATTTTCAAAATAGCTTCTAATTATGTTTTGTATTTCAATCCTGTCTGTTGTGATATTTCCTTGTTCATTCCGAATTTTAGTGATTTGAGTTTTCTCTTGTCTTCTCTTTGTTAGTGTGGCTAAAGGTTTATCAATTTTGTTTATTTTTTCAAAGAATCAACTATTTATTTTGTCAATTTTTTGTATTGTTTCTTTTGTTTCAATTTCATTGATTTCAGCTCTGAGTTTAACTATTTCCTGTCTTCTACTACTTTTGGTGCTCGTCTGTTCTTTTTTTTCTAGGGCTTTGAGCTGTAGTGTTAGGTCATTTTTTCGTTGAGTTTTACTTCTTTTATTGAATGTGCTCCATGAAATGAATTTTCCTCTAAGTACTGCTTTCATAGTGTCCCAGAGATTTTGATATGATGTTTCTTTGTTCTCATTTACCTCTAACAATTTTTTAATTTCCTTCCTAATATCTTCTGTTATCCATTCATCATATAATAGCATATTGTTTAATCTCCAGGTGTTGGAAGATTTACTCTTTCATTTATTTCTAACTTCAATCCATTTTGATCTGATAGAATACAAGGTAGTGTCTCTTTCCTCTTGTATTTGATAACATTAGTTTGTGGCATAATATATGGTCTATTTTAGAGAAGGATCCATGTGCTGCTGAGAAGAAAGTGTATTTGCTCTTGGTTGGATGGTATATTCTATAAATGTCCGTTTGGTCTAAATTATTGATTGTGTTATTGAGATCTATGGTTTCTTTGTTCAATTTTTGTTTGGAAGATCTGTCCAGTGGTTAAAGAGGTCTGTTAAAATCACCTAGTATTATTGTGTTAGGTCTATTTGGTTTCTGAAATTGAGAAGGATTTGTTTGACATACATGGCTGAGCCACTGTTTGGGGCATAGATGTTTATGGTTGTTATATATTGCTGATTTATGCTTCCCTTAATCAGTATGAAATGTCCTTCTTTATCCCTTCTGACTAACTTTGGCTTGAAGTCCACACTACCTGAAATGAGGATGGATAATCCAGCTTTTTTGGTGAGTCCATGTGCATGGTATGTTTTACCCCATCTTTTCACCTTTAGTCTATGAGTATCTTTCTCTGTGAGGTGAGGCTCTTGTAGGCAACTTATTGTTGGATCTTTCTTTTTAATCCAATCTGCCAGTCTATATCTTTTGATTGATGAATTGAGGCCATTAACATTCATGGTTATTTTTGAGATATGATTTGGTTTCCCAGTCATTTGGTTCATTTCTTAAATTTTATTTATTTATTTGACACGACTTAGTTCCTCCTTTATTTGACAATTCATTTAGGATAATTCCTACCTTTGCTGATTTGCTTCTTTGTTTTTCATCTCTTCCTCATGGACTATTTTGCTGAGAATGTTCTGTAATGCTGGCTTTCTTTTTGTAAATTCTTTTAGCTTTTGTTTATCATGGAAGGATTTTGTTTCATCATCAAATTTGAAGGTAAGTTTTGCTGAGTATAAGATTCTTGGTTGGCATCCATTTTCTTTCAGAGCTTTATAAATGTTGTTCCAGGCCCTTATAGCTTTTAGGGTCTGGATTGAAAAATCTGCTGATATCCATATTGGTTTTCCCCTGAATGTAATTTGGTTGTTTTCTCTCACAGCCTTTACAATTCTGTCTTTATTTTGTATGTTAGGTATTTTCATAATAATGTGCCTTGGTGTGGGTCCGTTGTAATTTTGTGTATTTGGAGTCCTATAAGCCTCTTGAACTTGATTTTCCATTTCATTCTTCAGGTTTGGGAAATTTTCTGATATTATTTCGTTGAATATATTGTTCATTCCTTTGTTTTGTTTCTCTTAGCCTTCCTCAATCCCAATAATTCTTAAATTTGGCCTTTTCATGATATCCCATAGTTCTTGTAGATTCTGTTCATGATTTCTTACCATCTTCTCTGTTTGTTCAACTTTGTTTTCAAGGTTAAACATTTTTTCTTCAATGTCTAAGGTTCTGTCTTCCAGGTGTTCTATCCTTTTGGATATGCTTTCTATGGAGTTCTTAATTTGGTTTATTGTTTCCTTCATTTCAAGGATTTCTGTTTGGTTTTTTTCAATATCTCTAACTCTTTATTGAAATGATCTTTTGCTTCCTGTATTTGCTCTTTTAACTGTCAATTGGTGCGATCATTTAATGCCTGCATTTGCTTTTTCATCTCATTGTTTGCTTCCCTGATCATTTAAATTATGTACATTCTGAGCTCCTTTTCTGTCATTTCTTCTGCCATGCTGTCATTGGGTTTTATTGATGTAACATCTAGAATTTTGGGGGGCATATTCTTCCCTTGTTTTCTCATATTGTTCAGGTATCAGTGGACTGCTGAGATATTGCAGATTTCCTCTATTGACTTATAATGTCCCTGAAGATTTCTAGTATATCCCCTCTTAGCCTTCAGTAGGCTGAAGTCTTGGAGGAAGTTGATTGTGCAGTGCTCCACAAGGAAGCTGCCTCTCTAGGGGTGGTGGCCTTCAGGTGGGGTATATTCCCTGCTAGTGGGCAGAGGTGTCTCCACTTGTTGACCAATGGTCACGCAAAGGGTAACTAGGCTGCGGGCTGAGACAAGGCCTGTTTGGGCCTGTGTCTTTGGTTTTACCCTCCTTGTGGGAAAACCTCACCTGGCAGGGAAAACTCACCTATTGGGGAGGTCTTGCTGGTCGCTTCCCCTCCTAGAGGTTCCCCTCAGTCTACAACTACTACCTAGGCTGGACTGCCTTCCTCTGCAGCGTTCCCAGGGGCCCGGCCCTACCTCCTGGGCCTGGGATCCTCACCCTTCACAGACGGGTCTCCTTAGGCTGCCTCTCCTCAGAGATTCTGCCCGCAGTCCTGGAACCTTTGCTCTGCCCCTAAGCGTGTCTCTGTGCGGCCCTTCCACCAAGAAGCCTCCTAGGTCCTGGGACCCTGCTCTGCACCTAATTGCCTGGCTATGAGGCCCCTTCTCTGAGCAGCCACCTGGAGCCCTATACAATCGCTCAGAATCCCAGAGACCCACCGCACGCCTCTTTCTCCAGACAGCCGCCCGGTGTTCTGGTGCGGTCACTAGGAGTCCAAGCAACTCACTGCGAGCCTCCTCCTCCCGCCAACTGCCCGTAGTCCTGGGCAGTCACTCCAAGTCCATGTGACCCGCCCTGTTCCTCCTCCTCCTCCAGGTAGCTCCCCGGGTGTTCAGGAGCTGTCACTATGAGTCACTCTGAGTTGCTCTGAGTCCATGTAACCCGCTGCATGCCTCCTCCGGGCAGCCGCCCGGAACTCTTGTGCGGCCACTGGAGACCAAGCGACCCACTGTGCTCCTCCTCCAGGCAGGTCCCGTTGTTCAGGAACGGTCACTTTGAGTCCAAACAGCTCGCCACGCAGCTCCTCCTCTGGCAACTGCCTGTAGCTCTGGCGCAGTCGCTCTAAGTCCAAGCGCCTCGCTGCACTGCTCCTCCTCCTCCTCCTCCTCCTCCGGGCAGGCCCTGGTGTTCAGAAGTGGTCGCTCTGAGTCCACACAGCTCTCCTCGCCGCTCCTCCCCTGGACAGCTGCCGGATCCCCAGTGGTTGCTCCGAGTCCCAGCACTGTGCTGAGTGGCCTCCTCTACGATGCTCCCAGTTGTCCGAGTTCACTGCTCTATTGGGGGGAGGGGCGTCTCGCCGGGCAGTTCTACTTCACAAAGTTCCCTGTGTTCTGGGATGACCGTCCCATCCGGGACGCCTCCCCAATGGGAGAGAGTCACCCGGCTGCTTTGAGTTGGTCCCAAGTCTCTCAATTTCTCCTCTTTTGAATCCTGAGTCCTGGAGCAACATGAAATGCGGCCACCAGCTACTGTGAATTATGATACATGACCTTATCAATAATATATGCTTATTTTTGCAAAATATGCTTTTGGACAAATACTGAGGAGTGGGATAGCTGGGTCATATTTTGGTTACATTCCTAGTTTTTGAGGAATCTCCATACTGCTTTCCAGAGTGGTTATCTTAATTTTCAGTGTAACAAACAGTGTATGGATATACATTTTACCCCATAACCTCACAAGCAGTTATTATTTGTATTCTTGATAATTGCCATTCTGACTAGAGTAAGAAGAAATCTCATAGTATTAATGATTTGCATTTCCCTGATTGTTAGCAATATTGAATTTTAAAAAATGTATTTGTAGGCCATTTCTGTTTCTTCTTCTGAGAAATGTCTGCTTATTCCTTTGCACTTTGATTGGGTTATTTATTTATTTTTAATTTGGTGTTAAGCTTTTTGAATTCTTTATGAATTCTGCTTATTAACCCCTGTCCAAGGAGTAGCTGGAAAAGATTTTCTCCCCAAATTAAACATGAAAACTGAGATATCAACACAGACAATTCTGAATTCCAGAGGATCATTAGAAAATATTTTGAAATTTTATACCTCAATAAACTAGAGAATCAAGAAAACATTGAGAGATTCCTAGGCAGGTATGACCTGCCCAAATTGAACCAGGAAGGTACAGGAAACCTAAACAGACCATTATCTAGAAATTAAATTGAAACAGAAATTAAAAGCCTTCACAAAGAAAATCCCAGGATAACATGGATTCTCACCTGAGTTCTACCAGGCCTAAAAGGAACTAACACCAGTCTTCCTCAAATTATATCATGAAATTGAGAGGGAGGGAACATTCCCAAATACATGCTATGAAGCCAATATAGCCCTGATACCAAAACCAATTCACACTTTCATCAACTCATTTAGATTGCTAAGAAAAGCCATATAAACAAATATTTCATTTATCTTATATGTACTTTAGCTAGAAAAGAAGTTTAGAGAGGCAAGTTGATTGTGGGCTAACTCAAAACCTTATGAAGAATCTGTGATGGTAATTGAAATGTTGAGAATTCTTACTACTTCAACTTTATTTAAATTCAAATATAATTTCTAGCAATGTATTCCAGTTTCAAATGAATTTTATTTTGAATTAACAACTCATTTGTTTGTGTTAAATGTAAATATTCTCTTACTGATGTGAAAATTGAGAGCTGCCTAGATTCCTTGTTTTGTCTAGATTATATCATGAATATTTTGGTAAAATTTTATTTTTGAATTTCTTTTCAAAAATTATTTTGTTGATTTTGTTGAGCTCTAGGTAAAAACAAAATAAAATTCACATATTTAATATGTATAATTTCATAAGTTTTTACAAATATATATATAGTTGAAGAATCACTACAATAAGAGAGTGAATATATACATCACCTTCAAAAGTTTTCTTATATCCCCTCATATTTCCTCCATCTGGTCTCACTCCCATATATACCTCATGTAATAACTGATGTGTTTTATGTCATTAGAGATTAGTTTGAATTTTCTAGAGTTTTGTATAAATGGAATCTTAGAGCATATACTTTTTATTTTCTTTCATTCAGGTTAGTTATTTTTTTTTTTTTTACATACATTATTTTTTTTATTTTTTTATTTTTTTATTTTTTTTTATTGTAAACAAATGGGATACATGTTGTTTCTCTGTTTGTACATGGCGTAAAGGCATACCATTTGTGTAATCATAAATTTACATAGAGTAATGTTGTTTGATTCATTCTGTTATTTTTTCCCTTTCCCCCAGGTTAGTTATTTTTATTAATCCATGTTTCATTCATTGAAAGTTCATTCTTCTTTATTTCTGAGTAGCATTCCAATCAAGGAATATGCAGATTTTGTTTATCCATTCCTCTGTTTAAAGACTTTAAATTATTTCCAGTTTTCAGCTGCTAGTGACAAAATTGCTATTCACACACATGTCTTTGTATGCATAGATATTCATTTTTCCAATGGGTAAATATCTGTACATAGAATGGCTGATTCAGATAGTGGTTATTTATTTAATGGTTTTAGGGAATTGTAAAACTGTCCTCTCAAATGGCTCTACCACTTCAAACTCCCAGTAGCTGTGATTTGGTGCTCAATTTTTGAATATCCATGACAGTACTTGGTACAATCAGTATTTTTTGATTTTAGCTATTGTAATAGGTTTATAATAGTATTTCATTATGGTTTGATTTGCACTTTTATTGTGCTTAATGATGTTGAACAACTTTTCACATGATTACTTGCTATTCATAAAACATTCTTGGTGAAATATCTACTGAAATATTGTGCTGATCTTTTATTAGGTTTTTATTTGTGTTTGTTTTCATATTGTTGAGTTTTACATTTCTTTATTCTTGATATTGTTCATTTATACATTACACAGTTTGCAAAGATATCCCAGTTAATGTCTTGTCATAATTCTTTCAAGTGTCATTTGAAGAGCAGCACTTTTTTATGATTTTTATTGGTATTTTGTAAATTATACATTATAATGGGATTCATTGTGATTTATTTGTATATATACATAATATAATTAGATCAATTTCAATGCAATCTTAAATTATGATGAGGTAAAACCACATTAATTTATTCTCTTATAGATTGTACTCCTTGTGTGTTATCTAAAATCTTTGCCCAACTCATGATCAATAAGATTTTCTCCTATTTTCATATAGATTTTCTATAGTTGTATGATTTACATTTAGGTATGTGATCCACTTTAAAAAATTTCTGTATGCTGTGAAGATGGGTCAAAATTCATAATGTTTATATAAGTTATTGAAATTCTTATCTCCATTTATTTACAAAATTATGTTTTCTCTGCTGAATTGTCTTTAAATCTTTGTAAAAATCAATTTTCTCATTGTGTATAAGTTTATTTCTGTAATTTCATATTAGATGTACTATCAGCTTTTCAATTTTTACAAAATGCAAGCATTTTGATTTGTATTGCATTAAATTTATAGAAATCACATTTAATTTAAAGAAATCACATCTTAATACTGAATACTCTAACAAAGTATGTTTCTTAATTTATGTAAATTTCATTAAATTTCTTTAGGACTATTTTATAGATATAAATGTGTATGTATCACATGTATAATGTCAGATTTGCCCTGAATTATTTTATATTTTTGGTTCTATTAAAGTGTTTTTATTTTAAATTTCAGTTTCCCATTTTAATGCTAGTATACCAAAATATAAAACTGAATGTTTTGTATTGATCTTCTGTTGTGAAAACTTGCTGAACTCACATGTTCATTTCAGGAACTTTCAGATAAGCAATTAGATTTTCTAAATCAGGATCCTGTTGTCTGGAAAAAGCAGTTTAATTTCTCTTTCCAAACATAGTTATCTTTATTTCCTTTTATTTTTATGTTTCATTTCCCATTACTTCCAATTTAATGATGAACAGAAATAGAAAAAAACAACTCTATGTAGTACTTGATCATAGGGTTAAAGCATTCAGTTTTTCATAATTAAGTATGCTGTTTGCTGTTAGATATATATTTTTCTTAGATATATTTCTCATGTTGTGGAGATTTCCTCAAGTTAAAGTTTTGTACTTTCATGGTTTGATTGGAATCTTCATAAAATAATGAATGATGGTTTTTGCCACAATTTCTGTAGTAAATATTTAGATGGTCATGAGATTTTCCACTTTATATTACTATTATGGAGAATTATTGTGGTCAATTTTATATGATAATAAAACTCAAGATGTCTAGAATAAATCCTATTTGATCATGACTTATTATCCTTTTAATATGTCATTGTATTCAATTTGCTAAGATTCTTTTTATAATTTAACATCTGTGTTCATGTAGGATATTGATCTCTAATTTTGTTGTATTTCCACCCTTTATTAAATGTTTTTGCCTAATTTTGATATCAGAGTAATGTTTTTCTCATAGAGTGACTGCATAACTGTTCCATCTGATTCAAATTTTTGGTTAAGTTAAAGTATGATTGATATTAAATATTTATATAATTTATCCATGAACACTGTGTGTCAGTGTTTTCTTGGAGAGATATTTCACAATAATTTGAATTATTTAATAGCTATAAGTTTATTCATATTATGTACTTTTACTTGAGTAAGTTTTGTTTGTTTTTGTCTTTTAAGGATTATTTTTATTAATTGGCAAGTTATTCATAATATTCCCTAATATCATTTTAAGTTATCATGATATGTAATCTTAACCATGTCTATGTGTACAGATCAGGGGCATTAGGTATTTGTACATTGTTGTGCAATCATTACCACCATTCTTTTCCAGAATTTTTCATCTTCTTAAACTGAAACTATGCACCACTGAACAGTAATTCCCATTTATCCCTTTTTTCATGTCTTGTGGTTTCATATTTGACTACTCCGTGAATCACATTTGAATCATTTCCACTTTTTGACTGTTAGAAATAGTGCTGCTGGCTGGGGAGATAGCTCAGTTGGTAGAGTGCTTGCCTTGCAAGCACGAGACCTGGGTTTGATGCCCAGTACCGCAAAAAAAAAAAAAAAAAAAAAAAAAGAAATAGTGCTGCTGTCAACATTTCTGTACAAATATCTGTTTGGGTCCCTGTTTTCAGTTATTTGTGATACATATACATTCAGAAGTGTTATTGTAGGGTCATATGTCAATCTATGTTTAATTTTTAGAGGAATTACTCCACTGTTGACCACAGTGGATACATTATTTTACATTTTCAGTATCCAAGTACCAGAGTTCCAATTTCTGCTGCTGAACAAAAATTATTGTCTGATTTTTGATAACATCCATCCAAATGTCTATTCCATTGTGGCTTTGCATTGCCATAAAGTTTAATGATGTTGAATAAATTTTTCTTTTTCTTTTCAGACATTTTTCTTTTTGTACATTTGTATTTTGTTGTTGTTTTGTGGTGGTGGTGGTGGTGGTGGTGGTAGTGGTGGTGGTGGTGTGTGTGTGCATGGGTGTTTGCATGCCTGTGTGTATATCTGTCTGTGTGTTGCTTGAGATCAAACCCAAGCTTTGCACATGTTAGGCATTTACTCTTAAGCTAAGCTATCTCTCCAGCTTCATTTGTGCCTCCTCTTTGATCTAATTTGGCCCGTGCATTTCTAAATTGGTGCTCATTACTATTAAATCTTTACATATTCTATATATTTATTGCTTGTCATGTATATTGTCTTCGTATATTTTCTACCATTTTGTGGGTTTCTTTTGCACTTTATTGATACTGTCTTTAATGAATATTTTAATTCTGATTAAATCAATTATTTATTTGTTGCCTTTGTTTTTGGTGTTGTAACACAGAAATTATTGCTGATTCCAGCAGTATGAAGATTCTCTCCATGTTTTCTTATAGGAGATTTATTCTTTTATTTCTTGCATTTGGGTTATTGATCAAATTTGAGTTTGTCTATAGTACAATAATTAGGTTAGTATCTAACCTCATTCATTTGCATGCATGTATCCAGTGTTTATGATGCCATTTTTTAACAAGATTGTCTTTTGCCCATTGAATGATCACCCATGACATTTTTGACATCCTTGTCAAAGATAAATTGACAACATATGTGAGAGTTTATTTCTGGACCCTACTGTATTCCATTTTTCAGTATGTCAATGTTTATGGCAGTACCACCATGTTTTGATTTACTGTGGCTTTGTAGAAATTTTCTATGACTTCTCTAAATTTTCAAGCAACATTGTATCATTTTCATTTAGTCTTTCACCCCATGGATTTTTAATTCTTATTTTGTTCTTTTTATTTTACTGAAAATGAATTGTTCTATTGACTTCTTTTTAGATTATTGCTTATGAATAGAAATGTTACTGATGTTTGTGTATTGATTCATCATAAGCAATTTTTCTGACTTTGTTATCAGTTCCAATAGGTTGTGATGTGTGAGTATGTGTGTAATTTTAAAGAATTTCTACCAAAAAGATCATACCATATATGGGAAGAGATTTATCAATGAGTATGGTGGTAGCTCATTATTTTTCATATATGACCTCTATAATTTTAAGGTGTTTTCTTTGAGTTCATGTGTGTTGAGGGCTTTTACCAGAGAACAAGTTTTGTCAAATGTTTTTTCTACCTTAATTCAGATAGTAATGCATTTTCGGCCTTCAATCTGTTCTTGTGTTCATCTTTTATTGATTTGCATGGTGAAACCATACTTGAGCTTCAGGAATAAATCAAGTAGTCAATCTGCATAATACTTTCAATATGCTGCTGAAATCTGTTTTCTTATATTTTGTTGAGGGAGGTATACATCAATATTTGTAAAGAATTTGGGTCTCCAGATTTTTTTATTTTCCTTGTATTGTCTTTACCTGACTACTATCACAGCAATGCTGGCCTCCTAGAATGTTAGGAAGTCCTCCCTTGTCTTGAAATTGTTGGAAGAGTTTGAGAAGGATTGGTATTAATCTTGAAATGTCAAGATAGAATTCAAAAGTGAAGTCATCTGTTACAGAAACTTCCTTTTGGGGGAGCATTTTGATTTCTCTTATTCAATATCTTATTGATGTTCTATACTTATTTTGAATATTTTAATTTGTATGTTTCTAGGAATTTGTTGATTTCATCTACAGTGCTGAGTATATTGGCATACAATTGTACATAGCATTAACTTAGAATCATTTTTTATTCCTCATAAAATCAGTTATAAGTCTCCACTTTCATTTATTATTCTGGCAATTTTATTTTTTTTTCTATATTTGTTAGTTTTCCTGTGTTCTCCAGTTTCATGGATCCTTTTGAGAACAAAATGTTGTTTAATTGTTTATAACTATAATGTTCTGTTTACCTATCTTTATTCTAGCTTTTATTACTCCCTTCCTTCTACTATCTTTGAATTTAGTTTATTTTTTGTTCTTTAACATGTAAATTTGGATTATGTATTTGATATCTTTATTCTTTGTTCATCTAAGTGTTCATAGCTATAAATTTCTTTCTTAACATTCTTTTTCTTCATCCCATAGTTTTGGTGTGTTTTCAGTTTCATTTGCTTTGAGCTAATTTTAATTTTCCCTGAGATTCCTTCTTCGACACATTGGTTGTTTTAAAAGTATATCCTTTGATATCTGAATATTTTTCCCATTTTCCTTTTTCTATTGATTTCTAATTTTATTATACTGCTATATGAAAAGACACTTTGTATGAGATAATCCTTTTAAATTTGAGGCTTTTTGTGTGGCCTCTGAACACTTTTAAAAATATTTTCTGTGACAGGATAGAGTGTTCTGTGTATGTCTTTTAGGTTAAATAGATTTATAATTCTGCTTAAATCCTGCATTTTCTTACTGTATTTCTTCCAGGTTGTTCTCTTCTTTATTGAAAGTGAGTGAGTGAATTTCCTACTATTAATGTAGACCTGTCTATTTTGCCTTTAATTTCTGTCACTATGATTTACATATTTATAGATCTCTGATCTTCAGGAGCACTATGGTTATAATTGCACTTCTTGGTGAATTGACCCATTTCTCAATATAAAATACCCCTATATGTGTCCACATTTTGAATAAAAATTCTTATTTCCTCTTACTATAACAACCCCACTCCATTTTGGTGACTATTTTTTAAGAGTATCTCTTTTTATGCTTTCATTTTAACTTATGTGTATACAATCATGCAATGCTTAACAGAGGGTATACACACTGAGAAATGTGCCTTTAGGCAACTTTGTCATACTATGGTCTATGGGCAAACATCATAAAATATAATTATATAAATATAGATGACATAGGTCAATCACTGAATTTAGTCTCTTGAGGCAATCAAAACACTAGGTAAATATGAGAAGAATGAAACTACTGCCACTATAACACAGCATACTGTTTTATAGTAAAAACTTTTATGAGCAGAAATAAACTCTAAAATAACAATAAAACATACTATAACAACTACCTGAATGGGCAATATTTTCATCATTATCAATTTTAAGTACATGATTATATTTCTCTACTTAATGGAACTGGCAGCCCATTAGATTTATTTAAACAGCATTTAGCACCAACATAAGAGTAAAATTCAATAATGGCTACAACATTCTCACTCATGTCCTGCATGGGCGAGGGAATGGTTACACATTGGAGGGATGGGCTGGCTGCAAAATAAAAGCTATAAAATTTATATAACAGAAAACAAGACAAAAAGGCAAGAATATTTTTAAAGTAGGGGCATGACTGGTTGAGCTGTCCAGAAGGGTCTGTGTCTAAGAAAGAAGCAGCCTACACTTGGTTTATTTTTAAGTGAAGCAGTACAGATCAAAGGGCATCTGAAGGTATAAGGTATAGATGTGGGAGTTGCCTTGTTTCCTGGTGTGGCAGGGGTCTTGCAGTAAACAGATTGATTGACCTTTTTCAAGCTACACCCATCTCAGGGAAGCTGTGCTTAAAACTTGAGTGGTGCCAGTGTGAAGTGGGAGGTGTCACCCCAGAGGATTTTACCTGGGAGTTCCCAAGACAACAACTTCCCTGCCTATGGATCCAAGATTGCTCAATTCACACACGGTTCATAGATGGCTCTCAGCACAACATGACTAGGTGATAAGGATTTTTCAGCTGTTTTATAATTTTATGGCAAAATTGTTGTATATGCAGTACATTGGCACTGTAATTTGGATCATTATTTTCTCCTAACATTCATGAAGTAAAGATTTGGTCCCCAACACAGTATTACTGGTAGGTATTACAATCATTAAGAGGTAGAATATTTAGTTTTTTTAAACATTTTCCTCTGTCATGCAAAACTACTAGTATTACTGTTTCTGGATATGTGAAAATACCATTAGTATGTTAATAGGAATTACTTTGGACCTGTAGATTTCTTTGGGTAGTATTGATTCTTCCAATCTATGAAGACAGAATGTATTTTCATTTTTGTGTGTATGTGTATTCTCTCTAATATTTTCATCAGTGTACCAGGGGTTGTGGCAAATGCCTGTAATCCCAGCTGCTGTGGTCACTGAAGTGGGAACTTCACAGTTTCAAGGCAAGTCTTTAACGCAGAGCAAGTCCCTGTCTAAAAAACCATCAACTAAAATGCACACACAAAAGCAAATCAATTTTTTATTGATGTTTCATCCTTGTTTATCTTTTCTTTTTTTTTTTTGGTATTGGAGATTTAACGCAGGAATTAAGTTGCTGAGGATGGCCTTGAAATTGTGATCCTCCTGCCTCAGCCTCCTGAGTTGCAGGGATTACAGATGTGCATCTCGATGCCTGACTACTTATCTCCTTTTTAGTTAAATTTCTTCCAAGATTTACTTTTGTAGCTTTTGTAACTGGCATTGCTTTCTTGATTTATATTTCAGGTACTGCTTTTGGCATATAAAATGCTACTTATTTTTATATGTTGATTTTGTATTCCACCACATTGCTGAATTTGTTCAATAATTCTAATATTTTTGGTGGGATCTTTGGGGATTTATACAAATAATATCCTGCCTTCTATAAGTAGTCACAATTTTATTTCCTCTTTTCCAATTTTATTCTTGTCTTTATTCCTTTCTCTTGCTTGATTATGGTCAAGGACTTATATTAGTATGTTGAATAAAATTGGTGAAAGTTGGAATTCCTTTCCTGTTCTAAATATTAAAAAGAATGTTTCAACTTTTCCCCATATATTATAATGTTAGCTTGGCTTATTATGTATGCCATTTATTATGTTAATTTTGTTCCTTATGTACCTAATTTCTGAGAATTTTTAATAATGAAGCATTGTTGACTTTTACCAAAAGCCTTAACTATATCAATGAAGATAACCATACAGATTTTACCCTCCATTCTGTTGATGTTGTGTATTGTATTTTTTGATTTGCATATTGCAAACAAGCTGTGCCTCCTTGGGAGGAATCACACTTGATCATGGTGAATAAACTTTAAATTTGCAGTTCAATTTGATTTTCTTTGATGATGATTTCTGAAAATCCTTACATTTATGTTCATTAAAGGTATTGACTAGTACCTTTCTTTATTGTTGTACCCTTGTCAGGTTATGGTGTCATGGTAATGCTAATGTCATAGAAATATTTTGAAAAATTTCCTCTCTTCAAGTTTTTGGACTAATTTAAGAATTGATTCTTAAAAAATGATTCTTTTTTAAATACTTGATCATCCTCAAAAATGAATCCATGTAGTCAAGGGATTTTCTTTGATAGGAGACTTTATATTACAGATCTAATCTTACTGTAGTTCTCTTCAGGTTTTTATATCTTCAAGATTCAATCCTGTTGATAAGTTCAATGAGTTCAGAAATCTTCCCATTTCTTCTAGGCTTTCAAATGTCCTGGTGTACAGTATTTATAATAAATTATAATGATTCTTTATATTTCTATGTTTTCTTTTGTAATCTTTCCTTTTTCTTCTCACATTATTTATTTGAATATTCTCTCAATTTTTCTCAGTCTATCTAATATTTTGTCTATTTTGGTTATGTTTTTGAAGAAAAAGCTCTTGGTTCTGTTGACCTTTTGTGTTGATTTTTTTATTCTCTAATTTATTTTTGCTCTGCACTTCATTTCTTTCTAGTAGTTGTGGATTGAATTTGTTCTTGTTTTTGTAGTACCTTGACATACAGTCTCAGCCTGTTTATGTGAATTCTAATATTTAGTGGTTATTCACTTTGACATAATTATAAAAGCATGGAGTATAATTCAGTCCCGAGTACTACCCTCTTTCCCTCTCTTCCTCCTTCCCTTTCCCTCTATTCTACTGATCTTTCTGCTATTCTTTCTGCTATAGGATTTTAAATTAGTGTATTTGTATTGTGGGTATACATGATAATGAAATTCACTGTGGTATATTCTATATGTACATAGGAAAGTTAGATTATATTAATTCTACTGTTCTTTCTTATTCCATCCCTCCTTCCTCCCCTTAAATCCCCTTCATCTACACCACCGGACTTTATTCTATTTATTCTATTCTATTTCATTTTTATTCCCCCTCCTGTTTTTTTTTTTTGTTGTTGTTGTTGTTTACGAATTAGCTTCTGCATACCAGAGAAAACCCTTGATCTTTGATGTTTTGGGACTGGCTTATGTGAATTCTAATATTTTGGTACAGGCATTGAGTGCTATACAATTTCCTCTTAGTACTTCTTTTTTAATTTCCCACCAGCTTTGGGATATATGGTTCCATTTTCCTTTTTTCAAGAAATGTTTAATTTGCTTCCTGATTTATTCCTTGACTCATTGGTTATTCAAGTATAAGTTTTTCAATTTCCATTCATTTGTATATTTTATAGATTTTTGCTATCAGTGTGCACATTTTTCAGAAGAGATACTCTTTTTTTTTTAAATTTATTGAGAGATTTTTCTATTATATATCTTGGAGAATGTTCCATGAAATTTTCATAAGAATATGTATCCTGCAATTGTCAGATTGAATATTTTATAGATGCCTTTTATTTCTATTTGTTTTATGGTACAATTTAGCTCTTCTGTTTCTTTGTTCACTTTCTGTCATATGATCTGTCTTTTGTTAAATGTGGAGTGCTGTTAAAATTTCTTATTATTGACTGATTTCCATCCCTGTTTAGACCCATTAATATTTGCTTTATTTTTGAGTGCTCCAATATTGATTGTTTTTATATTTAGAATTTTTATTTCCTTTTGCTGTATTTAGCCTTTTATCATTACTTAATGACTTACATTGATCTTTTTGCATTTTGCATTTAAAACCTATTTTATTCCATATAAGAATCACTATTCTTTATTTCTTTTGGATTCCACTTGCATGCAATATATTATTTTATGGAGTTATTTTCAGACTACATATGCCCTTAGAAGTTAAGTGGGTTTCATCTAAGCAGAGTATAGCTGGGTCTTACTTTCTTTCCATTTCAATTATTCTGGGCATTTTCATTGAAGAGGTAATTATGGATAGGTAAGGTATTACTATAGTCATTTTGGGTTTGTGCATTATAGATTCTGCTTTTTGGTAACCATAAGACTTCCAAAAATTTCTTTTGATTATAGCCAGCTATTGAGAAATGATGACAACTAAACCTAATGGTAAAGATTTTAAAAGAAACAAAGTATACTATTAAATATTTACACAGTTGTACTCTATTCCTCCACATATTTTGAATTTTTGTTCTCATTTTACATCTTTCTACATTGCCTATCTTTTAACACATTAATGCATTTACTGTTATTTTCATTGTTTTTATTTTTCATACAAATAATGGATTTCTTATGTGATTTATAATACAAATAACTTTTGAATTTGTATAGTTATTTTTACTTGTGATTCCTATACCTTCATATATTTTCTTCCTACTAATAAATATTTCTCTTTCAATTCATTTATTTTAGAAAATGTCTAATTGAGGTGTATTTTCTCAGCTTTCATTTATCTTGGGAATGCATTTCACTCTCTTAATTTTTAGAATTTTTCCAGCACTAGTTTTCACAAGCCCAGCAAACTGAGTTCCAAGGCAGTTTTTTACTTATTACCATGGGATGGAATGTATGCTTCCTGAGGTTGCACTAGGTCTTGTGAAGCCATCTTTTTCACCACAAAGACTGATGCTAAACTGAGTTTCACCCGAGTCTCACAGCTACAGAGACCTACATAATCTCAAGGATGCATCCAGATGTATATTATAGCTGGTGGAATATGAACCAAAACGTTAGTTAATCTCAACAGGATGCAAGTCTTTACCATGTGCCAGAACAGATCTCAAGGCTCTATCTGTTAGCACAGGTCAGGGATAACTGTGCTGCCTAACACTGAGGAATAAGTTTTAAATAAAGCACCATTGATTACAAGGATGGCACTAAACTCTTTCACTCACTCCTGAGTCTCAGAGCTACAGGGACCTGCACAATTTTGGGGTCGGGGTGTGCTCCAGGCCCCCTGCAAATGTGGCTATTATGCAGGTCAGAACTTGAGTCTGTCCCACTGGGGCACTTCTATCTGCCTGATTCTGGGGCTGGTAGAAGCTCTGTCTGTGAAACCCAGCCTTTGGTTTCTGCTTGGTGGTAGGTCTCACTCTGGCAGGTTTAATGCTGACCTCCAATGCAAAATCCATGCTACTGCTTTCCCTTGATTCCAGTGGTGAGAGTCTAACTCCCATTCTGCTGCCCTGATGTTGGGTAGAGGCAGTCACTTTGATTTCTGTCTAATGTATTTCCAGTGGCTCCGTTCTCAGATATTACCTGGGGGCAGGGGTTGTGGGGCTCTGTTAACAAATCTAAGACCTGGACTTAATTCCTTCTTCCTTCCTCAAGTAGGAGGCATCTCTTTCTATAATGCTTTCTTTTGGGGAAGGGGTAACCCTTGAACTACCCCCTTTCTTCTATTTGTCCTGCGTACTGATTACCACTAGCCCTCCTTGCTATGTCTATGAGCTTGTTTTTTAGATTACCTGTGAGTGAAATCATGAAGCATTTGTGTTACTATGGCTGACTTATTTTTCCTAATATTAAGATCTCCAGGTCCATTCATGTTATCTCAAATTACAAGAATTTGTTTCTTTTTATGGTTCAAATCTTATTGATCTTGAGCTGACTTTTGTATATAGTAAAAAATAAGAATCAAGTGTCAGTTTTCTACATATTGGCATCCAACAACCCCAGCACAATTTATTGCAGAGTATTCTTGCCCCAATCTTTTGCTATTGGTGCTTTTGTCAAAAAATCATTTGATCGAAAGAACATGGTTTATTTCTAGGTTCTCTGTTCTGCACCATTGCTTTTTGTTCTTTTGCCAGCACCATACTCTAGTATATTACACATTTTGTTCATCCATTAGCAGTTGATGGATAAACACTAGAGAGGTTTCCACTTTTTAATATCATTAATATTTATTTAGAAGATTTCCCAAGAATATGTTTTCAATGTTCTTTATATAGATATAGGAATGGAATTGCTTGGTCATATTTAAATTTTATGTATTATATATTTGTGATTTCTTTCTTTATGGAGTAAGATCATATTTAACTTACCTTTCTGTGCTTGTCTTATTTTACTTGACATAGTGTACTTCAGTTTCAACCATGTTGTCACAAATAACTGTATATCATTTTGTGGGAACAGAATAGTATTCCACTGAAAATGTACCGCATTTTCTTTGTCCATCAGTTGAGGGACTTTATTTTGTTTCCGTTTATTAGATATCATTAATAGTGTTTCTATGAATATGTGAGTTCTGATGTCTGTTAAACAGTGATTTCAATTCTTTTAAATATATATTCAATATTTGGATACCTGGAATAGACAGTGGTTCTATTTTTAATTTAGGGAGAATCTCCATTCAGTTTTCCATAAGTGCTGTGTTAATTTACATTCCCACCAATACTGCACAAGAGTTACTTTTGCTCCATATCCTTTCCGGAACTTGTTTTTTGTCTTATTGATAGTAAAAGATTTTAGTGGGGCATGGTGATATCTCAATATGGTTTTGGTTTTCATTTCTTTAATAATTAGAGATATTGAACAATATTTCATATGCCATTTGGCAAATGATTTGACTTCTTTTGAGAAATGTCAGTTTAAGTCTTTTGCTCATTCTTTGAATGGGTTTTTGGTTTTTAGCTATTGAGTTTGGGAGAGTATATATTATGCCTATTAGTCCCTTTCAAAATAATAGTTTGCAAATATTTTTCTCATATCATCGGTTGTTAATTCACCACTGATCTTTCCTGTAACTTTGCAGAAAATTTTTACTTGAATATAAACAATTTTTTAAAATTTTTGATTTTATTTCCTGATCAAATATCTCTCCCCCATTCTAGTGGTCAAAAATATATTCCCTAAATTTCTTATTGTTAGTCTCATAGTATCTGATCTTAAATTTAAGTCTTTAATCCTTTTTAGATGATTTTTAAACCTTGTCAAATCTAGCAGTCTGTTTTTCTGCATGAGGATACTCAGTTTTCTAATAACCATTCTTTTAATTGAAAACACTGTCTTTTCTACAATGCTTATTCTTAGCACCTTTGTCTAAAATTGCTTGGCCGTAGATGCATGGGTTTACTTCTAGGACCTATTTTTATGCACAACTTGTCTATGTGTGCATATTTATGCCAACATCATGATGTTAGAATTACTCCAGCTTTGAAGAATATTTTAGAGTCAAGTGGTATAATGGCCCTAGCTTTGTTTGGTTTTTCTTGTGAAATCTTTGTTTGGGATGCTGTGGTTTTTGTTGTGTGAGGAATGTCATTGTTATTTTGATGAGGACTCTATAGATCATTTTACTTTATATGGATATTTAACAAATATTGATTGTTCCAATCCATGAACAGGGATATCTTTACATTTTTTGTATCCTATTCAATTTTTTCATCAACACTTTAGATTTTTATTAGAGATTATTCTTACCTTTACATTTTCTCCTAGTGAACTTTTATTCCTTTGAACATGAGATTGTTTTCTTGATTTTTATTTCAGATAAAGGTATTGACATATAACACTGATACTTTATGTTTATTTTGTATCCTGCAAAATTGCTGAGTACATTTATTATTTCTAATAGTTTGCTGCTGGCGTCTTTGTATTATTTCTAATAGTTTACTGCTTGGTGTTTTTTTTTAATATGGAATAATATCATCTGCAAACAATGACAGTTTGATTTATTTTCTAATTAGTACATGATTTTCTTTATTTCTTTTGCCTGATTGTGCTGGCTAGTATATGTAGAAATGTGTTAAATAAAGGGGATGAAGAGGAAAATTGTTCCTTTTTTCAGATCTTAGAAAGCTTTAACATTTTCTCATTTAGTATAATGTTAGCTGTAGGATTATTATAAATGACCTTTATTGTGCTGAGGGTTACTATTTCTATAATAGCATGTTCAGCATGTTTACTATAAATGGATATTGAATTATATCAAAAGATTTTCCCTCATCTATTGATATCATATTTTTTCCTTCATTCTGTTGGTGTGGTGTATCACATTTATTGATTTTCATATTTTACAGCATATAATTTTTCATAATAAATCCTAATGATTTTTTTCAATTTCTGCTGTTTCAGTTTCATGTACAATTTTTGCCTCTAATATTGTGTATTCTTGCTCTTTTTTTCACTCTCTCTGCCTTTTTGTTAGTCTAGCTAAAGTTTTGTAATTTTTGTTTATTTTCAAGTTAAGAAATCTTTGCTTATTTGATCATTTATACTGTATTTTATAGTGTGTTTATCTGTGATTTTTATTATTTCTTTGTTTCTCTTAATTGTTGGTTCTTGCTTATCTAAGATCTTGAGATATATTATTAGGTGGTTTATTTAATGTTTTTCTCTTTTTTATATAGTCATTCCTATAAACCTTTCTCTTAATAATTATGTTTCCATATTTAACAGAATTGTGGTATTGTGTTTCCAATTTCATTGGCTTAAAGGGATTTTAGAGTTTCCCTTTGAACTTTGTCCATAATGCACTGTTGTTTACAAGTGTGTTTTGCAGTCTGCATGAATTTGTGCAATTCTAAATTTTTTCTTGCTATTGATTACTAGTGTCAAACTGTTATGATTACAAAATATGCAATATATGATTTAAATATTTCGAATTTTTAAATATTTTTTATTGTCTAATATACCATCTAATCTAGAGAGAGTTTCATGCATCAATGAAAAAGAACACATTCTAAATATGTTTAAATGTTTTTTAAATGTTTAAGTACAATTTCATGTATAGCATGGTTTAACTCTGATATTTTTTGTTGATGCTTTTATCTGGATGATGAGTTCACTGGTGATATTGTGGTTTTGAAATCTCCATTATTTTATTGAAATCTGTCAATTCTAACAGTGTTTTTGTAAAAAAAACATGAGTGTTCCAACATTAGGTGCATATACAGTTAAAATTGTTATAATTTTTGACATTAATTTCCTGATTACTGTATACCTTGGTCTTCTCTTTTGGTTTCTGTTTTAAATAATATTTTTAATCAAATGTAAGTTTACCTATTTGTTATGGTTTGGAAATATGATGTCCCCTGAAAGCTTGTGTGTGAGACAATGCAAAAATTATAAGAGTCTAAACAATTAAGTTATGAGAGCCTTAACTTATTAACTGGGTGGTAACTACAGGCAAGTAGGGTGTGACCACAGTAGAGTGTCACTGGGGCATGCCTTTGGAGTTGGTATTTTGTCCCTGGTTAGTGGTGCTCTGTCTCTACTTCATGGCAGTCATGTCTTGAGTTTCTTTTCGATGCCATACTCTTCTGCCATAATGTTTTGCCTCATTTAGGGCTCTGAGCTATGAATTTGACCAAACAATAGACTGAACCACTGACACCATGAGCCAAAATAAATTTTTCTTCCTATACATTGTTCTCAGGACTTTTGGTGAGAGCAACACTAAAGCTGATTAAAGCAGAAATTGGTACAGGGAAGTGCAGTTGTTGCTGTGATAAAACTTATCTCCTGGTTCAGAATCTTTTGGAGCTGGTTGTGTGGGGGAAGAATTTTGAAAAGTTTAGAAATGAAAGCTGCAAATGTTTCCAAAGGTTATAAATGAAACTTAATGGGTAATTCTTGTAAGAGCTTAGAAGAACAAAATGCTGATAAAACTGGACAGTAATGACAGCTCGTGAGGTTCCAAAGGAGAAGCAGGACTCTATTGGAAAATGTATTGGATTTTAGTTTATTGTACTTTCTTGGCAAAGAAGTTGTCTGCATTATGCCCATTACCTGAGACTTTCTGTGAGGCTGAATTTAAAGAAGATGGACTGATTTTTCTGGCAGAAGAAATTTCACAACAGTACTGCATTCAGGCTGACTTTGAACTCTTGATCTTCCTGTTTCAGCCTCCTGTGTGTATGTTTTTGCAGGTAACATAATGTTCGATCCTGTTTTTCAGAAATTTCAGCATACCTGTATTTTTTAATTGGATAATTTTGTCTATTCTTACTGAGATTTATTATAAAAAGGTATGAAATTGGACTTGTTATTTTGTTGATTTTCTTCTGATTGTTTTGAATATTCTTTGTTTCTTTTATCTTCAGGGTTTCATAGATTATTGTATTGATCATGAAAATGATTATTTTCTATTTATTTCTGTGCATGTACTCATCTAGTAGGACATGTATTTTCACATGCTATAATGTTTGTAGGTATCTTTCATTTCTGAGCATAGGGCTTTCTTACACATTGATCCTAAGGCTAGTGTTGTGGTCATGAATTCCTTTAGTGTTTGCTTTTCTTTGGAGGTCTTTTTTTTTTTTTTCTCTTAAATTATGAAAGATGGTCTCTCTGGATGTTGTTACTTGGTTGGCAGTTATTTTCTTTCAGAACTTGGAAGATGACATTTCATGCCCTTCTTACCCATAGGGATTCTTCTGAGAAATCTCTTCATCAAGTCGGGGGTTACCATTACATGTGACTTAAGTACTTCTTTCATGCAGATTTTAAAATTCTTTCTTTGTCTGGTACATTTGACCGTCTGTATTATGTCACTGTGAAGATTTTTTTCTGGTCATCTATTTGGGGTTCTATAGGTCTCTTGTACCTGGATATCCATGTCTTTCTGAAGATTAGGGAATTTTTCTGCCATTATTTTATTGAATGCATTTTCTATACTTCTAATCTTTACTTCCTCACCTTTGGATCTTCCAATGAAGCCAACATATATCTCAAAATTAGTGTCTCAAAGATCTCCAATGCTTTTCTCTTCATTCTCTTTTTTTTCATTCTTTTTCTGTCTGAATGTGATATTTTTAAAGATCTTTCTTCAATCTCAGTATTCTTTTTTTCCACTTGAACATGTCTGTCGTTAGTGCTTTCTATTGCATGTTTAATTTGACTCATTAGTTCTTTATTTCTGAGATATTTATTTGATTACTTTTCAAAAATTTAACCTTCTTGCTTAATTTCACATTCATAGATGGAATTGGCTTCCTAATTTCAATTGAATGTTCATCTACATTTCTTGGGTCTCTTTGAGATTTATAAAGTCATTATTTGATTTCTTTTTTAAACTTTTTAATTATTTAAATTTATTTGCTATATGATACCATGGACATTTGGAGGTGTCACATTTTGTTGTCTTTCCATATTTCATGTGTTCCTACATTGAGATTTGTGCATCTGCTAGGTTTGGCATTTCTATCATTTTTATGGATGACTTTCTTAGTATACAATTTTCTCCTGCAGATGAGTCTTGAGTCAGCCACTAGATGCCTCTAGTCGGACAATTTTGGTTTAGTTCCAGATTCATGCTACAGTGTAATATCCTTGTATTTTCTTTGGCTGTGTTTAATGGCTTTGGTCATGATAAGTACCATGTCATGTTTGGAGAGGACACTGTCTCTGTGGTTCACACAAGAGAGTAGATACTCTAGCATTTTAGTCAGTTGTGGTAAGAGATAAGAGTGTGTGGGTTGCACATTATATGGCTAATCCTATAGTGGGAGTGGTGATCCTCGTCAAGTGATGGGCATTTCCTCAGGTGCTTTAGATATTGGCTCCATTATTTGGAGGGGGTGTCTTTGGTGCTGGCTGCACCAGTAATGGTAAGGGACCCTAGGGACTTGTACTCTGACTGGACTTGTACCCTGGCTGGACAGTGATGTTTCCCTAGGTTCTTCAAGTGGACAGGCAGGAGTAAGAAGCACAATACCACCTATGCATTATTCACACTCAGTCTTGTCATTAGTATGTAATCAGACAAGGTGAAGTGGAGGTCAAAAGTGGGGACCACTAAGTGTGATAATAGTAGAAATTTGTGTTTCTCTCTGCTAGTATTATGCATATTCATGCTCAGGAACAGAACTCAGTATCCCCTAACTATGCATGCCTGAGGAAGGGACAATAACTGGGGCTTTTCTACCTCTGACTACTTTAGCTGTAGCTCCACCAAAGATCAACAGCATTGGATCAAAAATGAAGCCAGGTAAAATTCCTCTTGAAGTGCCTCAAAAGGTGAGTGAGGGTGGAATACTATTATTATCAACAAAGATTCACTCTGGATCTTCCTTAGACCATGCACCTCAGGGGCAACCAGATAGCCAGAGTTTCTGTTTTGCTCACAACTTTAGATGACACAGCAGTAGATCCATGAAGTTTTTCCCATTGCATATTAGTGACAGACTCCCACATGCAGTGATATGGAGTGGGGTGACAGGAACCACATTTTTGACCACTTAAGTACAGATATTAGTGTGAATTCCCAGGAGGCTAGAAAAGCTCCTGGTTCTTAATTTGGCTCATGAGGATAGCAACTTCTATTACCCTATGTTGCAATACCCACTCCCTAGATTACAGGGAACTCTTACAGGGGGTTTCTGTAAGAGTTATTCCACTTATCCATGTTTATTTCTTGAGGCATCTACTGGCTGAGCCACTGCAGTGAAATTTCTGTTGGGTCCCCAATACGGGAATATGCAAGTATTTATAACCACTAGAACTGTCCAAATTCAGACAATAGTCCCTTCTGAAGATGATCCTGGTATAACACCCAAGGGATTTGCTGGGAGATTATGTAAAATTCCTTTCCAAAGCAAGGATGCTGTTCAGATTCCAGGTAACTTGTTTGATTAAGCTGCGAGCCTGTGAAAGTTGTGAAGCTTTTGAATATCTAGGATTGTGAGTGTCTGCCACAATAGAATTTTCTGGGTCTCTCTCTTAGCCCTTACCCTTGAGGAAGGTAGACATCTGTTGTCTCAGTTGTGGAAGTGGGACAGCCAGTGCTATGACATTTCTACTGTGTTTTGCATCAGGTATCTGGATCTTACAAGGTTTTAGCTTTTCTCCTGTTGATTTCTAGTGTTTTCCAATAATTCACTTCAAAATCCCACAACAGGGCTGAGGATGGAGCTAAGTAGAAGAGTGTTTGGCTGGAATACATGACTCCCAGATTTGATACCTAGCACCACAGAAAATGCAGTTGCACACCTGTTTCTTTGACTCTTATTTGATGAATAGCAGGTGAGTGATCTATTCATTCATCTTGAACCTTCTCTAGCCCAAAGATTTATGTTTGATTTTTTCATTGCTTTTCTTTGTTTAATTATTCTGTGAGAGCATTGAACCATTTTTGTGTTTTCTTCAAGGTCATTGAATTTCCTTAAAATATCTGTTTTAAATTCTGAGATATCTTCTATACTGACTACCATCTGACCTTTTTTCTCACATCTATTTGACTGTTAGTTGAGATTGTGTTTTCCTGGAAGGTCTTGATGGTCGATGGCATGTGAGGTCACCTGGGAATTGAAATTATTAGTATTCTACTCTTATCTGACTTTGTTTATGCCTGCATCTCCAAAAATTGAAAACCAAGTGTAATTTTCTCCATGACCACAATTCCACTATTTCAATACTGGAAGGTGTCCAAATACAGGTCACCAGGAATCTGTTGTCAGTATGTTATCACTGTTTCATCACTAAATGGAGGTTCAAGCCCAGATTTCTACCTAATCCACAATTGCTGTATTGTTCAGAATGAATCAAAGGAGTAACTAGAAAGAACAATCTATTGCTACAAAAATTTTCCTTGGGGCTGGAGTAGTCCCAAGTTGCCTTGCCCACAATTTCTTGCCTGTGGTAATGTAATATGAGATTTACTGAACTCTGGGCAGAATCACCTCATATGGACCAGATCCAGGATCATATGCCATGTGGGCATGAGCAGCAGCACCAAGTTGTGTCATAATCTGTGCCCATGGCACACAAAGACTAGCACACTACTTTCCAAAGCAAGACTGCTGTTGAGATTTCAAGTGATTTATCTGGCTAAGATGCATGCCTATGAAAGTTGAGAAGTTTTTGAATATCTAGTATTGTGAATTTCTGCTGGGGATCATGCTGTTATATGCTGCCTATTGCTGAGTTAGACTCATAGATCAAGACTACAGCAACCAGCTGGTGTGATTGTGACCAGAAAAGAAATATGACAGATTAGGTCTTTGTATATTCTTCTGAAACTGGAGGTATATCGAGAGCTTCTGTTGGCATACAGGCCTGGGGATAGAGGTCATTAGGATATATCCAGAGTTGGGCTTTACCAGGCTGCAGTAATTTTCAGGGCAATGTCCTGATTTTACTACTCTGCCTTACTCCCCAAGAAATAGAATCTTGCTCCATGCTGTGATGCCCAAGTTTGGGGCAGTGTTGATAAAAGCAGAGCCTTGGCTACCAAGAGTGACACTATGCTTGGTTCCATATGAATCTCACAGCTGAAGTAACCTGCACATTTTCAGGAGTGCACAGAAGCCCATACCTCAACTGTCAGTGATTCAGGATGAAATAGGAAGCTGTCCCACTGGGGTACAGGTCTCTGTCTTTTGTTGTGTCACTTTTACATTTCCATCTTTATCTGTGTGCACTTGCCTACAAATAGTTGTGGTTCCAGAGATTTGAGGACAAGTGCTCAGGAGAGTCCCTGGCTACCAAGGCTAATACTAAACTAGGTCAATGTTTCACAATTGCAGGAACCTGCAAAATCTTAAAGAGGGTATCGTACTGCAGGCCTAATGGAGGGTTGGAAATGTTACAAACTGAAACTCAAGTCTGTCTCACCAGTGAACAGATCTCTTAGTGATACAGAGACAGGTATAGAGGCTCCATTCATGAACTCTGGGCTGCTATAGGGCCTTTGGCTTATAACCTGTGCCGGGTATCACAATGTTAGTCCTGACAATGAACTTCAACACAAATCCTGAGCTAGTTTTCATGGCTTGCTGACTAGCAGGTGAAATCTTGTTCCCCATTCTTCTGTCTGCTGTTTAGGGAGAGTTGGTAGAGGGAATCTCTTTGCTGCCTGGCTAAGAGTTTCATCATCTGTGTAGGTTTTTGACTAGCATCCAGGGTTTCTGGAACTGTGAATCAGAACCTGTGAAGATTAAGAACTGGACTTAATTTTCTTTCCTTATACCAAGTAGAAGTTCATTGCTGTATTTGTTGATTTTATGGAAGAAGTAGTACAGGTAACTCTTTCCTTCTTACCTTATTTAATGTGTCTTGTCTTTTTGTTTTAATAAAAGCAGATTATGTGGTTATACAAACTTCTCCAGCTCTTAAGAAGCTCTTCAGTTCATGAATAGAGTTGTTCAAGATAGCGTGCTTTGGGGTAGATGGTAACCAGAGTATCATCCTCAGCTTGCATCTTTCTGTGACTTATCATTTATTTACCTCTTTGAGAAATACAATATTATTTTCCATAGAAGACACATCTTTTTACATGTCCATAAAAATATTGCAATTTTCCCCAATCTTTACCTATAGTTTTCATTTAGTTTCCAAAACTTATAGCCATCCAAATGGACATGAAGAAAATCTCATTAAGTTTGATTTGCATTACCCTTATGATTAATGATGGGTTGTATATTTTTTGTGCTCATGAGCCATGGATATGTCTTCCTTGGAGAAATGTCTATTTAAATACTTTGGTCATTTTTGAATTCACCAAATTATGTTTGTCTTTATGTTAAGTTTTATGTTTATGTTGTATAATCTGGACACCATACCCTAAGGAGATTTATGATTTTCAATCAGGTGTGGTAGTGCACGCCTGTAATCCCAGCAGCTCAGGAGGCTGGGGCAGGAGGATCCTGTGTTCAAAGTCAGCCTCAGCAAAAGTGAGAGAAAAAGGAACTCAGTGAGACTCTGTCCCTAAATAAAATGCAAAATAGGGCTGGGGATGTGGCTCAGTGGTCAAGTGTCACTGAGTTCAATCCCCAGTACCACAAGAAAAGAAACCAAAAAAAAAAAAAAAAGGTTTTCAAATATTTCTCCCATCTTGTAGATTGTCCTTTCATGATAGTATGCTGATTACAAAATATTTACATTTTAAAGTTGTCAAATGTTTTTATTTTCTTTTCTACCATGTTTTCATCTTATATCTGAAAATAAAAATGTTACCTAATCTATGGTTAGTGAGTTTTCATGTATGATTTCAACTAGAAATTTATAATTCTCTTACATATAGTCTTCCACTAACTTTGAGGAAATTTTAATAATATACTATATGAGTCAAAAACCATTATTTTCTATGTGCATGTTCATTTGTTCCAGGGAAATTTGTTGAAAAAAATGATTGTTTCCTAATTGAAAGGTCTCAATAATACCTCATAAATTGAATTCATTTTAAATATATATATTAATTTCCGGATTCTGAATTTCATCATATTTATTTACATACATCTCTCTTTATATCAGTACCACAACGTCTTCACTACCACCACTTTGTAGTAATTTTTGAAAACAGTAAGTGTGTTTCTCTATATTTCTTGTTTTCAAGATTGTTTCAAAACATTAGGGCTCTTGCATTTCTAATTCTATAATAAGCTTTGGCCATTCTGAAAAAAAAAAAAAAACTTGGTATTTGTAGTAAGAAAGAAATTAATCTTTTTTTCTCCTTATACTCACATTCAGTAAAAGAACAGAATATTTCTGTGACCAGATTTGTGGCAAATTTTCCAATAAGCAATTCTTCAGTCGACTTCAACTGGGTATTTGTTTTAGTCAGCTTTTTTACTATTGCGACTGAAAGATCTGGTAAGAACAATTTAGAAGAGGAAAATTTATTTGGGAGCTCACAGTTTCAGAGGTCTCAGGGCACAAATGTCTGGCTTCATTGCTCTAGGCCTAAGGTTAGGCAGAACATTATGGTAAAAGAGTGGTGGAGGATAGTGGTTCAGGACATCACAGTAGGAAGCAGAGAGAGAAAGTTCCATTCAACAAGGACAAAATATATACCCTAAAGTCATGCCCACAATGGCCCACTGCCTCTGGTCACACCTTATCTGCCTATGAGATTACCACTCTGTTAATCTCTATCAGTGTATTAATGCATTGATGATATTAAAGCTTTCATAGCCCAATGACCTCACCTCTGAACCCTTTTTCATTTTCTCACACATGAGACAACTCATATCTAAAACAACAGGGTCCTATAATGCAATTTATCTCTTTGGATATAGTATCAGATCCCATACATTGTGCTAAGTCTCACAAGGGTGACACCAATTAAGAAAACAATCACAAGTGGTAGTTTATGTGAAAATTGTTAGAATTCAAATGGAATTGCTTCTGTGAGTTCTAACAAAAATATATTAAGAAGCCAGAATATTACAAAGGATGAATATCACAAATATTTGCATGATACTAGTTATCACAAAAAACTGCCAGAATTACATCCTTTTACAAAATCCATTATAACTCTATTAAAAATATACCCTTATGCAAAGATGCCTTGCCATCAACTAACTGTTTATCCTCACACTCCTGCCACTCTTGTTAATCTTTGTGATCAAGGTTTATTGTTTTTAAGTATGCTCTGTTATTCTCTTCTTTATTGATATTAAAAAGTTCTTCTTGCCTCAAACTCTCTCCATTGCAATTCTCTGATATTCCCAAATAAATATTATTCTTCACATAACCTCTCTCTGATTGTTCAAATTGATAGTTGTCACCTGTATTTCTGAATTGAGGAGTATAAACCAAGTTTCCCCATGATCCGCTCCTTCATTTCAATTTATTTTCTAGGATGTCTCATAGAATTCAAGTGTCCATTGAGAATAAAAATAATCTAATAAATAACCAAGTAAAGTATATCAATTTGGGGCATAATTAGGATCGCATTCCAGGAAAACACAGATTTGAAGATTCTTAAAAATACATTCTGATGTTTTACAAAATGTTGACTATATTGATTAACTTTAAATCAACAGGGGATTGGGACTTAAATCACTTGATAGTAATTATGATTGATTTGGGCAGAATTTAATTGCCCTATGGCAAAGGGATTAGAATTGGTCTCAGTCTCTTGGTAGTTTGGGAAAAAGGGGTTCATTGTACAGAAGGACAACAGAAGTCAATAGGTTTCAAAGGGCCAGCTTGCTCTCACAGACAATTGGGTCTTCCGCCCAGTTCAAAGGATCATCTGGGACCTGTGTGTGATTAATAGTGGCTTCCTGACTCCATGTTAACTACCTTGAACCAATATTTGTCCACATTGTTTTTTATTTTTACATGACATAGAAACACTTAACATTTACCATTTTACTATAATTCATAGTAATATTGATAAGTAACCATATGAAGAGAGAGATAGAGCAATGTATGACCAGGTGAAGTTTTCATGCCTTTTCTGGGCACACCACCCCTTTCAATATATCATGTTTCATAACTTAGAATTTCATCTAATCTCAGAAGTTTTTATAGAAATTGATCTCAAACCTCCTCTCCTTTCTGAGAGGTTGGTGGGTAAGGCTTAAGAGTTCAACCATCTAATCCTCAGTCTGTACTAGGTTTGGTCTCATCCTAAGGCTATCAATGAGTTCCACACTTAGTCACCCCATTAGCAGAAATTCAGTTGTGATCTGAAAGGCGGTCATTAAAAATAACAAAAGACACTTCTTTCTATAAGGAAATTTCAAGGGGGGTTATGTACTTTGGGTCAATAACCAAAGACATTGGTAAAATACATTTCACACAAGTATAAGATAAATGCCATAAAGCTCCCCATTATTAATGAAATTCAGTTAAATTTTCAAAAATATGTTTTAGGGTGCACACCATTCACTAACTTTCAGAGTTCCAAAAATATTGATTATGATTGCTTTTCCTACTTTTCCATGCTTTTATTTCTGTAAGTCCCTCCCCCACTTTACTGACATATAAATTTTATTAGAATTTTAAAATCTTTAACTATGTAAACAAATGGATTTTGCTCTGCTATTGATTATCCACAAATGTTTTCATGGTGGTTGTTTATTTTAGTTTCTTACACTAAAATATTGAAGTGCAAATAAGAGAATGGTAGATTAGTTTTTAAAATTAGCAGTACTCCTAAAAATATTGAAACAGAAGTTTTGTGCACTTATCTGTGTGCTTTATTTCAAAATTTAAAGAAAGTTTAAAATAGCAAAAAAAGGACCAGTATGAAAGTACTCATCAAGTTTATTACTTTCATAAATCTAAAATATGTAAAGCTAGGCTTTTTAAAAATGTAAGATGTGCCAAAATGCATTATACTGACTTGTGTAACTATTTAGAACAAATAAAAAACAAATAAAAAATCTGACATAAGAACAATACTATACTTAATGTTTTTGCATCACAAATTTTAGACTTCCTTACATAAGTGACTTCTATTTTCCAATTGAAGAGATTAACCATAACTTAAAACTGAGCCTTCTTTTGAAGACAAGTTATCATGTACTATGTTCTCATTGCCCTTCTCTACGATATAAAATTATAAAATAAAAAAGAGACAACAAAATAAATACCTTAATATGTATAAAGCAGAAAGTGAACTGGTTAGGGGTCCATGTACCAGAATAAAAAAACAAAATTCAGGTGTTGTATTACCTCTAACAAAACAAAAGAATGTGACTCAAGGCAAACATTTCCAGATCCAAATTAGCAGCAGAAAGCATTCAAGGAAAACTATATAAGCAAGCTTTTCGTTGCTGTGAACAAAATGCCTGAGAAAAACAACTTAGAGAGGGGAAAGTTCATTTTGGCTCTTGGTTTAAGAAGTTTAGTTCATGGCGGGCCAAATCCACTGCTCTGGGGCTAAGGTGTAGCATATCATGGTGAAAGGCCACGGTGGAGGGAAGTTGCTCAAGATGAAGCAGCCAGGAAGCACAAAGAGAGAGAGAGGGATAGATAGATACATAGATGATAGATGTGTGTGTGTGCGTGCGTGCGTGTGTGTGTGTGTGTGTGTGTGTGAGAGAGAGAGAGAGAGAGTGAGAGAGAGAGAGAGAGAGAGAGAGAGAGAGAGAGAGAGAGAGAGAGAGAGAGAGAAAGGAAAGATAGGGAGGAAGGAGACACATGGAAGATAAATCATTCTATGGAACATGCCTGGTGATCTTCCAGGTCCAGTCATGTCCCACCTGACTACAGTTATCACCCAGTTAGTCCATTCAAACTAGGATGGAATGATTAGGCCACACAATCTAATCATTTATACCTCTGACCATTCCTGCATTAATAAAGAGGCTTTGTGTAGGCACTTCTCATCCAAAACCTAAAAATGATCTAATCCTCCAGTGGACAATATAGAATAGGATATTAGTTGATAATGAGTGGCCAGTGAAAGCAATCTTCTTTTATAATTTTTTAGTTGTAGATGAACACAATACCTTTTTAAATTTATTTATATGTGGTATTGAGGTTTGAACCCAGTCCTCACATGTGCTAGGCAAGTGCTCTGCCCCTGAGCTACAACTACAACCCTGAAAGCATGATTTTTCTCCATTATAACTGAGATTCCCTCCATTACTGATATGAACTAGAGGAATAGGAGAAAGGGAGATCTTGTAGCAAGTGACCTGTATTTACAGTTTATGGTTTATGGGTTGCCACAGGTCTGAGAATCTCTTTTTTCCAAAGAGAAAATTGGGGAAAATGTTACATTAGCAATGTAGTTTGTGGGCCTATACATACCCTAAAATGGAAAGTAATATTATTCCTATGAACCAGAGATTCTATTACCTCACATAGAGAAATCAGGTAGCCTAGTTTGTGGAAACTTTTTATACTCCCTCCAGTGCCTGTACATCATGGTTTACAAAATTAGTTCAGAACATGTGTGGCCCCTAAATATTGTCACATACAATTAAAGATTTAAATTTAAGGTTATGTTTCCTGCCATAAGACCAAAAATATCTAGGATAAAATTGAAAATCACCTATCATAATAGGAGCAAGTTGGTGGCTGAGTAAGATCTTCCACTGATTGTCTCCCTAGGGTAATCTTGAACATCTATTCGTGGACAAAACTACTTGCACAAGAGTTATGGAAATTTGATGTGAGACCACAGGGTGTGCCTTTAATGTAACAAAAAGAAAAGATGCCTTGAATGATGGAGGGAACAAGTTAACTGTATCACCCCTCTTTTAATTCCAAGCAGTCTTTCCACTCAGAGCTTTCTACTCAAGGGAAAGAAGAAACTAAGCCAAGTCCTTGTGAATCAGGTCAATGCCTATTACATTGAACCCCAGTGCTATAATAGCTCCACACCAACTATTGCCAGGACAATAACCACAAAACTAGTTTCTAAATTGCACTCACAAGGCAGCTCACTGCCTCTTCAACCTATCTTTCAACCTCTGGCAGCAGAGTTAGGACCAAGACTCTACCTGTGGGGGAGCAGGAGAGAGAAGTACACACAATCTAGCACAGGACTTTGTCTTGGAGATCAGTATAAGTTCTACTATGGCAAGACTCAATAATACAAAAAAAGTAGGCAAACCATACCCAGACCAGAAATTGAAGACAGATTCTCCAGTCCAGCCACAATACTAGGAATAGATCTGTGACATAGTGGAATGGACTTGTTCTTCGACCTGTCACATGGACTGTTATGTCTTAGGCCTGGGTACACCACTGAGACTGTTCAGTCCTTTCAACTATAAGACTCAGGTGCAGCACAGTGTCAGTCTTGGTGTCTGTATTTACCACACTAACTTGGGGTGGCATAACATAGAACAAGATTTCATATATTCAGAGTAGGAAGAGGTAATTAGCACAGAATGTTGCCTTTAAATTCAAGGTCACAGTAGTTAAACCTAAATTGGGGCAGTTCCCAAGGGTCCATATCCAAAGACCCATGCCTATGAATAGTGACTAAATTTTGAACACTTTTGCTTCCTTGCTGCATTTGATGGCTTTTATTTTAATGTAAACAAATGGGGTACAACTTGTTTCTCTGTTTGTATATGAAGAAGAGGCATACCATTTGTGTAATCATACACTTAATTAGGGTAATGGTGTTTGATTCGTTCTGTTATTTTTTCCATCCCCCCACTCCTTTCACGCCTCCTTTAGCTCTATACAGTCCTTTCTTCCTCCATTCTTGCCTCCCTCCCACTCCCCATTATGTATCATCATCCACTTATCATTCGTCCTTTGCTTTTTAAGATTGGCTCATCTCACTTAGCATGATATTCTCCAACTTTATCCATTGGACTGTGAATGCCATAATTTTATTCTTCTATATGACTGAGTAATATACCATTGTGTATATATGCCACAATTTATTTATCCATTCATCAATATTCATTAATTGAAGGGCATCTAGGTTGGTCCACAATCTGCTATTGTGAATTGAGCAGCTATGAACTGCATCTCTGGAGTATGCTGATTTTAAGTCCTTTGGGTATAGGCCAAGAGTGGGATAGTTGGGTCAAATGGTGGTTCCATTCCAAATTTCTAAGGAATCTCTACACTGCTTTCCAGAGTGGGTAGCAGTAATTTGCAGCCCCACCAGCAATGTATGAGTCTACCTTTTCCCCCACATACTCGCCAACACCTATTGCTGCTTGTATTGTTGTTAATCACCATTCTGATTTGGTTGAGATAGAATCTTACTGTAGTTTTGATATGCATTACACTTATTACTGGAGATGTTGAACATTTTTTCATATATCTGTTGATTGCTTGTAGATCTTCTTCTGTAAAATGTCTGCTCATTTCCTTAGCCCATTCGTTGTTTTTTTTCTATTCTTGGTGTAAAGTTTTTTGAGTTCTTTAGAGATTCTGGAGATTAGTGCTCTATCTGAGTATGTGTGTCAAAGATTTTCTCTCACTCTGTACGCTCTCTCTTCACATTGCTGATAGTTTCCCTTGCTGGTAAAAAGCCTTTTAGTTTGAGTCTATCCTAATTATTTATTCCTGATTTTATTTCTTGTGCTTTGGGAGTCATGTTAAGGAATTCTGCACCTAAGTCGACATGATAAAGTTTTGGACCTACCTTTTCTTCTGTAAGGTGCCGGGTCTCTTGTCTGATTCCTAGATTCTTGATCCATTTCAGTTGAGTTTTGTGCAGGGTGAGAGATAGGGATTAAGTTTAATTTTGCTGCATATGGATTTCCAGTTTTCCCAACACCATTTGTTGAAGAGGCTATCTTTTCTCCATTGTACGTTTTTGGCACCTTTGTCTAGAGTAAGAAAACTGTATTTATATGGGTTTGTCTCTGTGTCCTCTATTATGTATCATTGATCTACCTGTCTATTTTGGTGCCAATACCATGGTGTCTTTGTTACTATTGCTCTGTAGTATAGTTGAAGTTCTGATATGGCGATACCCCCTGCTTCACTCTTCCTGCTAAGGATTGCTTTAGCTATTCTGGGTCTCTTATTCGTCTAAATGAATTTCATGATTGCTTGCTCTGTTTCTATGAGGTACTTCACTGACATTTTAATTGGAATTGCATTGAATTTGTAGCACTTTTGGTAGTAAGGCCGTTTTGACAAAATTAATTCTGCCTATCCAAGAACATGGGAGATCTTTCCATCTTCCAAAGTTTTCTTTTAATTTCTTTCTTTAGTGTTCTGTGTTTCTCATTGTAGAGGTCTTTCACCTCATTTGTTTGATTGATTCCTAAGTATTTTATTTTTGGAGGCTATTGCAAATGGATTTGTTTTCCTAAATTCTCTTTCAGAGGATTAATCACTTATGAAAAACAATGCATTAGATTTATGAGCATTGGCTTTATATCCTGCTACTTTACTGAATTAATTTATAAGTTCCAGAAGTTTTCTGCTTTTCCTATTTGTATCCCTTTAATTTCCATGGTCTCTCTTATTGCTGTGGCAAGTGTTTCAAGGACGATGTTGAATACAAGTGGTGAAAGAGGGCATTCCTGCTTTGTTCCAGTTTTTACATGGAATGCTTTCAGTTTTTCACCATTTAGAATGATATTGGTCATGGGCTTGGCATAGATGGCCTTTACAATATTAAGGAATGTTCCTACTATCCCTATTTTTTCTAGTGTTTTGAGCATGAAGAGGTGTTGTATTTTATCAAATGCTTTTTCTGCATCTATCAAAATAATCATATGATTCTTGACTTTAAGTCTGTTGGTATGATGAATTACATTTATTGATTTGTGGATGTTGAACCAACCTTGCATCCCTAGGATAAAACCCACTTGATCGTGGTACACTATCTTTTTAATATATTTTTGTATGTGATTTGCTAGTATTTTGTTAAGGATATTTGCATGTATGTTCATCAGGGATATTGGTCTAAAGTTTTCTTTCCTGATGTGTCTTTGTCTGGTTTTGGTGTCAGGTGATACTAGCCTCATAGAATGATTTGGAAGGGTTCCCTCCTTTTCTATTTCCTGAAATAGTTTGAGGAGTATTGGTATCAGTTCTTCTTTATGACATTATCCTATATTTAGAAGATCCATAAAACTCCACTAGAAAACTTCTAGAAATAATAAATGAATTCAGCAAAGTAGCAGGATATAAAATCAATACACATAAATCTAATGTATTTCTATCCATAAGTGATGAATCCTCTGAAAGAGAAATTAGGAAAACAACTCCATTCACAGTAGCCTCTAAAAAAATAAAATACTTGGGGATTAAATTAACAAAACAGGTGAAAGACCTCTGCAATGAAAACTACAGAACATTAAAGAAAGAAATTGAAGAAAACCTTCCAAGATGGAAAGATATCCCATGTTCTTAGACAGACAGAATTGACATTGTGAAAATGGCCATTCTACCGAAGGCACTATACAGATTCAATGCCATTCCAATTAAAATCCCAATGACATTCCTCATAGAAATAGAGAAAGCAATCATGAACTTCATCTGGAAGAACAAGAGACCTCAAATAGCCAAAACAATCCCGAATAGAAAAAGTGAGACAGGAGGTATCACAATACTAGACATTAAACTGTATTACAGAGCAAGAGTAACAAAAACAGCATGGTATTGGCAGCACAATAGACAGGCAGACCAATGGTACAGGGGTAGAAGACACAGAGACAAAGCGACATAGATACAGTCACCTCATACTAGATAAAGGAGCCAAAACATACAATGAGGAAAAGATAACCTGTTCAACAAATGGTGCTGGCAAAACTGGAAATCCATATGCAGTAAAATGAAATTAAATCTCTATCTCTCACCATGCACAAAACTCAACTCAAAACGGATCAAAGACATAGGAATTAGACCAGAGACCTTGCACCTAATAGAAGACAAAGTAGGCCCAAATCTTCATCATGTTGGCTTAGGATCAGACTTCCTCAAAAAGACTCCCAAAGCACAAGAAATCAAAGCAAAAATCAATAAATGGGATGGACTCAAACTAAAAAGATTTTTCTCAGCAAAGGATGCAATCAAGAATGTGAAGAGACAGCCTAGAGAGTGGGAGAAAATCTTTTCCACATGCACTTCAGATAGAGCACGTATCTCCAAAATTTATAGAGAACATACAAAACTTTTTGCCAAAAATACAAAGAACCCAACCAATAAATGGGCCAAGGAACTGGACAGACACTTTAAGGAAGAAGACACACAGGCAATTAATAAATATATGAAAAAGTGTTCGACATCTCTAGTAATTAGAGAAATGCAAATTAAAACTACTCTAGGATTTCATCTTACTCCAATTAGAATGGCTGTTGTCAAGAACACAAACAATAATAGATGTTGGCGTGGATGTGGGGAAAAAGGCACACTTTCACATTGCTGGTGGAGTTGCAAATTGGTGCAACCAGTCTGGAAAGCAGTATGGAGAATCCTCAGAAAACTTGGAGTGGACCCACCTTTTGACCCAGTTATCCCACTCTTTGGTTTATACCCAAAGGACCTAAAATCAGCAAACTACAGTAACACAGCCACATCAATGTTTATAGCAGCTCAGTTCACAATAGCTAGATTGTGGAACCAACCTAGGTGCCCTTCAACAGATGAATGGATAAAGAAAATCTGGTATATATACACAATGGAATATTATTCAGCCATAAAGAAGAATAATATTATGACATTTGCAAATAAATGGATGGAATTTGATAATATCATGCTAAGTGAAATAAGCCAAGCTCAAAAAACCAAAGGCTGACTGTTTTCCCTGATAAGTGGAGAATGATATATAATGGGGGTGTGGGGTGGGAAATGAGAGAATAATGGGGGAACTTTAGAATTTGTAGAAGGAAATGAGAGGGAGGGGGGATGAAAAAATGGTGGAATGAGACAGACATCATTACCCTATGTACATGTATGATTACACAAATTGTATGAATCTACATTGTGTACAACCGTAGAACAAAATGCTGTACCCCATTTGTGTACAATGAATCAAAATGCAGTCTGTAAAAAATTAAAAGCTAAATAAAAATAATAATGAAAAAAATTTTAAAAAAGGAGTTTTCTTGTGGAATTTTTTGGCTCCTCTAAATATAGATATATGTCATCAGCAAATAGGTTTAGTTTGACTTTTTCCTTTTCCTATTTTTGTACTTTTAATTTTTTTGGTCTGTCTGCTTGCTCTGGCTAGAGTTTCAAGGGCAATGTTGAATAGAAGTGGTGAAAGAGGGCATCCCTGCCTTGTTCCAGTTTTTAGGGGGAATGCTTTCAGTTTTTCTCCACTTAGAATGATGTTGGCCATGGGCTTAGCAGAGATAGCCTTTAAAATGTTGAGGACTGTTCCTACTATCCCTATATTTTTGTCATGTTTTGAGCATGAAGGAGTGTTATATTTTATCAAATGTTTTTCCTGCATCTATTGAAATAATCATGTGATTCTTAACTTTACATCTGTTGGTATGGTGAATTGTATTTATTGATTTCCAGATGTTGAACGTACCTTGCATCCCTTGGGTAAAACCAACTTGATCATGGTGCAATAACTTTTAAATATGCTTTTGCATGCAATTCGCTAAAATTTTGGTAACAATTTTTGCATCTATGTTCATTAAGGATATTGGTCTGAAATTTTCTTTCCTCAATGTGTCTCTGTGTGTTTTTGGTATCAAGGTGATATTAGCTTCATAGAATGAGTTTGGAAGGGTTCCCTCCTCTTCTATTTCAAGGAATGCATTGTGGAGTATTGGAATGAGCTCTTCTTTGAAGGTCTTGTAGAACTTGGCTGAAAACCCATCTGGTCCCAGACTTTTCTTTGTTGGTAGGCTTTTGATGACTTCTTCCATTTCATTGCTTGAAATGAATTTATTTAAATTGTGTATGTACTCCTGATTCTGTTTGGGTGGATCATATGTCCCTAGAAACCTGTAGATGTCTTCAAGGTTTTCTATTTTTTTGGAGTATAGGTTTTAAAAATAGCTTCTATTATGTTTTGTATTTCAATAGTGCCTGTCGTGGTATTTCCTTTTTCATCCTGAATTTTAGTAATTTGAGTTCTCTCTCTCCTTCTCTTTGTTAGTGTGGCTAAGGGTTTATCAATTTTGTATGTTTTTTCAAAGAACCAACTTTTTATTTTGTCAACTTTTTGATATTTTCTTCTGTTTCAGTTTCATTGATTTCTGCTCTGATTTTAACTATTTTCTGTCTTCTACTACTTTTGGTGTTGGTCAGTTCTTCTTTTTCTAGGTTGTTTATTTGTTGACTTTTTCTTCTTTCTTGAAAAGAAATTTTCTTTCCTCAATGTGTCTCCATGCAAAGAATTTTCCTCTTTGTACTGCTTTCATAGTGTCCCAGAGATTTTGATATGTTGTATCTTCGTTCCTGTTTACCCCTAATAATTTTTGTATTTTCCCCTTAATGTCTTCTGTTATCCATGCATCATTCATTGGCATATTATTTAATCTCTGAGTGTTGGAGTAGTTTCTGTTTTTTTATTTTGTCATTTATTTCTAATTTCATTCCATTATGATCTGATAGAATACAAGGTAGTATCTCTATCTTTTGTTTTTGCTACGAGTAGCTTTGTGGCATAACATATGGTCTATTTTAGTGAAGGATCCATGTGCTGCTGAGAAGAAAGCGTATTTGCTCATTGATGGATGGATGGAATACTCTACATATGTCTGTTTTGTCTGAATTATCAATTTTGTTATGGAGATCTACCGTTTCTTTGTTCGATTTTTTTTTTGGGAAGATCTGTGCAATGGTGAGGAAGGTGTGTTAAAGTCTCCTAGTATTATTGTGTTGTGGTCTATTTGGTTCCTGGAATTGAGAAGTATTTGTTTGACGTACATGGATGAGCCATTTTTGGCAGCATAAATCTTTGTGATTTTTTTGTCTTGCTGATTTATGCTTCCCTTAAGGAGTATGAAATGTCCTTCTTCATCTCTTTTAACTAATTTTGGCTTGAGGTCTGCTTTATCTTATATGAGGATGGATACCCCTGCTTTTTTACTCAGTCCATGTGCATGGTATGTTTTTTCCCATCTTTTCACCTTTAGTCTGTGGGTACCTTTTTCTATGAGATGAGTCTCTTGGAGGCAGCATATTGTTGGGTCTTTCTTTTTAATCCAATCTGCCAGTCTGTGTCTTTTGATTGATGAGTTCAGACCATTAACATTCAGGTTTATTATTGCGATATGATCTTTATTCCCAGTCATTTTGGCTTATTTTTGGTTTTTATCTTGACTTGTTTTCTCCTTTATTTGCCTATACATTTAGGGTAATTCCTTCCTTTGATGACTTACATTGTTGTTTTTCATTTCTTACTCATGGGATATTTTGCTTAGAGTGTTCTGTAGTTTAGGTTTTATATTTGTAAATTTTTTAACCTTTTGTTTATCATGGAAGGATTTTATTTCATCATCATCTGAAGGTAAGTTTTGCTGGGTATGAGATTCTTGGTTGGCATCCATTTTCTTTCAGAGCTTGAAAAATGCTGTTCCAGGCCCTTCTGGCATTTAGTGTCTGGGTTGAGAAATCTGTTCATATCCATATTGTTTTCCCCCTGAATATAATTTGATATTTTTTTCTCACAGCTTTTAAAATTCTATCTTTATTTTGTATGTTTAATATTTTCATTATAATGTGCCTTGTTGTGTGTGTGTTGTAATTTTGTACATTTGGTGTCCTATAAGACTCTTGTATTTGATTTTCCATTTCATTCTTTAGATTTGGTAAATTTTCTGATATTAGTTCATTGAATAGGTTGTTCATTCATTTGGTTTGTTGCTCTCTGCCTTCCTCAATCCCAATAATTCTTAAATTTGGTCTTTTCATGATATCCCATAATTCTTGGTGATTCCGTTCATGATTTTTTACCATCTTCTCTGTTTGTTTAACTTTGTTTTCAAGATTAAATATTTTGTCTGCAATGTCTGCAGTTCTGCCTTCTATGTGTTCTAGCCTATTGGTTATGCTTTCTATGGAGTTTTTAATTTGGTTTATTGTTTCCTTCATTTCACAAATTTCTGGTTTTTTTTTTTTGCAGGATCTCTATCTCTTTATTGAAATGATCCTTTGCTTCCAGCATTTGGTCCTTTAAACTGTTGATTGTTGTGATCATTCAATGCCTCCTTTTGCTTTCTTATCTCATCGTTTGGTTCTCTGATCGTTTAATTATGTACATTCTGAATTCCATTTCTGACATTTCTTCTGCCATGTTTTCATTGGATTTTATTGTTGTAGCATCTAGGTTTGTTTGGGACACTTTCTTTCCTTGTTTTCTCATATTATTTTTGTGTCTTCCCCTGTAGGAGTGCAAATCTGAGGTATTGCAGTTTCCCCCCTACAGACTTATCATGTCCCTGCAGATTTTCATTATCTCATCTTGAAGTAAGAGATCAATATAAGCAGCACACCATACATACAGTTCACAACCTTATCTCAAATAGCCCCTTTTTAATATATTAATCATATTGTCTTAAAAAAACAGAGAGTATTATCTACAGCATAGTCAATAGGTTTAGAATAAGGACCATGATTTCTAAAGGTGGACAAAGAGGATGGGGAGGGTTTTAGGATACAATGTTAATGAGATAAGAAGTTTGTCTATAGGGGTACTATGTCATAGGAGTGGTGAAAGTAGAATTAAAATAAATTCGTTGATAGCTTGTGAAAAGGGAGAAAGAGTGTCCAAGGAGACAGATAAGAGAGAAATAGAGAGGATGAGAAAAATATTAATAAAGAAAAGAAAAGTAGGAATAATAGTAGGTATAATAGGAATAATTGTAATATTACTACTAATAAAAAATGTCTACAATAATACTACACAGTACTGTTCAAACCTCCTAGTCTTCAGTAGCTTGATGTCTTAGAGGAACTTGATAATTCAGTAACCAAAAAAGAAGCTGCTCCTCTAGGAAATGTGGCCTTCAGGTGGGGTATAATCCCTGATAGTGGGCAGAGGCACGTCCACATGTTGACAGATGGTCAACCACAGCATGGGTGCTAGACCACGGACTGGGGCCAGGCTGGTCTGGGCCAGTGTCTCTGGGCTTGCCTCCCCAGAGTGGAAATCTCACCCATCAGTCCTGGGCTGGTCCTAAGTCTCTGCTCATTGCCTATTTCTTTATTGTCAGGAAGGGATTGAAATCGAGGTGATCTTTAGTGCCTTTGTTTCCTATTACATAGATTTTGTTCTTACACATTTTTTTCTTAATTGCCAAGAGTTTAACTGACTATTCTTACTGGAAAATTATTTGAATATTTACATCCACAACTTTTTCCTGTAATTTTATACTTTAATCATTATGCAACAGAGTTGTGTACTAAACTATATGTTATAAGATTCACTTTTAAGATTGGGAAAGTCTGATCTAGATTTATTAATTTTATAAAACTGCATATCTAAGCACTCTAGGGAACTTTGAAGTAATTTTAATGCTGTGCCACTTTTTAACTTCTGTCGTGTTTTAATCATAGTACTTCACTGACCTTTATTCATTGTTTTAAAATTTATTATTGAATATTTGCTGTGTTTCAATTCTTGTGTTGTAAGCCTCCATTTCCTCACATGTGACATGAGAACCATGAGAATTACTCTACTTATTCCACTTTTCAGGGTCTTTGTAGAAGTGTATGTAAAATACTTACCAATGTTTCTGATAAAATATTCAATAAACTATTAGTTATCTTTTTAAAAAAAATAAAATTCAGTTGACAAATTGAGGAAGAAAGTGGAAATAAAATTGAAGAACTTCAAAGGACAATTTTATGAAGATTTTCATGAAAGTTAAATCCAAACTATGATGAAAGCACAAGTTAAATGTTCTTTAAAACTATAGCACTTATACCAACAGTATGTGCTCAGCCCTTTAGAGGTTACCAGGCTTGTCTCCATCCTCTCACATTGTCTTAACAAAGAAAGTCTTAGTGGAATGAAATGTAGACAATTCTATTCATATTTCACAGATGAGAAAACTGGGTCTTAGAGAGGTAAAGTTGCTTTCCTATAGTTTCTCAGCTAAATAATGGCAGAAATAGGACTCCAAACAATAGTCTTTCTTGTGTATTCTCACAAGAACCAATTACAACCACCTTTATTTTACTAACTTTATATTTAGTGACAGCATGTTAGCTGCTTGAAACTGTTATTGGGATTATTTATATTTGCACACACCAGGAAATATTATTGTGTCATTTGCTTGTTTCTTATTTTGTTTTGTTGGAAAATGGGTTGTTAAACATTTACCAGCACAGCTTGTTGCTTCTAGTAAACAGCTGTCAGAATGCATTTATAAAGCTGAGGTCAATACTCTTAATCTGAAAACAATAGTTTAACTCTGATCCAGGTAGATTTTAGCATAATGAAATTTTTATCACACCTCCATGTAGATTATTTCATCTGCATTTAATAATCTAGTGAGCAATTCAAAAGAAATGAACCCTCAGGCCCAAAGAATTTCAGAGACTTTCTCAGAGTCATAAATCAATATGACAAAGCCAAGATTAGAAACACAGTGACTCCTCAAGACTTCATATTGAAACTCAATGTAGCTTTAATTTTTACTTCCCTATCTTCTTTGATTTTTTATTTAATTTGTTCTAATTAGTTGTACATGACAGTAGAATGCACTTATACATTTTGATAGAACATACATAATAGAGTGCAATCTTTCACTTTTTCCGATTATACAGATTGCAGGATCACACGAGGTAACAATGTATGTTTCACTCTATTATCATTCCTACTCCCATACCCCTTCTCTCCCCTTCACTACCCTCTACCTAATATAAATTAACTCTATTCTTTCCCATACCCCCCCCCCTTATTGTGAATTAGCTTCCTCATATGAGAAAAAACAATCAGCTCTTGGTTTATTAGGCTTGGCTTTTTTTATTTAGTATGATATTTTCTAACTCTTTCCATTTATCCATTTACCAGTCAATGCCAGAATTTAATTTTTCTTTAAAGCTGGGTAATATTCTATCGTGTATTTATACCACATTTTCTTTATTCATTCATTTGTTGAAGGGCATCTAGGTTGGTTCCACAGTTTAGTTATTGTGAATTGAGCTGCTATAAACATTGCTGTCACTGTGTCACTGTAGTATGTTAATTTTAAGTCCTTCCAGTATAAACCAAGGAGTAGGATAACTGGGTCAAATGGTGGTTCCATTCCAAGTTTTCTAAGGAATCTCCACACTGCTTTCCAGAGTGGCTGCACTAATTTGCAAACCCAGCAGCAAAGTATGAGTGTACCTCTTTCCCCACAGCCACACCAACACCTATTGTTGCTTGTATTCTTAATAATAGCCACTCTAACTGGAGTGAGATGAAATCTTAGGGTAGTTTTGATTTGCATTTCTCTAATTACTAGAGATGTTGAACATTTTTTCATATATTTGTTGATCAATCACTTGCATATCTTCTGTGAAATGTCTGCTCAGTTCCTTAACTCATTTATTGATTGGGTCATGTGTATTTTTGGTGTTAACTTTTTGAGTTCTTTATAAATTTTGGAAATTAGTGCTCTATCTGAAGTGTGTGTGTTTAAGATTTTCTCCCACTCTGTAGGCTCTATATTCACATTATTGTTTCCTTTGCTGAAAGAAATTTTTAGTTTGAATTCATCCCATTTATTGATTCTTGCTTTTATTTCTTGCATTTTAGGAGTCTTGTTAAGGAAGTCTCATCCTAAGTCAACTTGATGAAGACTTGGGCCTACTTTTTCTTCTATTTGGTGCAGGGTCTCTGATATAATTTCTAGGTCCTTGATTCATTCTAAATTGAGTTTTGTGCAGGGTGAGAGGCAGGTGTTTAATTTAATTTTGCTGCATTATGGACTTACAATTTTCCCAGCACCATTTGCTGAACAGGCTATCTTTTCTCAATTGTATGTTTTTGGTACCTTTGTCTAGTATGAGATACCTGTATTAATGTGGGTTTGTCTCCGTGTCTTCTATTCTGTACCATTGGTCTACATGTCTGTTTTGGTGCCAATGCCATGCTGTTTTTATTACCATACCTCTGTAGTGTATTTTGAGGTCTGGTATTGTGATGCCCTCTGCTTCTTTTTTGCTAAGGGTTCCTTTGGCTATTCTCAGTCTCTTATTTTTCCAAATGAATTTCATGATTCCTTTGACCATTCATATTTCTTCTGTGAAATGTCTGTTCAGTTCTTTTGCCCATTTATTGATTTTTTAGTATTAATTTTTTTGAGTTCATTATGTATCCTGGAAATTAGTGCTCTATCTGAGGTGCAGTTGGCAAAGATTTTCTCCTATACTCTAGGTTCTCTCTTCATTTTCTTGAAAAAAAATAAAAAAATAAAAAAACTACTGATAAAGGTTTAAAAAGACTGTGTATTGATCATTCACTGACTGAGGAGCTCTGGTAAGATTTAAGCTAAGCTACCATGATTTAAAAAGTCATCTAAATAAAGGGACTTAAAAGAATATTTTTTTTATCACAATATATTTCCAAGGTGTGGGGCTGCTTCAGAGTTGGAAAATATTCAGGTCTTGGAGTCTGTACAGGAACCTGTTTCCTTCTATATTAATATTCCACAATCCCTTAAGGACTAGGAGCTTGTTCCTATGGACATGGTTGAAATTGGCTCACCAGTATGTCTGCATCCAAGTCTGAAAGAAAGAGGAAGAATGGAAGTGAAGGACCAGTAATTTCTTTTTAGAAAGTGATATTAAGGACTGGGGTTGTGGCTCAGTGGCAGAGCACTTGCCTTGCATGGTGAGGTCTTGGGTTCAATTCTCAGTACCACATATATATAAATAAATAAACAACCAAACAAATAAACATCCTTTGACCACTAAAATATTAAAGAAAATGAAGTGATATTGAAGTTACATATAACACTTTCTCTCATATTTGGTTGTCCAGAATATAACAGTCACATGTAAATTCAAGGATAACTAAGTAATAGCCTTTAACTAGGTGTCTATGCTCATACATATCTATTTAAAGTAAGTGTGGTCATATACTACTAAAAGTAAGAAGAGTAGACTGAATCATTATAGCCTTTAACAATCTTTCATATGCCTGATTCAATGCACCAGAGAGTATACTAATACATTTATCCTTTTTCTGTCCCAGCATACAGAAGGAGACTATACAACTGTTCTTAATTGGCATGACACCAAAGGCCAGAAGTGCCTGGAAACCCATGCCTGGCGATATGGGATCCCAACCCTAGTGTAAGTGTAAGTACAGTACTTAGGGATACAGTGTCAAGAAAAAATGAACATCTCTGATTTAAAAACACGCTAGTAAAAGATCCATTGCCAGGAGATAATTTTCCCTCTCACAGGCACTAAGATTATGGCATATGAGTAGTGAGAAAGACATCCTTCCAGGTGTTGTTCACAAGCCACAGAAATTCTGATCATCATTGCTAAAATCCTCCCCTTTAAAAATTATTAAAATTGCATTTGGAACATCTCAGAAGATAGATTAACAAAGAATAGAGTTTGGAATTAAGGGCATTGAAAAGAAGAGGCTTCTGCTTTTCTCACATCATGTATAGTATTTTTCTCTTAATAAGTGCCAGAAACTGGAGATAGCAAAAAAGATGCAGTTATGTTGTAACACTCATTTGCATTCTTGCCCTTTCTACTTCTATGTAAAATTTCCTCATTCTTTTCTTAAACTGGAAGGAGTCCTGTTTCTACCAGTAGAATGTGAGTTATTTTGAATATGGAACCATACAGTGTATTTTCCTTGTCTCCTCTATAGCTCTACTAGTATAAGAGGTTCTTAGTGAGTCTAGATCACAGACTTGTCCCTGGCACATAGCAACACACGTTCATTTGACTTAGGGTATGATATGAGACATAAGACATTTTTAACAATTTTTCCAAGGTTAAATGTTTTCAATGTTTAATAAATATGCCCATTTTTTGCCACCTCCACTGGCAACACCCCAGTCCAAGCAACCATCTTCTTTGAGCAATACCAGAAAAGCAACCTCCTAACTTATCTTAATACTTCTATCCTTGCTTTCCATCAATCCAGTATCCAAAGAGGAGCCAGAGTGATTATTTTTATTAGTTCTTCTTAGATATACATAATATTGTGATTCATTTTGAAATAATTATAAAAGCATAGAATATAATTTGTTCTAATTCAGCTCACTTTTCCCTCCCCTCCTCCCTCTACTCTACTGATACTTCTGATATTTACTTATAGTTATTTTAATTAGTGTCCTTTGGATACATATGGTGGTGAGATTCAGCATGCACTAACTTTCCTATACATAAATGTACCACAGAGTGAGTTTTTAAAAATATTTTTGTTGCTGTGGATGAACAGAGTGTCTTTATTTGTTCATTTTTTTGTGGTACTATGTATTGAACCCAGTGTCTCACACATGCTAGGCAAGTGCTCTGTCACTTAGCCACAGCCACAGCCAAGAGTGATTCTTTTAAAACAGACTAGGTCATGCCACTCAAAGCTCTGAACTCATCTCAAAGTATAATGTAAGATTACAAAGCCTAAAGGATCTTTACTCTATTATAATGACTCTTCATGCTGCAGCAGAGAATATACCATCCACTATTCCATCACTACCACTACATGCCCATTCTTAATGAGAGTTAAAGGATCAAGGTTGTTTCAATTTAGAAGTCTAAATGTCACTCTTATTTTTATTTTTCATATTTTTCCATTTTAATTGGTACTTTTAAGTTATATATGACAGCAAAATCCATTTTGGTATACTTATACAAGCATGTAACATATCTTAGTCTAGTTAGAGTCCCATTCTTATGAATGTACATGATGGTAGGATTCACTGTGTTGTCTTCATATATGTACCTGGGAAAATTATGTCAGATTCATTCCACTGCCTTTCCTTTGCCTATCTCCCCTCTCATCCCTCCATTCCCCATGGTCTATGAGACTGCACTTCTATTCTTCCACACCCCCTTCTCCCTTATTGTAGGTTAGCATCCACATATTACAGAAAAAAATTGACCTTTGGTTTATTTGGGACTGGCTTATTTTACTTAGCATGATAGTCTCTAGATTCATACATTTGCTGGCAAACCTCATAAAGTGATTCTTCTTTATGGCTGAGTAATACTCCAATTGTGTATTAAATGTATTTCTCCTCCATCATGCTAAGTATTTGTCATGGCCCATCTTAGACAGATTAGGTCTTCCCACTGAAGAAGTATTTTTCTAGGTTCCACCTTAATGAACTTTTCATTTTTAAATAATTAGATTAACAGGAATGTATAAAAATGTACAGTTGAAGATTCTTGCACAATTTACTTAGCCTCTACCAATGTTACTATCTCTCATAACTATAGTAAAATATCAAAACCAAGGAAACAACATTGATAGAATCTACAGAAATTACTAGGACTTCCCCATTTATATGAGACATGCTCTATTCTCATCTGTAACCTCTGGCAACTGCTAATGTTCTCCAAATTTACAATAATGCTATTTCACAAATGTTATGTAAATCTCATCATGTAATATTTATATCCTATTTACATTGGCCACTTTTTCCTCTCTGCACCATTTCATTCAAATTTATCCAAGTTGTTGCCTATATTAATTGTTCATTTCTTATTATTTGAGTATTATTCTATGGTATGCATGTACCACAATTTATTTAATCATATGCTCATTAAAAGACATGTAAGTTGTTTGTAATTTTGGGCTATTGTTAATTCAGCTGACATAAACATTACTGTAGAAGTTTTTGTGTTAATGTAAGCCTTCATTTACTTGGATAATTACCCAAGTATGTAATTGTTAGATAATAGAATACTTTTCTCAGCAGTTGCCACAGTGGCTACACCATTTTACATTTCAACCAGCAATGTATGAGTGATTAATTTCTCTGATTTCTTTATGATATTTAATATTGTCAATATTTTTATGTTAGTTCATTCTGATAATTGTTGTAGTAATTTGCATATCCCTAATGGGTAAATGATGTTATCTTTTCAGTGCTTATTTGCCACATATATATCTTCTGTAAAGCCTCTGTTTTACACATTTCTTATACAAATGTTGGCTTTATTTACTATTGAGTTTTGAGAGATACTTATATATTTTAACACAATATGTGGTTGCAATAATTTTCTTCAATGTGCTTTCACTCTATTCACTTTACCTTCCAGAAAAAAAGAAAAGGATTTTAGTTTGATGATGTCCTATTTATCAATTTATGGTTCAATTTATGGCTGTCAAATATAAGAAATCCTTGCTGAAATCCTGTAGATTTTCTCAATTTTTTCATAAAAGTCATATAATTTTATATTCAGCATTTATATCAATGATACATTTTGAGTTAAAGTTTTATAAAATATTTTTTATTAGTGCACTTCTTTTGGCTAAATAAAACTCCACATGTATACATGTATACTCCACATTTTCTTTATCTGTTCCTCTATTGATCAACACCAAGGCTGGTCCCATTGTTTGGGTATTGTGAACTGTGCTGCTATATACATAGGTATACCATGTATCACTGTAGTATGATGACTTGAATTCCTTATTATAAATACCAACGAATGGTATAAGTAGGTCATATGATTCTATTCATAATCTTTTGAGGAACCTCTATACTGATTTCCACAGTGGTTGTACTAATTTATAGTCTCACCAACAATGTAAAAGTGCCCCTGTTTCTTCAAATCCTCTCCAGCCTTTATTATTGTTTGTCGAGAAAAAACTTTTAATAAGATATGAGGTTGAGGTCTAGGTTTATTTCATTTGCTTATTGGATGTCCAATTGCACCTGCTTCATTTGCTAAAAAGGCTGATTTTGCTTCACTGCATTGTTTCTGTTCCTTTGCAAAAAAAATTTTGCCTGTTTTTGTGAATATATTCCTAAGTTCTCATTTCTGCTCTATGATCTATATGTCTCTCCTTCTATGGAAATCATGTTGTTTGATAATGTAGTTATATACTGTATTGAATTCCATAGACAGATTATTTCTTCTTTATCCTTCAATTTCAAAATTGCAATAGATATTCTAATTTCTTTGTCTTTCCATATACATTTCAGAATAGGCTTGTCTGTGTCTGCCAATTTTTTTGCTGAAATTATCTAAATAATTTTGTTAAAACTATAGATCAATTTAGGAGACATATTTACTATGTTGTCTTTCAATTTGGAATATCTCTCCAAGTTCTTTGATTTCTTTCATCACTGTTGTGTAGTTTTCAGCAAATGGATTCTGTAAATTTTTTGATAGATTTATTCATCAGTATATCATTTTCTTTGGATTAGTTGTCAATGGACAATTTTCCTTGTTCCTAACACAGGAAAAGCATTTATTATTTCATCATTAAGTATGGTGCTAGCTATAGGTTTTGTTGTTGATTCTCTCTCTCTCTCTCCCTCCCTCTCTCTTTCTCCCTCCCCATCTCTTTCTCTATTTGATCCACTTTAAAGTATAAAATTCAGTGTCATTGAGTATGTTCAAAATGATATTTAATCATCATCACTATTTAGTTTCAGCATATTTTCAACATTCCCCAAAGAATCCCAGTACTATTAAGAAGTTGCACCACATTCCTCCCTTCTCCCATCACCTAGTCATTTCAAATAGAATTTTCATCTCTGTGTTTTTGCCTATTCATTATATTTCACATAAAATAATCATATAATCTGTGATTTTTTACATCAAAATTCTGTCAATTAACACGAGGTGTACACATTGAAGAATTTATCGCTACCTTATTTTTCAGCTGATTATGTATTTACTTATTGATGAACATTTTAGTTATACCAGTTTTTTACTTGTAAATATTGCTTCTATGAACATTCATGTATACATTTTATTTGAACACCTGTTTTCAGTGATTTTGAATTTCTACCAAAAAGTTGACTTGCCAGTTCATATTATAATTATTTTTTTAACTTATTGAGGAACCATTATACTGTTTACTATAGTGACCATACCATTTTACCTTCCCACTACAATGCATGAGGGTTACAGTTTTTCTACATCTTGGCCAATATTCGTTCTTTTCCATTTTGTATTATGAACATGAGCATGAAGGGGTATCTCATTGTGGTTTTGATTTGCATTTTCTTAGTGTTGATCTTGTATTCTGGAACTTTGCTAATTTCATTTAACAGTCCTAATAGGTGTGTGTGTGTGTGTGTGTGTGTGTGTGTGTGTGTGTGTGTCTGGAGATTTTCTGCATACAAGATTATGTTATCTGTGAATAGGGGTTTTTTTCTTCTTCTTTGCCAGTTTAGATGTCTTTTATTTCAATTACTTGTCTAATGATTTTGGCAAGAACTTCCAAAGTCATGTTGAAAAAAATGTCACAAACACATCAAAATTTTCTTGTTCCTGATGTACAAAAAAATAGTGTTCAGTCTTTCAGTACTGAATAAATGTCAGTTATGTGATTTTAATATATGTATTTTGTCATGTTGAAGATGTTCACTTCTCATTCATGTTTATACAGTGATTTTATCACACATATTTTGGGCTCTGTCACATGCATTTTTTGAATCTTTCTTCCTTCATTTGTTGATATGGTGCATTGCATTGATTGACTTTCAAATATTGGAACACCATCATGTAACTTGGTTAAAATTCCTCTTGGTCATATGTATGGATTTTATTCAAATTGTTATTGATTTGCAAAAAAAAATTATTGAAGATATTTGCATCTAGCTTCATGATGTGGTGGCCTGTTATTTGTGTATATGTGTGTATGCACATGCACATGCATGCATACTATTTGACTTTGGTATCAGGAAAATGTTGGCCATACAAAATGAGTTTGGAATTTTTGCCTCCTCTGCCATTTTGTGGAAGAGATTCTTTAAAATTTGTTTTAATTCTTATATGAATGCTTAGTAACATTCTCCAGAGAAACAATATGGGCCTGGAGATTTTATGAGAGTCAGTTAAGTCCAAATTTAGATTAATACACCCATTTCAGTTAAGTAGCTAATTGTGGTTAAATTTGCAAGTTTGTTGTTTTTAAGAAATTGTTGGTGGAAACTCAAGTAAATAAAACAATTTGGAAAGTAGTATAAAGACTCCTAAAAAGATAAGGAATTAAACTTTTTAAAATTGTAACACTAAGCATAAATTTGTTCATAGTATACCATTTAATTTGGCAATGGCTATAGAATCAGTTATGATATCACATGATCTGTTTTTGATATTGTTGAATTCCATCTTTTCCATTTTTAAGTTAATCAACCTTACTGAGTTTTCTTCTATAGTACTGATTTTTAAATAATTTTTATTCATTAATTTTATTGATTTTATTCCTGTATCATATTTCATTGATTTCTGATATTTTTTCCCTTTTCTGATTGCTCTGCTTTTTCTAGTTTCTTGAGGTAGAATTCTAGATTATTGCTTGTAGGAAATTTCCCTTTTCCAGTATAAGCATTTATTCATATAAATTTCCCTCTTAGTACTATATTAGCTACATTCCACAGATTTGTTACACTGTATTTTCATTTTCACTTTGTATATGTTTTATTCCCTTTGACATTTCATCTTTGAACCATGGATCATGGAAAATTGATATCTAACATTCCAATGTTTGAAAAGGCACAAAAAGATTCTCAGCTCTATTTGTAAAATTTTATTGGATTGAATTGTTGGTACATATTGTTCATTAGGGCTTTCTGCCTGAATTCTCTTTTGAACTTCATTTTTATTGGTACATATTAATTAAGCATAATAATTGCACTCTATGTGATTTTCCATATATAAATACAGCAATAACCATCTCCAGTGACCCTCCTTCCACCCATGTATCCTATCCAGTCCCTAGTAATCACTATTCTACTTTCAAGTTGACAATTATTTTAATTTCCTCTTATGAGGGAAAACATGCAGTACTTATATTTCTGTTGTCTGACTTGTTTTGCTTAATATATTGTCCTCTAATTCCATGTATTTCCTTGCAATCCCTGCAGTATTTCATTTTTATTTGTGGTTGAACAAATAGTCCATTGGGTGTGTGCATTTTCTTTATCCATTTATCTAATGATAGGCAAGCCATATTCCATATATTAACTATGATAAATAGTACCACAATAAGCATATGGGACATATGGGTATCTCTTTAGTTGTTCATTTCATTTCATTTGAATGTATATCCCCTACTGGAATACCTGACTCATATGGTAGTTCTATTTTGTGTTTTTCTGAAGAACATCTACACTATTTGCACAGTAGTTACTCTTATTTACATTTCCACCCAGAGTGTAGAAGTGTTCCTTTTTTCCATATTTGTTTACTGTTATTATTTTTTCAGGCCTTGGGATTTAACCCAGGGGTGTTTTATCACTAAAATATCCCCACATTCCTTTTTTGATTTTTATTTTGTGACAGGGTCTCACTAAGTTGCCAGTGTTATCTTTGAACTTGTGATCCCTGTGCCTCAGTCTCCCAAATAGATGGGATTACAGGCATGTGTGACTATCCCAAACTTTCCTCCATATTCTTGACAGCACTTCAATAAAAATAGTTATTCTATGTGGGGTGAGAAGGTACTTTATTTTGTTTTGATTTGGTTCTTGCTTACAGAAAATATTGAACATTATTTCATATATCACGTGACCATTTATATTTCTTCCTTGAGAAATTCAGATCCTTTGCCCATTTTTAATTTGAGTAGTTATGTTTTAATTGTTAAAGTTCTTTTATCAGTTTTCTTATTTTTTACTCTGGATAGTAACCCTCTATCAGAAGAAAAACTGACAAATATTTTATCCCATTCTGTAGGGAGTCTTCCCTATGTTCATTGTGTCTCTTGATATGCAGAAGATTTAATTTTGATGTAATTTCATTTTTCTATTTTTGCTTATCATTCCTGTGCTTTTGGTGTCACAACCAGAAAAGCATTGCCTGTATGATGTCTTTTTTTGTTGTTGTTGATTAACAACTATATTCATAAATACATCAGAAACTCAACCCAGATGACTTTTTTTTTGAGCTCTCTGGCATCTTTTATTTATTTTTCCACATTTTTAACTGGTGTATTATAGTTGTATATAATGGTGGCTTTTGTTGTTACATATTCTTACATGTGCCCAATGTAACAATATAATTTCACCAATATCACTCCCCAGCACTTCCTCTTCCCTCCCTGTCTCCCACCCTTTGGTTCTGTTCCTCTACTGATCTCCCTTTGATTTGCAAGAGATCCACCCACATCTTTCTTTTTTTCCTCTCTAGCTTCCACATATGAGAGAAAATATGCAGGAAAATAGATGGAACTAGGTATCAACATGTTACATGAAATAAGTCCAACTGCATACCTTATGTTTTCTTCTAGTACTTCAGATTTCAGTCCTTTGATTCAAGTTATTAGATCCATTTTAAGTTGTCTTTGTACATAGCGAGAGACAAGGATCAAGCTTCATTCTTCCACATGTGGATATCTAATTTTCTCATCACCATATTTTTAACCAGGGATTGAACCCAGGGGTGCTTAATTACTGAGCCACATCCACAAGACGTTTTATGTCGTATTCTGAGATAGGGTCTCCCTATCTCAGTTCTTAGGGCCTCGCTAAGTTGCTGAGGATGGCTTTGAACTTGCAATCCTCCTCCTGAGTCAACAACCGGAGATGCTGGGATTACAGGAGTGCCCTACCACACCTGGCTTCCCAGCACCATGTAAAAAAAGTTCTCCTTTCACCAATGCATGATTTACAACAGATTTTTGAATAATCAGTTGGTGGCAGACTTGTGAGTTTATTTCTGGATTATCTTTTCTGTTCCAATGGTTTATATATCTGTGTTAATGCTAATACTATGGTGTTTTGGTTTTTATTATGGATCTTGAAATAGGGTCTGTGATGCTTCCAGATTTGTTCTTATTACTGAAGATTGCTTTGTCTATTCAAGGTCTTCTGTGCTTCCTTATGAATTTTAGGAATTTTCCCTAGTTGCATAAAGACTATCTTTGGTATTTTTATGGGGATTTCATTGAATCTGCTTATTGCTTGGGGTTGAATGACATTGTAACATTATTAGTTCTTCCACTCCATGAATATGGGAGGTCCTTTAGCATGTTAGTGTCTTCTTCAATTTCTTTTATTTGTATTATTTAATCTTCTTTATATTTATCTTTCACTTCTTTACTCCAAGATTTTGTTGTCAACGAGAATTTGATTTAATGACTGGTTTCTCAGCAAAATTGTTATTGTGTAGGAAAAGGTACTGAGTTTTGTATGCTTTGCCTGTATCCTGCTAATGTACTGAATATTTTTCTGAATGAATTTTACTGTATTGTTTTTAATATTCTAATAAGATCAAGAACATCATTTGTTTTGTTCTTGTTACTGGGGATTTTTTATTGGTTCCTTTTAGTTATATATGGCAGAAGAATCCATTTTGATATAATTATATAACCATGGAATATATCTTAGACTAGTCAGAATCCCATTCTTACAGATGTACATGGTAGTGGGATTCATTGTGTTGTTTTCATACATGTACATGGGAAAACTATATCAGATTCATTGCACTGTTCTTTGCTTACCTCCCTTCATTGCCACTATTCCCCATTGTCTAACCTACTGCACTTCTTTTTCTTCCCCACCTGTATTGTGAGTTAGTTCCCACCTATCGGAGAAAATATTTGACCCTTGGTTTTGGGGGACGGACTTACTTCACTTAACCTGTAATTTACTAAATTTGTTTATCTCTTCCAAGAATCTTTTGGTAGAGTTTTTAGATTTGTCTTTGTGTAGAATCATATAATCTACGAGCAGGATAATTGACTTATTTCTTTCCTGTTTGTATGCCTTCTTTTTTACTTCTTTCTTAATTGATCTGTTTCAAACTTCTACTACTATATGAAGAGTGTTGAGGGTGGATGCATTTGTATTTTTCCTGATCTTCAAGGAAATGCTTTCACTTTTTTTCCTATTAATTTTGACATCAACTGTTGTTTTGTCACTTATACCATTATTATGTTCAGGTATGGTCCTTCTAAAGCTGATTTTTTCCAGAGTACTTATGAAGAGATGTTAAATTTTAATGCTTTTTGTGCATATACTGAAATTATCATGTGATTGTAATCATTCTGTTTTTGTGATGTATTATTTTTAATTATTTGCATATGTTCACCCATCTTTGCATTCATGAAATGAACTTTTGATTTCATTTAGCTAGCATTTTTTTAGGAATTTTGAATCTATATTTCAATAAAAAGTCAGTAGTGCTGTTCCTCTAGGAATGCCAACTATAACACTGAATAAGGGGACAATGGAATTTCAGTGTAATACACTAAGAATTCAGGTTTAAGTATTGAATAATATGTGTAGTATCAAGGGTAGCCTTTTATGATACAAAGAAAACTAGGTATCTGGTCCTTTCCTTATTCATCACCTCTGACTAATCTTAGCTGTTTAGAAAGTCACTGGACTCAGAATTGGGCTACAGGTATATATATATGTTACCTTTACCCTTCCACCACCTGTTTCACCAAGTCCTACCTTCAGGCCCAGAGCCAAAGACAATCTCACCATTGGTTTCTGTGTTCTAACAGCATTTCAATTTCATTTCAATGGCCAAGGAAGATATGTATGGTTGTAAAACCTGTGTTCTGCACAAGGACACCCAGGCTATATCTTCTGGCAAGGTACTATATCTATTTCGTAAAATAAAATAGTTCCTTTCTGTAATTCGCACAAAAGGGTCATATGGTATAGTTGTGGACCTGTTGGTACTCTACGCTCTATGATCAACCCATATGTCATCAATTCCAAGACATACATATGTTTGTGTTGCCTCAGACATTGTTCTGACAGTCCCACAACAATGATTTAACCGCATTTTTGAACCTCAATTTCCTCTTTATGTTATGAGGGCAATAATGTTTATCATGTCTAGGTATTTAGATATATACAAGTGTTTTCAAATCATGAAATTCTGTATGATTGGTTGTAATTTTTCTATATTATTAGGAAAATAAAATAAACATGAAACATAACCAACCAAACAAGGTTGGATGTGCAAAATGGCAGAATGTACAGGGTGCAGGGATAGCAGAAATAACAACTCTTTTTAAATATTTAGCATGTGCCTGGTCCTTTGAACAACTGTATAAAATTTTATTTTGCCATCCCAATCCTATGTGTTCCCTTGATGAAGAGACCAAGGCAAAATGAGATTGAGTAACTTGCCCATCAACAGAACTTGGGTTTGAACCTAAGTAGTCTGAACTCTGGGGTCCTCTCTTCTACATAAAATCCTGAAGAGTTCAGAGAAACTGAATCTACCAACTGGGATGGTGGGGTGTGACTTCCTGACAAAAGTGAGGTTTGAATACTTTTTTGGGTGTATCAGTAGAGTTTAGATGTGTATGAAGAAAGAAGGCATTTCAGAGAAAGGCATAGGCGAGTGCAAAGAGAGAAGGTCAAGGAATATTTTATGCAAAAGGGAATAGACAGGTTTGACCATAGTAGGGAAATGAGAAAGAAGCGGCTCTAGATCACCTTAATCATGATTTCCATTCATGTTACTCTCAGGCAAAGTCTTTAAAAATTTATTCACACTGGGGGATAAAATGACATGTTTTACCAAAGTCACCTGCTTTGGTCAGGAGATAATAGTCTTAAGCCACAGATGTCTTAAGTTTATAAGTGGTAATAGTGAATTGTAAACATCTTCTAACTACCAGAACAGGAATGAACTTGTTTTTCAAAAATTATATTAGTACATTATAGTAATACATGATACTGGGATTCATTCTGATATATTCATTAATGCATATAACATAGTTTTCTCCATTTCCATCCCCAATACTTCCTCTTACCCTTCCCTCATCCCCTCCCCCAATCCTTTTTCATACTCTAATGGTCTTCCTTCAATTTGTTTACTTTTAATTGTTGCATTACAATTATATTTAAAATTTAAATGCATTGTGATATATTCATATATGCTCATAGCAGAGGTATATGCTTTTAAATCACACCATGTCAGTTTCCCTACTTGACACAGAATATTAAACCCTTAGGAAATGAACTCCTTTTACTCTCGTTCTCTAAATATAATCTAGCTTATTCAATGAGGAAGCGGGGAAGGTTGCAGCACTTTTGCATTTTGAAAATTTCCAAGAAATGTGACTGGATCAGTTTTTTTTCAATTGTGAAATAAAGCACATGTGTGGAATAAAAAATAAGAGACCCTAAGCAAAGTTACTATGTAAAGTCATCTCATTAATTGCCTATTAAGAACTCTGCTAAGCTAATATGAGACCTGGGATTCTATCCTCCAGATTACAGCCAAGGACTCCATAGGGAAAAGAAAAGCTGAGCAAACATTTTGTAGGCCCTTGTTTCTAGAGGAACTGGATTCCAGCATGGGCTGTTGTTTCAATCAGCTTTTTCATTGCTGTAACCAAAAGAACTCAGGAACAATTTTAAGGGGGAAAAGTTCACTTTAGGTCTCAAGATTTCAGAGGTCTCAATCAAAACTTCTGGCTCCATTCCTCAGGACTCAAGGTGAGGCTGAATATTGTGGCAGAAGAATGTAGTGGAGAAAAGTGGATCAGGACACAATGCAGGAAGGAGAGGGAGAGACTAAACTCAGCTCACCAAATATATACCCCAAAGACATGCCATCAATGACTGCCTCCTCCAGCCATATCCTACATGCCTACAGTCACCACTCAGTTAATCCTATCAGAAGATTAAAACACAGATTATATTAGTGTTCGTATAACCCAATCATTTCATCTCCAAACTTTTTTATTGATACCAGTGATTGAACTCAGAGGTGTTCAACCACTGAGCCATATACCTAGTCCCATTTTATTATTTATTTAGAGACAGAGTCTTGCAGAGTTGCTTAGAGTTTCACTAAGTTGCTTAGTGCTGGCTTTGAACTCAGAATCTTCCTGCCTCAGCCTCCCAAACCACTGGGATTAAAGTTGTGCACCACCACATCCAGCTTTACCTCTAAACTTTCTTGCATTTTCTAACACATGAGCTTTTGGGAGGTACCTCAAATCCAAACCATAAAAGCTAGACAATAAAGAATGCCCTCTGTGTGAATGCACACAGGTTTTCATTCCAACTCAAGGTTGCAATGGATTGTTGAGTGAGTTACAGAGAGAGGAATGATCATTTCTGCAAGAGAGTATCAAGATGCAGAATGGTGGAAAAGGTAACCAGAACATTGGTGCCAATCTAAAGTAGGGAACTCACCTCTTTTGCCCCACTGCTACCTCAGTCACACTGGGAAATCAAGAGAAAATTCACTCCTCCTTTTACACATGAGGAAAGTGAATGTTAATGAGGAGGTATGCTGGATCTTTTATGGGACATAAAATATCATTCCTCAAAGTTTGAGTTAAACCATGTGCAATTGCTATTTTTGCATTCCAAAGTGGTCAAATGGTGGCAATTTCATAGCTAAACTTAGTATAAGAATAAAGTTCATGAAAGGAATTAAAGCAGAGTGGTATGAGTGAGACCAACAGAGTCAGAATGCCTAGCCTTACATCCAGTGAAGCTGAAGGAAGATCTTGTAGGCCTTTGGTAGTCACTCTTTGAAGTTAGGCAGATCATTTAGCCTCATTCTTTCATCACATGAATGTAGAAACAGTTCAACTCCCTTAGGGTAATTGTGAAGGTTTGTTGAGGTTATATTTGAAGACCATAGACTTGGAATGTAGTGTGTGCTGTACAGGTGTTGTCTACATTGATTATTACATAGTTGGGGTAAGAGAAAAGGAAAATATTTAGTAAATGTTATTTTAGAAACAGTGATGGAAAATCATATTTATGGTTCCTAATATTAGAAACTTCTTGCTCTGCTATCTTTGCAATGTTTGGGGGCAAGTTTGGATCAACAGGGCAAGCCAGTTTGTGGAATATCGAACAAGGAGGGAGAACACTCCAATCTCCCCAGGATTTCTGTGTAATATCATCATACAAAGCATATCAGGTGTCAAATATCCCTCATCAGAATTAACCCTATGTTGCTTTGAAAGCCCTATGATTATGAGAGATGGGTAACCAAAGTCAATATCAGTATAATCTTCCATAGCCATTTAGTCATAGATATTGAAAGGACCTCATTGCCTTAATTCTGAACAAAAACAAATTTCAAAAGTACAAGGGAAAATGCCCCCTGTGAACTAATCACTAATAAATTTATTTATCATCAAGAAAAATATGAGACAGAATTATCTTTAGAATGGGGACGTGATGAGTTGAGTCATTCAAAAGGGTCTGGCTCTAACTAAATGGAGGAGCCTACATTTTCTTTATTTATAGCAGTACAGATCAAAGGAGAACCAGCAGGAGCCTATTCCATGAGAAACAGGATGGGGTGGAGTTAAGCAAGCCATTTTGCTCTAGCAGGTCATTGTCACATCCAGGGCCTGAAAATTCCAGTGGTGAACCACTGCCCAGAAACCACATACTCCAGGCAATCCGGAACAATTTCTCATATTAGTCAGTTCCTGAAAGCCAGATTTCCATGTCTAATAGCTTAACCAAGCCTGGCTTTATTTGCAGACCATGGATGGTGCTCTGCAAAGCCCTGAGAAATTTAGCACAGGGACATTTTGACTCCATGATGGTGGCAGTGTTATGGGTCAGCACTAATACTGGCCAGGGGAAAAGGTTAGGCTATAGAGCTTGCTGCTCCAGAAATATCTGGAGTCAAATTTGTAGGCAAATAGTTTTTTGTCTTTTTCAAAGCCAACTTTGAATGAAGACAGAAGAAACATTATTTCAAAAGTTCTATCTTCAGGATATAGCTCAGTGGTCAATCCTGATTTCAATCCCCAGTACCATAAAAAAATGATTCTATCTTCAAAAATATCTGAAGCCAAGCATAGCTTAAAAGTAGAAGAAACTGTACAGTGAGACAAAACACAGGAAGTGTAAATATGTAGAATTAGTTATCCTATGCTAGAGAGGCCTGAGATGAAGATAATCTCTATTCCCAGTTTCCTTGTTGTCCATTAGGTCATGGAGGGATGTCCCTCCTTCTCAGCATGAGGAAGTTTCTCTTAATTTCAGTGTGAGGCCTGCATATTCAGTTGCTTTCAGTTGCTTGATCAACCCTTCTAGGTCCTTTGAGAAGGCCAAACCCGAGTTATATTTTGCTGAAGTGCCAACTTTGGCCCTGTTTGTGATTAGTAGGAAGAGTTATATCTGGAAAACAGAATAGAATAAAATAGTCATCTTCCATTCACAATCCTTGGAACCAGGCAGATCTTAGTTTTAATTCTGGCTTCTGAGGTTTGGTTTTCTAGTCTACTAAATGGAATTCAAAATTGTACTTACCTTGTATGAGAAGTAAATTAGACTATACTCAGGATATGTACATAATACATAGTGGATGCTCAAAATATTTTAACTAGCAATAGATCTATCATCGTTATCAAATGGAATTTGACAAGCTACTGAGCTACAGAAACCTCCTGAAATTTCAATGCTCATGCAGTAGAATCAGGGTACATGGTTTCCTAGACTTTTGGAGATGAATTCATTATCTGAAACCATTGTGTGCAAGACTGTAATTGTAAAAACAAGGAAAATGTGAAACAGAGAGAGTGACTTCTCCAAAAAAAAAGCATCCAATTAAAATCAAGTTTGAACTAGTATGTAGGAGCTGGACTCCTAGTCATAGAATATTAGAACCAGAAAGAGCTTTAAAATCATCTAATGCAACCTTATTCTCTCATATCCACCCAACATATGAAGAAACTGAATCATACAAGGCTTCTAAGAAGAGAAACTTGATCTTTACAAAATATCCTTTGGATTTCCTCTAAAATTTGTCACCCTCTGGTATCCCTCCAACTAAAAAATATACTCTTTTATCCAAAACTATGAATTCTGCATTATTCATGTTTCTCTTTCTCTCTGACCAGCCTGACAGCTGTCAGCAAGAACAAGAATTATGTTCTGATGGAGACTGACCTGGATATTTTGAAATACCATTCATCCCCTGAACTTGAAAAGGAAGATCAGATGGAAGAATCTTCTCTACTGCCACTGGATCCCACTCTTGAGTGCCACAGCCCACCTCCTGACTGTAACTTTGTGCTCCACTAAAGCACTCTACCCATGTAACTCATTAACAGGGATCTTCCTTTGCTACTACTTTTCATATCACTCTCCTTTCCTCCTAAAATCAATAATTCTTTTCATATCTATATCATGGTAACAATGTTACTAAATTTTCATGGAAGAAGGAAGGAAGAGAAAGTTCCGAAAAAAATCTTCACTACTCACACTTTTGTGGGGTACACCTGCCCCAAGCTAGGCTGATAACACCATTCCATCATGTTCTACATCTCTTGTTGCCATTAAACACATATTGACTTACCCAGGTTTTTCTAGCCTTATGGAAACAGTCTCCGTAATTCCATGTGTGCCCCTCACTAATGTTCCAATGTTTCCAATTATTCTTTAATAAAGGATACTAGAGAGATCAAATTTTAGTCTCTCCTTGAAGACCTGAAGATTCTCCAATCAAAAACTGGGTCACATTATATTCAGACCTCATTGATTAAGCTCCAAAATATTCTTGGTAGATGTTTATATGAGTATCTTTTCTTACAGATGAAAGCAGCCAAAACCTTCAAGGGTTTTCCATTGGATGAGTGGTGCAAGCTGTTTGCCTACAACATATCACATAAGGTAACCTCTCTCATTTCCCATTTCATAAGTTTCATTTGAATGCAAGCAATTTCTAGAAGCTCTATAGGAGTTGGGCATGCCAAGTATATTTATGATAGCTCTACAAATATAACAAGCTTATCACCTTTATGTTATTCCAAGGCCAGAAGAAAACCAAACAGATTCCCTGGACACCTACTAATATACATATAAAAATACTATGACTTCAAATCCCAGGCAAATGTGTCAGGTCCGTAGCAACACACAAAATGTATCTATATAGACCCAGGTGAAAGCAAAGTGGAAGGGTCTTTTCCTTTCCTGTTGCCCCATTCAGATTGCAGCTTTTCTTGGTAGAAATGATACTGTACTGGCATCTCTTAATCTTGGGAGTATCCATTGCAGTTTTACTTTCCTCCTCAAATCTCCATTCCTCACCCTATCAGGGACTTCCCACAGGTTCCCCAAACCTATTGGACCTTGCCAGCATCCTAGGCCTTCCTTTGAAATTTTGGTAGAAGCTTCCATGATCCCCTAACTCCAGCATCATGCAATCCTGCAAAACTAGCATGATATGGTTGCTGTCAAGCTCTGCCACCATCTTGGGTAGTATCTAAGCTTTCAAAGACTCTGGCTGCAGTAGCCTTTGAGTGCCTGGGGGGCTGAGAATGGTGAAACAACTTTCTAGATCCTCCCATGAAAGTAGGTTGTTCCCATGGTCTTTTCTTAAAGGGCTTTTTACTTTAACACCCTTGAGCATGAGATGGATGTGGTCTTGCCAATTCTTGAGAAGTCCTCAAATCATCTTTTTCTACAGTTTCTGGGCTTTAGTATTTCTTTAGTGACCATACTGACTTTAAAAAAACATATATTTTTAACCCCAGTTTTTCTTAGTTTTTTGGTCAAACTGCACATTTTCAAATATTATTTCTTTGTTTTCTTCTGATTACCAAAATCATTTTTAAAAAGTTGTGAATAATACACATGCCACTGCTTGAATTCTATGCTGCCTAGAAATTTCTCCTGACAGATTATTTCATCTATCACCTTTAAATTCAGCCTCACAGAGAGTTTCAGGATGCGGACATAATGGAGATAAATTCTTACCCAGAACATAAAACAAATGGCATCTAGTCCAATTTCCAATAAAGTCCTCCTTTTCCTCTGTAGTCTCATGAGCCCCCATCTTTACTGTCTGCAGTATTATTGGCATTCTGATTTGAATTTCTATAAGAATTGCCTATTAAGGTCACTTATAACATTCTAAAGCTTTACCAGCTTGCATTGTTAAATGGTTCAAAATTCATCCCACAAATTCCAAAAAGCTCCAAAAACTTTTAAACCACATGGTCAGATCAGTCTCAGCAAAGATTCCACTTTTTGTTACCAATTTCTGTTTTAGTCAGCTTTTTCACTGCTGTGACTAAAAATACCTGACAAGAATAATATTCAGGAATAAAAGTTTATTTTGGGGATCACAGATTCAGAGTTCTCAGTCCACAGATGTTTGACTCCATTCTTTGGGGTCTGAGGTGAGGCAAAACATCATGGAAGAAATGAGTGGGAGAGGAAAGCAGCTGAAAAAATGTCACCAGGCAACAGACAAAGAGAGATGGGGAGAGGGGAGGGAGGGAGGGAGGGAGAGAGAGAGAGAGAGAGAGAGAGAGAGAGAGAGAGAGAGAGAGAGAGAGAGAGAAAGAGAAAGAGAGAAAGAAAGAGAGGGGGAGGGAGGGAGAGAGAGAGAGAAACAGAGAGACAGACACATAGCTTGAGAAAACACTCCACCATTCAGGAACAAAACATGAACCCCCAAAACATATCCCCAATGACCCATCTCATCCAGTCACACCCTACCTGCCTACAGTTACCATCCACTTAATCCCCATCAAGGGATTAGTTCACTGATTGGGTTAAGACTCTCATACCAACCATTTCATTTCTAAACCTTCTTGCATTGTCTCACACATGAGCTTCTGGGAGACAGCTCATATCTAAACTATAATATTGACTCTATATCCTCCCCCTTTTAAAGTCATTATGCAGTCAAATCACATCAAGTTAGGCAGTGCCTCCTATATTCACCCTGGGTCATGCAACCACACCGGGCTACACAAATTTTTCCTCCCTGGATTGCTTGGAGTGAAGGAAATACTCACTGATTTGGGGGTTAATCATCCTCTTCTCCCTCACTCTCATATCATCAGGGAAGAAAAAGAGGAACAAGCAACATTCCACATTGATGAGAACCTGGAAGACCCTTGTTCCTTCCTAATCCCAATTAAATAAAAAATTGACACCAAGATAAGGGAAGGGGCTTACATGCATATCTTGTGTCTACTGGTGCAATGCTGCTTCCACTATTTAGATTGTCAAGCGATACACATACACACACACACACACAAACACACACATATATACACATACACACACGAATAATGATGGCTCTGAAAAAAAGACAGAAGTTTGGCTTTCCTTTCCTTTGTCTTGCATGCACCTAGAAAATATGATTGCTCATGGAATTGGAGGTCTGGGCTTCTGCTGCAACTGTCCAGTTTCTTCTGTGGTAGAGTTTAAAACCCCATGGCTACTAAAACCAAATTTTAACCTGCAACCCAAGAGCACTAGTGGTAAGAAGGACATTGAGGGGGAGGAGAGGTCCAGGTCCTGTCTACTTAAGAAATTTCTAAAAATGCCCAGAGCCCCTTGGTTGTAGAAAGCCCAAAGTCGAGATGTAAATGCAAGCTCTTTCATATTTCCATTATTGATATATTAGAAAGATTTTCTACTTGACTCAGAACAAGTAGGGTGACAGAATAGTCAAAGCAAATATTAACAAGAAGAGTAAAGCAGGAGGCATCACATTACCAGACCTTAAACTATAATACAGAGCAATAGTATTGGCAGCAAAATAGACATGTGGACCAATGGTACAGAATAGAAGTCAGAGAGTCTACTCACATAAATAAGGTCATCTCATACTAGACAAAGGTGCCAAAGACATACATTGGAGAAAAGATAACCTATTCAACAAATGGTGCTGGGTAAACTAGAAATCAACATGAAGTAAAATGAAATTAACCCCTATCTCTCACCCTGCACAAAACTCAACTTAAAGTGAATCAAAGACTTAGGCACTGAACAGAGACCCTGCGCAAAATAGAAGAAAAAATAGGCAAAAATCTTTATCATGTCTGTTCAGTACCTAACTTCCTTAACAAAACTCCTAAAGCACAAAAAGTAAAATCAAGAATCAATGACTGGAATGGATTCAAACTAAAATGCTTCTTCTCAGCAAAGGAAACAAGCAATAATGTGAAGAGAGAGCCTACAGAATGGGAGAAAATCTTTACCACACACACCTCAGATACAGCACTAATCTCCAGGATATATAAACTATCAAAATACCTTAACACCAAAACAAACAAACAAAACAAATAATCCAATCAACAAATGGGCTGAGGAACTGAACACACACTTCACAGAAGATATAAAATCAAACAAAACAACAAACCTATAAAAACGTTTAACATCTCTAGCAATTAGAGAAGTGAAAATCAAAACTACTCTAAGATTTCATCTCATTTCAGTCAGAATGGCAATTATCAAGAATACAAGCAATAATAAGTGTTGGCGAGGATGTGGGGAAAAAGGTACACTCCTGCTGGTGAGACTGCAAATTATTGCAACCACTATGGAAGCAGTATGGAGATTTCTCAGAAAACTTGGAATGGAACCCCCATTTGACCCAGCTATCCCACTCCTTGGTTCATATCCAAAGGACTTAAATTCAGCATACTATAGTGACACAGCCACATCAATGTTTACAGTAGCCCAATTCACAATAGCTAAAGTATGGAACCAACCTAGATGCCTTTCAACACATGAAAGGATAAAGAAAATGTAGTAAATATACACAATGGACTATTATTCGGCCTTAAAGAAGAATGAAATTATGGCATTTGCAAGTAAATGGGTGGTGTTGGAGACTATCATATTAAGTGAAATGAACCATACCCCCAAGATTAAAGGCTGAATATTTTCTATGATAACTGGATGCTGATCCATGATGGAGGGATAGGGAAGAATGAAGGAAATTTGGATTGGGCAGAGGGGAGGGAGGGGAGAGAAGGAGGAGTGGGGATGGGAAGGATGGTGAAATGAGATGGACATTATTACATGTGTGATTACACAACTGCTGTGACTCTGCATAGTCAGAGGAATGAGAAGTCATGCTGCATTTGTATATTATATGTCAAACTTCTTCCTACTGTCATGTGTAACTAATTAGAATAAATTTCAAAAAATTTAAAATAGAACAAGAAGGGTGAAGAATGTGATGTGATGAGACTAGGGGAATCACCAGTTCAATTGCTGCTCCTTTCTTCAGAATTTACCCAGGAAATGGTTTCTATGAATTGTCTAAGACAGCTTTGCCATTGCCCTAAGAATATCTCATGGGTTAAATGGAACAAGCTATCACTGGAAGGTGGTGATGAAGAGCCAAGTCTGGTTCTTCCCTCCTTCCTATATCAGATGAGTACTTATGATTCTCGAGATAGCAGGAAGTTTATCCTTATGAGGCAAACTACACAGTAGATCTTCTGAATTTTCCCTGATGCTCAACACCTTTGCCAATTGCTATGTTTGCATAACCAAACGTTATGCTGTGGGTTCCCCAAGAACAGAACCAAATGTTGTTATCATGATGAGGAGAAATAAATTCTCAAGTGTTCAAAAAAAAAACTCTTCAGTAATACACATACCTCTACTACCTAGTGTCTTCATAAAGAAAAGTTCATTCCATGATTCATTAAGCAAGTGGATTTACCTTTGTCCAGGATGTGGTGAGCATATTGCATTTGCCTCAAACGTGTTCTTAGGACAGATATAAATTAGAAACTTCAATATGACTGCATGAAGGTCCAAGGACAATATAGACTTCTTTAGAAAGTTCCAAAGGTCCCCCAGAAAAGGACTTACAAACAATATTTCATAAACTATTGATCATGAATCCTCTATATAAGATTCCACAATAAGATGATTAGGAACAAACAATAACCACAGTTTAAATTGTTAAATAAAAAAAGTAATTTTGAAGCTCAAGATTTGGGATTGATATCTTTCATATTTTATGTTATTAGTGTAATCATGTGTCAGCCTGGCAACACTTGAGTGTGAAGTCACTTCAGATTAGTCCTCCTTGCTTAATATAACTGCTTCCACTTCTTCACTGCTGAAGACATCTTTTGTTGCTTGCCCTTGTTCTCTACCTACACCTCCTATTGTGCTGAGGCAAGGGAAGAGAAGCAAGAACGGAAGTGCCTTGCCTCCTCTTAACCCCTAATTAAAGAGAACCCTTCACCAAGAATGTCCTCTCCCATCCAAAGTGTGACCATATAGTAAGCCAACCAACATTCTATTACCTTGCTCAAATATCTTTATTCATAACCCACAATGGATACATTATCCAAGTATTAGAGTCTTTGGTTGATATTTTGCTAATATATCTTAGAATTAAATATTATTCCTTCCTTTTTGTGGAATATACCTCCATGTAGCCATATAAACAAATATGTAAAAATGATATTTCTACATATTATTCCACACCAACACTGGAACATGATTGTATTCATCTCCATCCAGTGCGACAGGTTGGGAAAAGTTCTGTCAGGCTCTGGGTCATTCTATTCTGATGTTAGCGCTCTTTAACTCAAGAGGATGAGAAGGGGAAGGGAAGAATGAATTGGCGTTGTCATTGTGACTCATTCAATTACCTAAGCAATTGAGGAGAAAACTTTTAGTTTCAAGGAAATATAACAAATCAAGTTTATAAGGGATTTTTGCATAGCTCCAAGAAGTGTCTCCAGTTACCTTCATTTCTCTCATTTTTTGGTGTAGTATTTACAATCTTGCACTCAACAAGGTGTACTTTTCTTTATCACATTCCGTAGCCTTTTTACTACCTATTTCTAGACTATAGGAATAATAAGGCAGTTTGGCTTGGTAACACTTAACTCTCAAAATAAAAATTCTGAGACCTCCAGTAGTCTACTTAGGAACACAGGTGTGCAACTGATTGTTGACTTATTCTCTCATTTGCCTTCTTTGACCTCTGTCTAATTGTAATTATCAGCAGACTGGGAACATACTTCTTAAAGAACCACTCCCAGACACCAATTTTACATGGCTTGATGAAGTGCTTTATCTATGCCTTCTACCTGGCATAGATAAAGTTCTGCAAACACTTATCTCCTTCCAAAGACCTTCTGACAGCAGTACATTTTATATCAAATGGTAGCTTATTTCAGAGATGGATCAGTTGCATAAAGTGTGCAAATATTACCCTGGTATATTCACCAGCAGCCAGGCCAGACTTTGTTTATATAATTCCTCCACTCCCCAAAGATAATGATAGTTATCTCAGGAATCCTCCGATCTACTCCATATCTCTCTGATCTCATCTCTTGCAAGGTAACTGAGGAGAGTTATTAAAGTAAATTATTGCCTCTTTTGCTTCTGGGTACCTAGAAATGTGCCTGTAAGGAAGGTGACAGCCACAGAAGCTACTACAAGAATACTGAAGTTTGGGCCTGCCACTAAGTGGCCTGACACAAGACTACATATAGGTCAGTGAGACATGGAACTCTTCAGCTGTGTCAAATAAGTGCTCACTGTGTTATTCTTACCCTCTGACTATTGGTCAAAAATGTCCACAAACTACTGGGTACCATCAAATCATACTAGTATTAACTACCCCCTATGAAGAGAATGCCATTCTGAACTGGCAAAATCATTCCCTTTAGATAAAAGAAAACCTTTTGCCCCTGAAAGAGGGTAAGCTATGGTGAAAGAAGACATTTTGGCAGGGTCATACCTTTTAATGCATACCTCAGAATAATAATGTTTCAGTTTTCTGCACAAGGAAAATGGGAAGCTTTTTCATAGGTTAATGATAAAAAAATCACATTGAGAAAAGATGGGCAGGTGACCCTGGATAAACAAAAGATGAAGGTCAGTGTAGAGCAAACCAGTACTCAACAAATTCCCAGTCCTTCCAAATGATCCTTCCAAATAAGATGTTGCATTATACTTCCCATAGCTTTCTTTACAGTTCTTGATCTCCCTTTGCTAAAAATGTTATAGTAAAAAAGAAAGAAGAGAAAGAAAGAAAATAAAAGAAAAAAAGGAAAGGAAAAGAAAAGAAAAAACATTCTAGTAAACCCCAACCCCAAATTTTGGAAACAAAATCAAATCCTTCATAAGACAGAGCTATTCCTTAGCTTTCCCCTCAATTATCTAAGGAATATATCCAACTGAAGAAACCCTTTCCTCATAAGTTGTGCCTTAGTATGCAATCAAAATCATATTGTGTGTTTTATTTTCAGTAAAGAGCTTCATATGTATTTCACCCAGAACTACTGTCACCCTACTTTTATTTGGCACTAATTAGGCTTCTGAAAGATCGTACTGCTGTCACATATTATCACCTCTTTCCTTCCCGCCTTTTCTATGTGGAATAATTTTAAAAATATGAAATTTACTAAGTGGGAATTAAGTTTTTAGAAGACCACTTGTCTCCGTTATTTCAAAACTACATAGAGTAAAAGAGTTGGGATAGCTGGTTTCCAGTCTGGCTTGGAACCACCTATACTGGTGGTTCTTTTTGTCAGTCAGGAAGGAGCTCCCAGAATCATTTATGTCCACCAGGTCAGAGGGTACCAGGGAATCTGGGTCAACTAATTGCCAGAGTTTCTCTTATGCTGCATTAACAGTGCATTTAGGGACCACATTTTGAGGAGAAGCTGAATGCAAAATATTCTGAGAAAATATTCCAAATAAGGCCAAAAAGAAGAATATGAGTAGAAATACAATGTGGTAAGTGTTAAAACCAGAAAAAAAAAAAACGGAAAATAATAGATTTTAAGCATGAGATATGAAAAACAGTGCAGAAAACATATTTTAATTAACACAAGATGGTGGTGGGTTGGTAGAAGGATATACTAGATGTCATAACCTGGAATTTTACATCTATATACAGCTGCCTTCTAAGGAAACATCAGGCAAAGAACTTTACCTTGGGAAGAGTCATCAAATCTACAACATTATCCTTGAAGATTTGGATTACTGCATTGAGAAAGAAATATTGATTGAGCCATTTTGTACTAAGAACTGTGTTGGAAACTAGGGAGAAAAATAAGTAAATATGTATACTTGTACCTACTTTTTCCAAACACTGAGCTTTAGCTTTTGGATAGAAAAATGAATAAAACAAGGTACCTGTCTGAAAATGCTTAAATTTTATTCTGGATGAAAGATATTTGTAGAGACAGCATTAATTTTTTTAATTGTACAATTTTGTACTCTGGTGAGGATCAGCAATGCTCATATATTGCAAGTGAGAAGGAGTATGCTGGTGCAACCATTGGTAAAAATAGTCAAGAGGAAGATTTGGATTCTCTCAATATAGCAATTGTTTTCTATCATATATACATATGTATAAAATTATAATTCAAAACTGATGACACTGCTAACAGGAATCTCAACAATATATATAAAAATTTTATTTAACTGGGTTGTGGGTATTCAGGAGTTCATTATACTTCTTTTTAGGTTTTTTTATCTGAAATATTCCACGTATTTTTAAAAGGTCAAGAAGTAGCTCATTCAGTTATAAAGTAGAAGTTCAGAGGGAATCCTAGGTTAGGTGACATTTGAATTATGTCCACAATGAGGAGCAGGCATTAATTATATGGGACAGAAGGTTGGGGTATGAGTGTTCTTTAGGCAGAGAAAACAGCGTAAACAAAAGCGAAGTTTTCTATTATTGTGTAATATTCTATACCATGGGACCAGCTATTGTTCACACAAAGTTACAAAGCAAAATTACATCCTGCTCATCCCTGATATGGTATTTATTAAAATGCTGATTTGTGCACAACTACCCTTACAACACACTCACACACACGCACACATTCTTATGTGATGTACAAAATCTATTAAAATCTATTCTTAATTATGGCATAGTGTAATTTGTTATGCACCATTACATACCATTGTTTGCATGGAATTACCACACATATAATGAAAATGGAATCCTTGTTATCTAGAGAAAGTTGGCCCTCTAAGGCTTAGAGAAAGAATGTTGATTATCAGAAAGTGTACAGTCCCAGAATCCAAACTTACTTAGATTTCAATCTCATATCTGACATTAGAAAAATTATGTAGCTATTCTGGCCCTCAATTTTTCCCTCTGTAAAGTAGTAGAGGAAAAACAGCACCAATCTGATTAGGTTATTATTATGAATGTATAAAATCACATAGATGTGTCCAGTGCCTAGTAAGTACTGAAAATTATAATTATTTTTATTTCCTTACTCAACTGGGGGTGCAGGGTTAAGCCCTTTCACAGAGGCAGTGTGATGGATGGAAATGACACATGGCAACTCTAAGGTCAATATGTGCACAATATTAAGAGAACATGGTAAAAACTCCTCTGTTGTTGCCTGCACCTGCAAAATTGTTGCCAGCAAACAATATCAACTCTCTTATCAGTGTGGCTCATAAGAAAACTAAATGGAATTCAGCCCATGACAATAGATTACAGGGAATTAAATTAGGTGATCTCTACTTTATGCAATCATTCCCAACATAGCCACAACTTTAGATAAACTCAGAATGAAATTGGGAACATATCATTGTGTACTAGATCTTGCTTATGGCTTCTTTAGCATAAATATGGCCCCTGAGAGTCATGCACAATTTGCTTTCACATGGCCAGACCAACAATAGATGTCTATGGTGTTACCTCAAGGATAATTCTATAGCACCACCATGTGTCATGGTATGGCAGTACAAGATTTAGAAACGTTAACCTTCACTGGCAAAAATGTTTCATTATGTTGATGAATTCTCATTTCTGAATCTTTTTCAGTATTTACTGAGATTGCACACAAAATTTTGTCTCATTTGCAAATGAAAAATATTTTGTCTCATTTGAAAATGAAAAGGAAGATAATGGACTGTGAGTGCTGACAAAATTTAGGAACCTGACTTACTGGTGAAATTTTTGGTTGTAATCTAATTAGGTAAAGCAAAGTTTATTCTTCAGGCTATGATAGATAAAGTTCAGGGATTTCCAGTTCCTAGTAAAATAAATAAAATATAATAATTTTAGTTATTGGAGGGCACTCATTCTTTTCTGGCTCAGTAACATGATAAGGCTGACCAACTGGCAACAAAAGAAACTGCCATTTGGACACATTGCAGATTAAAGCAAGTGGGTCAAAAGACTATGTGGGCACCTGAGACATGCTAGCAGCTACCAATAAAGATGTCTGATGTTATTGACAGTCTTGCCTTCTCTCAGTGCTACTCACAATGACTGGATGAAACTGAGGGGCATATTAAATGAGGTGACATTCCTCTTCAGCAATGGCAGTTCATACATAGGTGGTGAGTAGGAATGAGAAAACTAGAGGTTATAAGAAATAAAAGAAAAAGAGACAAAGTCTCAATTACGAGTGAACCGCAGGATTTGGTAGGCAGGTCACAAAGAGTGAGAGCCCATGTGCTTTATTTTATAGCGAAATAAATTAGAAAACAAGTCAAGATAAAAACCAAAAATAAGCCAAAATGACTGGGAATAAAGATCATATCGCAATAATAAACCTGAATGTTAATGGTCTGAACTCATCAATCAAAAGACACAGACTGGCAGATTGGATTAAAAAGAAAGACCCAACAATATGCTGCCTCCAAGAGACTCATCTCATAGAAAAAGGTACCCACAGACTAAAGGTGAAAAGATGGGAAAAAACATACCATGCACATGGACTGAGTAAAAAAGCAGGGGTATCCATCCTCATATAAGATAAAGCAGACCTCAAGCCAAAATTAGTTAAAAGAGATGAAGAAGGACATTTCATACTCCTTAAGGGAAGCATAAATCAGCAAGACAAAAAAATCACAAAGATTTATGCTGCCAAAAATGGCTCATCCATGTATGTCAAACAAATACTTCTCAATTCCAGGAACCAAATAGACCACAACACAATAATACTAGGAGACTTTAACACACCTTCCTCACCATTGCACAGATCTTCCCAAAAAAAAAATCGAACAAAGAAACGGTAGATCTCCATAACAAAATTGATAATTCAGACAAAACAGACATATGTAGAGTATTCCATCCATCCATCAATGAGCAAATACGCTTTCTTCTCAGCAGCACATGGATCCTTCACTAAAATAGACCATATGTTATGCCACAAAGCTACTCGTAGCAAAAACAAAAGATAGAGATACTACCTTGTATTCTATCAGATCATAATGGAATGAAATTAGAAATAAATGACAAAATAAAAAAACAGAAACTACTCCAACACTCAGAGATTAAATAATATGCCAATGAATGATGCATGGATAACAGAAGACATTAAGGGGAAAATACAAAAATTATTAGGGGTAAACAGGAACGAAGATACAACATATCAAAATCTCTGGGACACTATGAAAGCAGTACAAAGAGGAAAATTCTTTGCATGGAGACACATTGAGGAAAGAAAATTTCTTTTCAAGAAAGAAGAAAAAGTCAACAAATAAACAACCTAGAAAAAGAAGAACTGACCAACACCAAAAGTAGTAGAAGACAGAAAATAGTTAAAATCAGAGCAGAAATCAATGAAACTGAAACAGAAGAAAATATCAAAAAGTTGACAAAATAAAAGTTGGTTCTTTGAAAAAACATACAAAATTGATAAACCCTTAGCCACACTAACAAAGAGAAGGAGAGAGAGAACTCAAATTACTAAAATTCAGGATGAAAAAGGAAATACCACGACAGGCACTATTGAAATACAAAACATAATAGAAGCTATTTTTAAAACCTATACTCCAAAAAAATAGAAAACCTTGAAGACATCTACAGGTTTCTAGGGACATATGATCCACCCAAACAGAATCAGGAGTACATACACAATTTAAATAAATTCATTTCAAGCAATGAAATGGAAGAAGTCATCAAAAGCCTACCAACAAAGAAAAGTCTGGGACCAGATGGGTTTTCAGCCAAGTTCTACAAGACCTTCAAAGAAGAGCTCATTCCAATACTCCACAATGCATTCCTTGAAATAGAAGAGGAGGGAACCCTTCCAAACTCATTCTATGAAGCTAATATCACCTTGATACCAAAAACACACAGAGACACATTGAGGAAAGAAAATTTCAGACCAATATCCTTAATGAACATAGATGCAAAAATTGTTACCAAAATTTTAGCGAATTGCATGCAAAAGCATATTTAAAAGTTATTGCACCATGATCAAGTTGGTTTTACCCAAGGGATGCAAGGTACGTTCAACATCTGGAAATCAATAAATACAATTCACCATACCAACAGATGTAAAGTTAAGAATCACATGATTATTTCAATAGATGCAGGAAAAACATTTGATAAAATATAACACTCCTTCATGCTCAAAACATGACAAAAATATAGGGATAGTAGGAACAGTCCTCAACATTTTAAAGGCTATCTCTGCTAAGCCCATGGCCAACATCATTCTAAGTGGAGAAAAACTGAAAGCATTCCCCCTAAAAACTGGAACAAGGCAGGGATGCCCTCTTTCACCACTTCTATTCAACATTGCCCTTGAAACTCTAGCCAGAGCAAGCAGACAGACCAAAAAAATTAAAAGTACAAAAATAGGAAAAGGAAAAAGTCAAACTAAACCTATTTGCTGATGACATATATCTATATTTAGAGGAGCCAAAAAATTCCACAAGAAAACTCCTTTTTTAAAATTTTTTTCATTATTATTTTTATTTAGCTTTTAATTTTTTACAGACTGCATTTTGATTCATTGTACACAAATGGGGTACAGCATTTTGTTCTACGGTTGTACACAATGTAGATTCATACAATTTGTGTAATCATACATGTACATAGGGTAATGATGTCTGTCTCATTCCACCATTTTTTCATCCCCCCTCCCTCTCATTTCCTTCTACAAATTCTAAAGTTCCCCCATTATTCTCTCATTTCCCACCCCACACCCCCATTATATATCATTCTCCACTTATCAGGGAAAACAGTCAGCCTTTGGTTTTTTGAGCTTGGCTTATTTCACTTAGCATGATATTATCAAATTCCATCCATTTATTTGCAAATGTCATAATATTATTCTTCTTTATGGCTGAATAATATTCCATTGTGTATATATACCAGATTTTCTTTATCCATTCATCTGTTGAAGGGCACCTAGGTTGGTTCCACAATCTAGCTATTGTGAACTGAGCTGCTATAAACATTGATGTGGCTGTGTTACTGTAGTTTGCTGATTTTAGGTCCTTTGGGTATAAACCAAAGAGTGGGATAACTGGGTCAAAAGGTGGGTCCACTCCAAGTTTTCTGAGGATTCTCCATACTGCTTTCCAGACTGGTTGCACCAATTTGCAACTCCACCAGCAATGTGAAAGTGTGCCTTTTTCCCCACATCCACGCCAACATCTATTATTGTTTGTGTTCTTGACAACAGCCATTCTAATTGGAGTAAGATGAAATCCTAGAGTAGTTTTAATTTGCATTTCTCTAATTACTAGAGATGTCGAACACTTTTTCATATATTTATTAATTGCCTGTGTGTCTTCTTCCTTAAAGTGTCTGTCCAGTTCCTTGGCCCATTTATTGGTTGGGTTCTTTGTATTTTTGGCAAAAAGTTTTGTATGTTCTCTATAAATTTTGGAGATACGTGCTCTATCTGAAGTGCATGTGGAAAAGATTTTCTCCCACTCTCTAGGCTGTCTCTTCACATTCTTGATTGCATCCTTTGCTGAGAAAAATCTTTTTAGTTTGAGTCCATCCCATTTATTGATTTTTGCTTTGATTTCTTGTGCTTTGGGAGTCTTTTTGAGGAAGTCTGATCCTAAGCCAACATGATGAAGATTTGGGCCTACTTTGTCTTCTATTAGGTGCAAGGTCTCTGGTCTAATTCCTATGTCTTTGATCCGTTTTGAGTTGAGTTTTGTGCATGGTGAGAGATAGAGATTTAATTTCATTTTACTGCATATGGATTTCCAGTTTTGCCAGCACCATTTGTTGAACAGGTTATCTTTTCCTCATTGTATGTTTTGGCTCCTTTATCTAGTATGAGGTGACTGTATCTATGTCGCTTTGTCTCTGTGTCTTCTACCCCTGTACCATTGGTCTGCCTGTCTATTGTGCTGCCAATACCATGCTGTTTTTGTTACTCTTGCTCTGTAATACAGTTTAATGTCTAGTATTGTGATACCTCCTGTCTCACTTTTTCTATTCGGGATTGTTTTGGCTATTTGAGGTCTCTTGTTCTTCCAGATGAAGTTCATGATTGCTTTCTCTATTTCTATGAGGAATGTCATTGGGATTTTAATTGGAATGGCATTGAATCTGTATAGTGCCTTCGGTAGAATGGCCATTTTCACAATGTCAATTCTGTCTGTCTAAGAACATGGGATATCTTTCCATCTTGGAAGGTTTTCTTCAATTTCTTTCTTTAATGTTCTGTAGTTTTCATTGCAGAGGTCTTTCACCTGTTTTGTTAATTTAATCCCCAAGTATTTTATTTTTTTAGAGGCTACTGTGAATGGAGTTGTTTTCCTAATTTCTCTTTCAGAGGATTCATCACTTATGGATAGAAATACATTAGATTTATGTGTATTGATTTTATATCCTGCTACTTTGCTGAATTCATTTATTATTTCTAGAAGTTTTCTAGTGGAGTTTTATGGATCTTCTAAATATAGGATAATGTCATAAAGAAGAACTGATACCAATACTCCTCAAACTATTTCAGGAAATAGAAAAGGAGGGAACCCTTCCAAATCATTCTATGAGGCTAGTATCACCTGACACCAAAACCAGACAAAGACACATCAGGAAAGAAAACTTTAGACCAATATCCCTGATGAACATACATGCAAATATCCTTAACAAAATACTAGCAAATCACATACAAAAATATATTAAAAAGATAGTGTACCACGATCAAGTGGGTTTTATCCTAGGGATGCAAGGTTGGTTCAACATCCACAAATCAATAAATGTAATTCATCATACCAACAGACTTAAAGTCAAGAATCATATGATTATTTTGATAGATGCAGAAAAAGCATTTGATAAAATACAACACCTCTTCATGCTCAAAACACTAGAAAAAATAGGGATAGTAGGAACATTCCTTAATATTGTAAAGGCCATCTATGCCAAGCCCATGACCAATATCATTCTAAATGGTGAAAAACTGAAAGCATTCCATGTAAAAACTGGAACAAAGCAGGAATGCCCTCTTTCACCACTTGTATTCAACATCGTCCTTGAAACACTTGCCACAGCAATAAGAGAGACCATGGAAATTAAAGGGATACAAATAGGAAAAGCAGAAAACTTCTGGAACTTATAAATTAATTCAGTAAAGTAGCAGGATATAAAGCCAATGCTCATAAATCTAATGCATTGTTTTTCATAAGTGATTAATCCTCTGAAAGAGAATTTAGGAAAACAAATCCATTTGCAATAGCCTCCAAAAATAAAATACTTAGGAATCAATCAAACAAATGAGGTGAAAGACCTCTACAATGAGAAACACAGAACACTAAAGAAAGAAATTAAAAGAAAACTTTGGAAGATGGAAAGATCTCCCATGTTCTTGGATAGGCAGAATTAATTTTGTCAAAACGGCCTTACTACCAAAAGTGCTACAAATTCAATGCAATTCCAATTAAAATGTCAGTGAAGTACCTCATAGAAACAGAGCAAGCAATCATGAAATTCATTTAGACGAATAAGAGACCCAGAATAGCTAAAGCAATCCTTAGCAGGAAGAGTGAAGCAGGGGGTATCGCCATATCAGAACTTCAACTATACTACAGAGCAATAGTAACAAAGACACCATGGTATTGGCACCAAAATAGACAGGTAGATCAATGATACATAATAGAGGACACAGAGACAAACCCATATAAATACAGTTTTCTTACTCTAGACAAAGGTGCCAAAAACGTACAATGGAGAAAAGATAGCCTCTTCAACAAATGGTGTTGGGAAAACTGGAAATCCATATGCAGCAAAATTAAACTTAATCCCTATCTCTCACCCTGCACAAAACTCAACTGAAATGGATCAAGAATCTAGGAATCAGACAAGAGACCCGGCACCTTACAGAAGAAAAGGTAGGTCCAAAACTTTATCATGTCGACTTAGGTGCAGAATTCCTTAACATGACTCCCAAAGCACAAGAAATAAAATCAGGAATAAATAATTAGGATAGACTCAAACTAAAAGGCTTTTTACCAGCAAGGGAAACTATCAGCAATGTGAAGAGAGAGCGTACAGAGTGAGAGAAAATCTTTGACACACATACTCAGATAGAGCACTAATCTCCAGAATCTCTAAAGAACTCAAAAAACTTTACACCAAGAATAGAAAAAAAACAACGAATGGGCTAAGGAAATGAGCAGACATTTTACAGAAGAAGATCTACAAGCAATCAACAGATATATGAAAAAATGTTCAACATCTCCAGTAATAAGTGTAATGCATATCAAAACTACAGTAAGATTCTATCTCAACCAAATCAGAATGGTGATTAACAACAATACAAGCAGCAATAGGTGTTGGCGAGTATGTGGGGGAAAAGGTAGACTCATACATTGCTGGTGGGGCTGCAAATTACTGCTACCCACTCTGGAAAGCAGTGTAGAGATTCCTTAGAAATTTGGAATGGAACCACCATTTGACCCAACTATCCCACTCTTGGCCTATACCCAAAGGACTTAAAATCAGCATACTCCAGAGATGCAGTTCATAGCTGCTCAATTCACAATAGCAGATTGTGGACCAACCTAGATGCCCTTCAATTAATGAATATTGATGAATGGATAAATAAATTGTGGCATATATACACAATGGTATATTACTCAGTCATATAGAAGAATAAAATTATGGCATTCACAGTCCAATGGATGAAGTTGGAGAATATCATGCTAAGTGAGATAATCCCCAAAAACCAAAGTCCAAATGAACTCTCTGATAAGCAGATGATGATACAAAACAGGGGGGTGGGAGGGAGGCACAAATGGAGGAAGGATATATTGTACAGAGGAAAAAGAGTGGGGGAGGAGTGGGGGAAAGATAAGTAACAGAACGAGACAAACATCATTACTTTATGTCCATGTATGATTACAGAAATGATATGGCTCTACTTCATGTAGAACCTGAGAAATAAGTTGTACCCCATTTGTTTATAATGAATCAAAATAAATACATATAAAAAAAAGAGTGTAATGGAGAAAGTAAATGTTTTTTTTTTTTTTCTGTTCCTTAATCTCTATTAGTTCCATAATATAAAAGGTGTATATGCTCTCGTATCTTAGAAAAGTCAACTTTACTATTTCTCTTTGATGGTTCTCATTTTGCCTGTACTTCTTGTCACCTGTTTCAAGGCCCCCTTTTTTTGGTTTTGGTTACTGAACACAAGGGCACTTAATCACTGAACCACATCCCCAGACCTCTTTAAAAAAATATATATATATATATATATAATTTATTTTTAGAAATGGTCTTGCTAAATTGTTTAGGGCCTTGCTAATTTCCTGAGACTGGCTTTGAACTCACAAAGCCATCCTCTTGCCACAGTGTCCCACGTATCTGGAATTTCAGGCATGCACCACAACACCTGGCTCAGGAGGGAGAAACAGAGGGTAGAGGAGGTATCTGGGAGTGAAATTGATCAAATTATGTTTAATATATGCACATATATGCCACAAAAGCCACAATTCTGATTAATTTATATGAAGATAAATGTCTATATACATACATATATATTAGGTGTGCGATTGTTTGTAAGACCGTTCACATAACTGAGAGAGATGTTTTCTTCCTGGATATGCCTGTAAGGAATATTTGTTGAGTCACACTGCAATACCATGCTGATTCATTATGAAGATATTCTTCCAGTCTTCCATTGTTTTATAAACTGTGTTAGGAAATATGTTTTGGATACAGAAATTCATACCTCTTGTTTCTCTTGTCTCTTTAATTTTAGCTTCACTATACCTGAATGGCTATGAAAATGACTTGAAAATCTTCTATTGCTATTTACTCTGAATTATATAGAAGAAAAAGATGTATTTTCCTCAAGAGGTATGGCATAAATGAAATACTTATGACAGAAAAGATGTCCCTGTAGAGAATATCATTCTACCAACACAAGAAGGAACTTACGAGAACAAGTGTATTTACAGTGTGTTAAGTGATAGCAAAAAGAATACTTTTAAATTATAAACAGAAAAAATATGCCTCTACCATTGTGAGAACTTCAAGGAACATATTTATTTACTACTTAGTACTTAATAAAGAATGTAGTACTTAATAAAGAATGTTTTTCTATACCATTGTCACTAGACATCCCAACTTGTAAACTATTCACTTCATATAAGGAAGATATCTTGACACATCAATTGTATACACTTGTTAAGTTATTTGTTTTACCAATTGTTTTATGCCAGCATACATTAAAGAAAACTTTTATGTCTTTCAAACAATAGCTACTTGCTATGGCTTAGATAAGAGGTCTTCTACTAAAGTTCATGTGTAAGAATATGCAAGAATATTCAGAGGTGAAATGAATACATTGTGAGAGGTGTAACGTAATTGGTGGAATAATCCACTGATAAGGAGTAACTGGATGGTAACTGTAGGCAGGTAGGGTGTGACTGGTGGAATTAGGTAACTAGGGGTGTGCCTTTGGAGTTTGTACTTTGTCTTAGTAACCAGCATTCTCTTTCTGCTACCTGGTTGCCAGGTCTTGAGGTGCTTCACTCTGCCACACCCTTCCACCATGTTTTCTGCTTTATCCTGGGCACAGAGCTATGGAATTAAACAGTCATAAATGAAACTTCTCAAACTGTGGGCCAAAACAGAATTTTTCTCCTCTAAGTTTGTGTCAGGTCTTTTGGTCATAGTGATAAATAAATGAAAACCAAAACAGTAATTGGTACTAAGAAATGGGGTTATTGCTGTGACTAATTTGACAATTATGCTTCAGAAGGCCTTGAGTATGGATTGCATGGGGAGAAATTTTGAAAAGTTTAGAGATTAAAACTGTAAAAGCTTTAAAATTTTGTTAGCAGAGCTCAATGGGTAAATATGATGTGAGCTCAAATCAGAAAGCTGGGGAGAGTAAAGGCTGGGTCATAAAGCTTCAAAGGAGGACTCTTGGAAGTTTTGTACTAGAGGCCTTGCATGTTATATGAAGTTGTCCACATTTTGCCCGTGATGTGAGATTTTCTGTGGGACTAAATTTAAAGGTGATGAAATTATTAATCTGATGGAAAAATTCAAGACAGAACAATACTCAGTCAGTGGCACAAATATTGCTGGCAGGTTTTAGTCAGGTTTACTGTGATAATAAGGAGCAGGAAGATTTGAAAAACTTGCAGTTTTGCTAGAAACGTGCCAATAAACTGCAACTAAGTAATTGTGGTTGTTAAATGATTACAGTTATTAAAGAATTGCTAAATACTTTACCCAGAGACAATAGGAAAGATGGCTTAAATGCATCTCAGGAATTGGCAAGATCACACCCATCTCGGTCTCAAGGTGTAAAAGTACAACAAATTCACTTGAGACAACACCATCGGGGCACTCTGCTTTTACAAAGGGGCCTAGGAATTTGCTTAACTGTGCTCAGGCATACAGGTACTCAGAAGCTGTTACAATCATAGTCTCAAGAGGTTTCATTGCTGCTCATGATGGTAGCAGACCTTGGCATCAGCCACATGGTGCTGGTTCTACAAGAATGCAGAAGGTTAGAATTAAGGGTTCCTGGATATTTCCACCAAGATTTCAGAGAATGGTGTGAGAGGTTAGCCAAATTGTATAAACATTGGAGTTCCTGCAGTCTGCCCCTGAGTGGGTGATTCATGAAAAGGTGAGAAGAAAATCAAAGCTGCAGTGGAGACTCCCAAGATTAAGAGAGATTTGTAACATGGAATGTTTGCCTAGGAAATTGGCAGGAATCAAGCAGAAACAAGTCAAGGGAGAGGGTATGTGGGATCCAAGGAGACAAACCACAGGGTCAGAGCTACACAAGCTCTTTGGAGAGAACATTACAATACCATAAGCTCTAGACAATAGATATAGAGCTACGGAACTTGTCTTCCCATTTGGATTTTGGTATTGATGTTACTTGCTTTTGATTTCTGCAGGAGCTCATGCTGAGTGTTTGACTGGAAGTGACTTTGAACTTGGACTTTTGATAAATGCAAGAACTGTTAAGACTATGGGGATTTTTGGAAATGGACTATATGTATTTTTCATTGTGAATGGGCATGAGATTTTGGGGAACCATAGGTGGAATGTTATGATTTAGTAATTATGCATCCCCCAAAAGCTCATATGTGAGACAATGTAAGAATTTCCAAAGGTAAAATGATGAGGTTATGAGAGGCAGAATCTACTCAGTAGATTAATCCACTGATATGGAGTAACTGGACAACAACTGTGGGCAAGTAGTGTGTGATTGGAGAAAGTAGGTCATTGGCGATGGGCTTTTGGGATTTATATGTTGCCTTTGATGAGCAGAGCTCTCTTTGCTTCTTGTTTGCCATGTTCTGAGCTGCTTTCTTCTACCACATACTTCTGACATGATGTTCTGCTTCACCCTGTGCCTTGAACAATGAAGCTGGCAGTTAATGGACTGAAGTTCCTGAAAACATGAGCCAAAATAAACTTTTCCACTAAGTTCTTGTCAGGTCTTTTGGTCGTAGCACTGAAAAAGTTAACTAAAACACTATTACTGCGGAAATAAACTTCCTTTAATGCATATAAATGAACACATAGGAGTGATTAATCTTTAACTAATAATTAAGTTAGTTAGCATGCTAGTAGATGGTGAAAGTTCAAACACTTCATTGTTATTCATGATTCTAGTTCAAATTCTAAATATTTTGGATATATTCAATCACGCTACACCTATTAATGTTGAGTACACTTCAAATTCTTTAAATACTTTTGTGAGGACTCCCAATATTTTTATCACTTTTTTATTGAGACAATATTTGTACATCTTTTTGTGGTACATCATCATAATTCAATATATGTGTTAAATATATAATAAATAAGGGTAATAAAAATTTTCATTTATTCAAAAATTAATCATTTTTATGTGTTGGGAATTTCATATGCTTCGACTAATTTTGAAAATATAGATTGTTTTAAACAATAGTTACTCTATGGTGCTATAAAAATACAGAAATAATTATTCTGAAGTGTGTTCACATTAATCATCAAGGAAATGAAAATCAAAAACACAATGAGATATCATCTTGCCTCATTTAGAATGGTTATGATTTAGTAGACAATAAAAAATGCTAGTGTGGATTTTAAGAAAGTGAACTCATATAATATTGATGAAAATATAAATTGCATTCAACTATTATGGAAAACAATATAGAAATTTTTAAAACTATATAAAAATTGATATAATCCAGAAATTCCTCTAATGGACATATATCTAAATTGTGTATGGCTAACTTTGAATATCTCCTGACACAGAAGTGTGTGTTTTCATTCATCTTATTACTGAGTGTGCCCCCAAGCAACCCATTAAATCTTCTCCCCCTACTTCCCCTCCTATTCTGATATTCTTCTTGTGTTCCTCATTACGGAAAATGACTTCACTTTCCATCCAATAAGCCAAAAGTTTCAAAGATTTTTATGATTTTTCCTTTGTAATCGTTCTGTCCAAAATATACCCTATTGTCCATAGCCACTGTGATTTTCTTAAGACATCATTATTTTCTAAGCAGTATTATTTGAAGAGTCTCCAACAATCTACCGTAACTAGAGTATTTTCTCCAAATTATCAAGGTAATCTTGTTATTGAGAAAACTGAAGTACATTCGCAAATGTCTAAATATTTAACTTTTCATTTACTTGCCAACACTGTCTTAATTAGATTCTATTCTAGGGTTATATTATTGTGATCTTTAGGCACAAATGTTCAGTAGTGTTTAACGATTCTCTGTCTTTATACAACTGTTTCCATTAACATAGAAATACATTTACATAAACATGTATAAATGAATGTACAGAGAAGCCTTATCTATTTTGTTATTAAAAGAAAGTAAAAAAAAAAAAAGAAATTGATTTGACCTTTAGCCAGGTAACTTTCCAGAGGTTGAAAAAGCAATTGAATTACCTGGATAAGAGTATCTCCATTTTCATTCATAAGGAGCCCCTATTAACCACTTCTGAATTTATACTAATAAGAGAACTTGAGGTGAGGCCCCTAGATAGCCCCAAGAATGGACTCAAAGCAGAAAGAACAAATGATTATTCAAATGTAACTTTCCATTTCATCCCTTGAGCTTCAGGAATATATTCATGAGGTTAAAAATGTTTTATTATATTGTGGGGATTACTACATGATGTATATATATTTTTACAACATTTAATTATTTGCTTTGACAAAGGGAATTATATGACATGGAAATTAAATCTTAAAAGGTCTCTTTTTAAATTTAGTTGTTCCTTCTACATATACAAGACAGCAGAGTGTGTTTTGACATATTATACAAACCCAGAATATGTATTACTTGTTCCAATTAGGATTTCACTATTATGGTTGTATGTTATGTGGAGTTACATTGGTTGTGTATTCATATATAAATTGGGAGGCTGAGGCAGGAGGATGGCAAGTTTGAGGCCAGTCTCAGCAATCTACTGAAACCCTAAGCAACATAGCAAGACCCTATCTGAAGCTCAAATATAAATAAAGTAAAAAGGGCAAGGGACGTGGCTCAGTAGTTAAGTGTCCTTGGACTCAATTCCTGGTACAAAAAAACAAAAGAAAGAAACACAATATAAATTCAAATATACTGAAGTATAAATCACAAGAGATATTAACAGTGGCTCATTAATTTGCTTAACTTAATGATCTATCTGTCAAGTATTTTATTTTAATTTTTTAGTGTTGAGCCTTCAGTTACCACTCAGTAAATCCCATCAGGGAATTAATTGTTGATTAGGTCAAAACTCTCTTAGCCCAATCATTTCTCCTCTAACACTTCTTGCATTGTCTCACACATGAGCTCTTGGGGGCCAATTTAAATCCAAACCACGTATCTGGATACATATGGGAACACCCAAATAATAAAGTGTTTAGATCCCATTACACCTTCAGTCCAAAGGGAACTTTACTGAGACACATTGCAAAAAAAGTAAAAAATCAAAGGCAAAAGGGATTTCTAAAACCAGCAAAGAAAATGCACTCACATAAAAGTATATCCATATGTCTATCAGTGGATTTTGAAGCAGAAACTGTGTAGACCATGACTAATTAGAATGACATATCCAAATTTTGAAAGAAAAAAACCTGAAAACCAACAATAATTTACTTGGTCAAGTTATTCTTCACAAATAAAATACAAAGATTTGCTTAGAAAAATGAAAGCTGAAGAACTTCATCAGCATTAGACCTGCTTAAGAAATGATACAGTCCTTGAAATAAATGAAATAATGTAATCTGTAATATTAAAATATATGGAACTATAAATCTAACTGATAGTTAAATACACTGCCAAATTCAGAATAATCGAATAACATAATGGTGATGGTTAGATCACTAAAATCTAACAAAATGCTTGAAAGACAAAAGTATCACAATAACTGCGCCCTAATGATTTCTTTTTGGATATATAATAAAAAACATGTAGATTGTAACACCAAGAATACAAATAACCCAATCAACAAATGGGCTAAGGAAATGAACAGACACTTCACAGAAGAAGATGTACAAACAATCAACAGATATATGAAAAAATGTTCAACATCTCTAGTAATAAGAGAAATGCAAATCAAAACTACCCTAAGATTTCATCTCACCCCAATTAGAATGGCGATTATCAAGAACACAAGCAACAATGGTTGTTGGCGAGGATGTGGAGAAAAAGGTTCACTCATACATTGCTGGTGGGATTGCAAATTAGTGCAGACACTCTGGAAAGCAGTATGGAGATTCCTCAGAAAGCTTGGAATGGAACCACCATTTGACCCAGCTATCCCACTCCTTGGCCTATACCCAAAGGACTTAAAATCAGCATACTACAGAGACACAGCCACATCAATGTTCATTGCTGGTCAATTCACAATAGCCAGACTGTGGAACCAACCTAGATGTCCTTCAATTGATGAATGGATAAAGAAACTGTGGTGTATATATATACAATGGAATATTACTCAGCCATAAAGAATAATAAAATTATGGCATCCATTTACTTTCAAATGCCATAATTTCATTCTTCTTCATGGTTGAGTAGTATTTCATTGGGTATATATACCACATTCATCTGTTGAAGGGCATCTAGGTTGGTTCCATAGTTTAGCTATTGTGAATTGAGCTGCTATAAACATTGATGTGACTGTGTAACTCTAGTATGCCAATTTTTAATCCTTTATGTATAAATCATGGAGTGGGATAGCCAAATGGTGGTTCCATTCTAAATTTTCTGTGGAATTGCCATACTGCTTTCCATAGTGGTTGCTCCCATTTTGAGTCCCACCAGCGATGTATGAGTGTACCTTTTTCACTACATACTTGACAACATATATTGTTGCTTGTATTCTTGATAATTGACCTTCTGATTGCAATGAGGTGAAATCTTAGACTAATTTTGATTTGCATTTCTCTAATTGCAATAGATGACAAACATTTTTTTCATATATTTGTTGATCAGCTCTGTTTCTTCTGTGAAGTGTCTGTTCAGTTCCTTAGCCCATTTGTTGATTGGGTTATTTGGGTTTTTGGTTTTTTTGTTTGTTTGTTTTTGGTTTTAAGGTTTTTGAGTTCTTTATATATCCTGGAAATTAATGCTTTTCTGAGGCATAGGTTGTATAGATTTTCTCCATTCTGTAAGTTCTCTCTTCACATTACTGATTGTTTCTTTTGCTGAGAAGAAACTTTTTAGTTTGAATCTATCCCATTTATTGATTCTTGATTTTACTTCTTGTGTTTTAGGTGTCCTGTTAAGGAAGTCAGTTCCTAAGTGGAAATGGTGAAGATTTGGGCCTACCTTTTCTTCTATTAGTTGCAGGGTCTCTGTTTTAGTGCCTAAGTCTTTGATCCACTATGAGTTGATTTTTGTGCAAGGTGAGAGGTAAGAGTTTAATTTCATTTTGCCACATATGGATTTTCAGTTTTCCCCACACCACTTGTTGAAGAGGCTATCTTTTCTCCAAAGAATACTTTTGGCACCTTCATTTATTATGAGATAACCATATTTATGTGAGTTTGTCTCTGTGTCTTCTGTTCTTCACCATTGGTCTGTATGTCTGTTTTGGTAGCAGTACCATGCCATTTTTATAATATGGATCTGTATTATATAGTTCAAGGTCTGGTATTTTGATGCCTCCTCCTTCACTCTTCTTTCTAAGGATTGCTTTGACTATGCAGAGTCTCCCGTTTTTCCAAATGAATTTCTTGACTATTTTTTCTAATTTTATGAAGAATGTCATTGAGATTTTAATAGAAATTGCATTTCATCTGTTTAATACTTTTGGTAGTATGGCCATTTGGACAATATAAATTCTGCCTATCCAAGAGCATGGGAGATATTTCCCTCTTCTAAGGTCTTCTTCAATTTCTTTCTTTAGTGTTCTGGGTTCTCATCGTAGAGGTCTTTCACCTCATTTTTTAGTTTGATTCCCAAGTATTTTTTAAGGCTACTGCAGATGGGGTAGTTTTCCTAATTTCTCTTAGTGAAGTCATACATGATGTATAGGAATTCATTTGATTTATGGGTGTTGATTTTATATCCTGCTACTTTGCTGAGTTCATTTATTATTCATAGAAGTTTTCTGGTGGAATATTTTGGATCTTCTAAATATGGAATCATGTAGTTGGCAAATAGAGATATTTAGAGCTCTTTCATTTCCTAGTCTTATCCCTTTAATTTCTTTCTCCTGTCTAATCGCTGTCTAGGGTTTCCAGAACAATGTTGAACAAAAGTGTTGAAAGAGGGCATTCTTGTCTTCTTCCATTTTTAGAGAGAATGTTCTCAATTTTTCTCCATTTAGAAAGAAAGATGTTGCCTTTGGGTTTAGCATACACAGATTTTATGATATTAAGATATGTTCTTAATATCCCTAGTTTTGCTAATGTTTTGAACATGGAGGGATGCTCTAATTTGTAAAATGCTTTTCTTGCATCTATTGAGATGATCATATGATTCTTGTTCTTAAATGTATTGACATGATAAATTGTATCTTTTGATTTCTGTATGTTGTACCAACCTTGCATCCCCTGGCTGAATCTCACTTGATTGTGGTGCACTATCTTTTAAATATTTTTTGTATGCTATTTGCCAAAATTTTAATGAGAATTTTTGCATCTCTGTTCAACAGAGATATTGGTCTGAAGTTTTCTTTCCTTGATGTGTCTTTGTCTAGTTTTGATCATAGAATGAGTTTGGAAGTGTTCCTGTCTTTTCTGTTTCATGGAATAATTTGAGAATGATTGGTTTTAATTCTTCATTGAAGGTCTTATACAACTCTGCTGAGAACCCATCTAGTCCTGGGCTTTTCTTGATTAGTAGACTTTTGATGACATCTTCATTTTTATTGATTGAAACTGATGTGTTTAAATTGTGTAGGTCCTCCTGATTCAGTTTGGGTAGTTCATATTTCTGTAGAAATTTTTCTATGTCTTTGACAGTTTCTGTTTTATTGGAGTATAAATTTTCAAAGTTTTTTCTAATTATCTTCTGTATCTGAGTAGTGTGTGCATGTCATGTTTCCATTTTCATCACACATTATAGTAATTTGGTTTTCCCTCGCTCTTCATTAGCTGGCTAAGATTTTTATCAATTTTACTTATTTTCCAATGAACAAAATTTTGTTTTGTCAATTTTTTTGAATTGGCTCTTTTTTTCAGTTTCATTGATTTTATCTCTGATTTTAATTATTTCCTGTCTTCTCCTTTGGCGTTGATATGTTCTTCTTTTTCTAGGGCTTTTAAATGGAATATGAGGTCATTTATTTGTTAACTTTCTGTAATTTTAATGAATGAGCTCAATGCAATGAACTTTCCTCGTTGCACTACCTTCAAAATGTCACAGCGATTTTGATATGTTGTATCAGTGTTCTCATTTACTTCCAAATATCTTTTACTTTCATCCCTGATTGCTTCTGCTATCCGTTCATCATTCAATAGTGTATTATTTTGTCTCTAGTGTTAGTGTAACTTCAATTATTTTGTCACTGATTTCTAATTTCATTCCATTATGATCTCATAGAATACAGGATATAATCTCTTTTTTTTTGTATTCACTAAGAGTTGCTTTGTGGCATAAGATATGGTCTATTTTAGAGAAGGATCTGAGAAGAAAGTGTATTCAATTCATTGATGGATGAAATATTCTGTATATGTTCATTAAGTCTAAATTATTTATTGTATCATTTAGTTCTATAGTTTCTTTGTTTAGTTTTTATTTGGAAGATCTATCTAGTAGTGAGAGAGGTGTGTTAAAGTCACCCAGTATTATTGTGTTGTAGTCTATTTGATTCTTGAAATTGAGAAGGATTTTTTTGATGGACATAGATGCTCCATTGTTTGAAGCATAAATATTTATAATTGTTATGTCTTGTTGATTTCTAATTCTTTTAAGCAGTATGAAATGTCCTTCTTTGTCTTTTCTGATTAACTTTGATTTTAGGTCCACCTTATCTGTTATGAGGAAGGAAACACCTACTTGTTTACATGATCCATATGATTGATATGCTTTTCTTCCATCCTTTCACCTTCACTCTGTGGATGTCTTTGCCTATAAGGTGAGTCTCTTTGAGATAGCATATTATGGGGTCTTTTTCTTTTTTGGTTATTAATGGATCTTTATTTTATTCATTTATTTATATGTAACTTTAAGGATGGAACCCCGTGCCTCACACATGATAGGCAAGTGCTCTACCACTGAGCCACAACCCCAACTCCTAGGTCTTACTTTTTTAATCCAGTCTCCCTGTCTCTATCTTTTGATTGATGACTTTGACCATTAACATTCAAGGTTATTATTGAGATATAATTTGTATTCCTGGCCATTTTGGTTTATTTCTGGTTTTTAATTTGACATAGTTTCTCCTTTGAGTTACAGTTTCTTTAGTGTAATTTCTCCTTTTGCTGGCTTTCAGTTTTTGTTTTCTTTCATTTCATCCTCTTGGAATATTTTGTTAAGAATATTCTGTAGTGCAGGTTTTCTAGTTGTGATTTTTTTTTTAACTTGGAAGGCTTTTACTTCATCTTCAAATCTGAAGCTTAATATGGTAGATATAAAATTCTTGGTTGGCACCCATTTTCTTTCACAGCCTGATAAATGTTGTTCCAGGACCTCCTAACTTTGAGGGTCTGGGTTGAGAAATCAGCTGAGGTCTGAAGTGATTTGCCCCTATATGTAATCTGATGTATTTCTCTCCTGGATTTTAAAATTCTATCCCTATTTTGTATGTTAGTCAATCTCATTACAATGTGCCTTGGTGTTGGTCTGTTGTAATTTTGTATATTTCAGGTCCTGGAAACCTCTTGTATTTGATTTTCCATTTCATTGTTTAGGTTTTGCCAGGGTCCAGCCCTAGCAGGGGTCGGGAGTCCTAGGCGGATGGGAGGCATCAGCATGGTGGAGAAACAACACACAGAGACATCAAGTGTTCTGAGGCTGAATCTATCTTTATTTTTTCTGCCAGCCTTTTTATAGATATTTTTTCTTTACTAATGATCATATCATTTTATGGATAGTTTAAAATAAGAAAAATCTTCAAAAGTACAATCTATGCTTCTTCTCAAAGTACATGTTATCACTGTATGACAGTCTAGACCAAAACAACCTTATTTCCCAGCTAAACTAAAACAACTGCATCTCCCAGCTAAACTGAAACAAACTTGTCTCCCAGCTAAACTGAGGGTACAACGATCTGCCAGCCTTCAACCTTCAGAACAAACACATCACTAGATTTTCTGAGAAACCACCCCCTCCATGAACTCCAATGTTTAACAGTGAAAAGTTTTTACTATTATTAAAGGGCAAAGAAATCAAATTATAGTTAATATTTAGTCTATTTTAATTTCACACAATGACAGACTACAATCTTATTCTGATTCTCAAAGAATTAGACTAAACATAGGAAAAGCACAAATCATATTCATGACCAACCTAAATGTTTTTACCATGCAAAGTGTCTCTATAATCAACTATTGAAACTAGGAAAGCAACAAAGGCTAAACACTGCATCCAAGCTCAGAGGAATATCTCTTTATCCATCTATTATCATACTAAAGCAATCACAGGCTCCTTTAAACTTGAACACAGCCATAATTGTTTATTTTCATATATTTTATCTATGTATTACTGCTAAATTTTTATTGTGCATTATTTTGTGTCCCAGTACAGTAAAACCTTCCCAATATTCTTCCAATGTTTCTAAATGATATATTGATTATTAATATTAGAAAGCAACTACACGTGGAGACATGCCATGCCTATGGCCCCCAAGAGGGAGAACAATCAACAGAACCGTGTCAAGTGTTGAGTCCTTTATTCCAACAGATGGTGTCAAGCGTCAGATCCTCTACTTCAAGAGGCTGTGTCAAGTGTTGGAGTGGCAGGAAATAGATGCAGCAAGGTTTGAGAAATTTTCTGGTATTAGTTCATTAAACAGTTTGTGCATTCTTTGAGTTTATATCTCTGTGCCTTCATCTATCCCAATAAATCTTAAATTTGGACTTTTCAGGTTATCCCATAGCTCTTGGAAGATCTGTTCATGGTTTCTTACCACCTTATTTGCATGGTCAACTTTATTATCAAGATCATATATTTTGTCTTCATTGTCTGACATTTTGTCTTCCATGTGGTCTAGTCTGTTGGTAATACTTTCCATTGAATTTTTAATTTTTTATTGATTCTTTTCACAGATTTTTGCCTGATATCTTTTCAGATTCTTTTTATTGAAGTGATCTTTCACTTTCTGAAATTTATCTCTGATTTCAGTCCTGATTTCAATATTCTTTATTTTTGAGATCAGTTTAACTATATACATTCTAAATTCCTTCTCTGACATTTCTTCTACTGTGTTGTCAATGGATTTTATTATTGGGGCATATTTATTCTCTTGTTTTTCATGTTGTTTGTGTGTCTTCACATCTAGCAGTGTGGATCTGAGGCAGTATGGTTTCTACCCTGAAGATTTATAGTGTACCTGAAGATGTCCAGTACCTTGCATTTAAGGAGGAGACCAATATTAACAGCACCCAATGCAGACAATATACAGCCTTAAACCAAATATCTCCTATTAAGATGACTACAGTTCACTTGCAATATACAGAAATGTGTTCAATTATTGTCTACAATATAAACAGTAAATTTTCAAAATGGGTTTACAACTTCAAAAGTTGAACAAAGAGAGAAGTAGAGTAGGATATATTGTTTATGAAGGAGAAGAGAAGATAGAAGTAAAAAGTTATAGGAAGAGTGAAAGAGGAACTAATATGGGTTGGCTGTTTGCAGGAAAAAAGAGAGAAAGAGAATACAGGGAAACAGATAAGTGAGAGGAAAAATATATATAAAGTAAAAAAAATGAATAAAAGTAAAAAAAAAAGAATGCACAACAAAACCTTAATATACTATTCGGATATTCCAGTCTTCAATAATATGACTCATGGAAACTACTTGTTTTCAAAAATGGTAGAGATGTGAGAGAGAGAAAAAACAGAAAAGAAATGAAGGATCTTGATGGAAAGTTGAATAACTGCATTTTCCGTTTTCAACCTATAGGTGGGGTTCATTTTCCCTTTTCAACCTATAGGTGGGGTTGTCTGGGGTTTGATGATAATTCTACCCTCAAGATGGTGAGGTTTGCTAGGGTGGGAGGGTTAGTACTGGAGGCAGAACTCCTGAAGGCAGGATATAGCAATTGCCAGTCCACATTGGAAGACTGCACCCCAGGAATCTCTTTTGGGTTCCACATGTAATGTAGGAGCCTGATCTTAGCCTCTTATGTTGCCTGCAGACCCCACAATTCCTGGTCTTTGATTTAGTCTCCAAACTCAATCTCTCCTGCCCCCACCCTTTCAAATTCCTTGTCAGGCACTTCTCTCCCAGGTATTCCTGAGGGTTGGGTGCTGGGATTTCTGCACCTGTGTCAGAGAACTTTTCTGTATAGGGCTGATCAAGACCAGGTGCGCAGACCTGCAGGTTGGCTGTGTAGCTTTGAGTGATGGAACTGGTTTGAGTCTAGGGAGGGTTTGGGAGACTGGAGATTGGGGGACTAGATGTCCCTGTTGGGTGTTTGATGCTAAAACAGGTGGGATCCAGGGTCAGTGGTTGTAGGACTGGAGAGGGAGTCAGGACCCCATTCATTCCCATGCCCTTCAGGACTTCCAGAGCTAGGGAGAGCTCAACTTTCTCTAGACTCTCTAACCTGTGTTCCCCCAAGCAATATGCTTCCAGATTCTGTCCGTCCACTGGATTGCTAGGCTCACAAAGGCCTACACAGACCTAGTTGTAAACTCGCACATCTGGGTTTCAGTTTCTGTTAGCTCTGCCACTTTGTAGTCCCAAGATGGCAAAATGGCTCTTGGATAGCAGGTGATTAATAAACTGTGGTGGAGAATTTCCTTCTTTTTTTTTTTTTTTTTTTTTCAATCTAAGCCTCATGGAGACATGGTATTCCTGCTGTTTGAGTTTTGGGTAGCTCAGCAAAAAGAAATGCTGCCTCACACTACTCCATCATCTTTGAATCTCTGGTTAGGATTTTCAGCACTATTTTAAATAGAATTGAAAACTTGGGACTCCCTATATGTTTCCAGATCATAGAGGAAAATATTACAACTTTACTTTTACATAAGAGATGGACTGCAACTTTTTGTATATGGCCTTTATTTGTGTTTACATACATATATGAGCTTTATTGTATTTATACACATTACTTCTATGTCTAATTTGTTGATTCTTCTTTATTAAAAATCATAAATTTTATCAAATAATTTCTCTGCATCTATGTGATGATCACAAGGATTTCCACTTTCATTCTCTTAATATAATAAATTATGTTCATTAATTTGGGTATTTTAAACCATTCTTATATTAGTAGGATTAGCATCACATGTCATGGTAAAATATCTTTTTGATGTTGTGTTGAATTTGGTTTGATAGTATACTGTTGAGGGTTTTGAATCTACATTCATCAGGATTATTTGCCTGAAGTTCTCTTGTGCCTTTGACTTTGGTGTCAATACATGCTATCTTCATAGAAGGAGTTTGTAAATATTCCTTCCTTATCAATTGTTTTAGAAGAGCTTGAGAATAATTAATATTAACATTGTTTCTTCTTTAAGTGTTTGGTAGAATTCAGCAATTTATGCATCAGGTCTTCAGGTTTAACTCATTGAAAGACTATGACTGATTAATAACCTCATTCATTATTGGCAGTTCAGATTTTCAGTTTCCTCATAATTCAATCTTTGTTGATATTATGTGACCAGGAATTTAACAACTTATGGTATATGATTCAAATTGTTGATGTATACTTATTCATTATAGCCTCTTTTGTCATTTGTCATTTTACTTTATTTTACATTTCACTCTAATGCCTGACATACAATAGACATTCAGTATATAGTTCATTAACTCGTGTGTAAATACTTAAATGAATACACAACATAGTTTGATTAGTAAGTCATCACTTATATCTTTTCTCTCCAAATATTTTTGTTAGTAACTACAGATTCAAATCCAAATTTTTGACCTTGACTTTTATAGCTGTAAAATAATATCTCAATCTTTTATTGTTATTTTCTTCCTAGTTCACTATGGATAACACTAGTAATCAGTAACATATCTTGCACCTTAATATTTCCATTGCACTGCCTTTTCAGTGTATATTTTTCCCCATGCAAAATTTAAAAAAAAATATTTCTTGGTTATTGTATAGAGACATTCAAAAAAGCAGAATTGGTGTCTGTATTGTACTCTTCACCTGTGAGACTAGTATCATTGAGAGGATGCTTGTGAAATTTCTTATTATCCATTTTAGTTCTGTGTTATCAGTTTTAATGTCTCCTTTTCAAACTAATTTAATTTATTTGAGCCTCCCTATTTTTTCTCTAATATCAATTATGATTAACTTTTCAAAAAGCAGGTCAGAGAAAGGGAAAAATGGTGGAAGAGAGGAACTCACAACATTGTAGCACTGCCCAAGATTTAATTAAAGCAGCAGTTCTGCAATAATATACTAAGGTAGGTAGAAAGTGGAGAAATGCTGGTATGCAACACAGCAAGCTAGTAACCAAGTGACAAAATAATTAAATGTTTTCTTAGATTTGAAAGAAAATAAAAGCAACAGATGGCAGTTGCATCATGTAAGTGGTGGTTCAGTTTTGGGGGTCTCCTGTCCCAATGAGATGAAATAAATCCTTGTACTGAATTTGTGAAAAGCAATCTTGACTGTTCAACATAGTTGCAGTGTAAGCAGAAAATAAGTATAAAATAGTGAACTGAACACACACTAAAGAAATTCCAAGCACCCCTTATTAAACAGTTAAAGGAGGAAGTAACAATATCTTAAAACATTTTGTTTAGACTTCCTCTTCTGCAAACAAGGAATCCCTGCAAATTGACATTGTTTTTCATATTTAACTCTCTACTTTATCTAGTTCTTCTTTACTTCTTTTCCTTTTGTGATTTGTTCAGTGTGTACCTTGCTTTTTGACCATCTAAGATAAAACAGACATATAAACTTGGCTTTTTTTTGTATTGTTTTTGTGTTTCATTTTAATTAATTTTATTTTTAATTGACATAATATTTGTACAGACTTAGTGGCATAATGTGTTATTTGGATTCATATAATTCTATTGGTACATTATGACTATTTAGAATAGTGGAATTCATTGTTACATATTCATAATGCATGTAAAATAATTTGATCAAATTCATTTTCCAGTATCTCCTTTTCCTACTCACTTTCCCAACTACCAGTACAGGTCTCACTCTTCAAAAGTACTGGTCTCTCTTGTCTTTTCATGTGGTCCTTTTAATTTTTTTTCCTCTCAGGTTCCACATGAGAGAGAACATATCAGTGCTTGACTTTATAAGTGTGACTTATTTGACTCAACAAGATGTTCTACAGTTCTATCCATTTTCGTGAAAATGGCACAATTTAATTTTTCATGATGGCAGAATAAAACTTAACATAAACATGCCCCTAAAAAGGTTGACTTATTTGTCTCTGAGCTGAGGAAAAAAAAAATAGCTTGGTATGTATATCTCTCAAAATCCATCATTGGAGATTCTACATTTGAAGAAACAGGAAGAATAGCCTCTATTTCAGAAATCCCAGCAAGAAAACTATTTATGACAGATAATGTGTTAACTGTTTAAATAAACCAATTCCTAGGGTCTTCTCATATTTTGTTTTTTGTCAGAGTTCTAATTTTATGTCAGTTAATGTAGTCATCTCATACCACTTTTCCTCTTCTCCATTTCCATTTGCTTCTCTCCTTCTTTCTGTTAACTTTACTCATTTGACTTCTGTATTCCTTACCTCCCCCACCCTTTTTTCATTTGAACTTCTTTTCTATATTTTTATATTTTTTATTCATTAGATATATACAATGCCATTTTCACATATTCATAAATACAAATAAAGTAGTTGTCTTCATTTCAATACCCAGTACTACCATTTTTTATTCTTTCCTTCCACTCCTGATTCCCTTCCTCTACTGTACTGGTCTTCCTTACATTTATTTGTTTTCAAAATAATGCATATATTATATATAAAATTAGAATTCATTACAGTATATTCGAGCACATGCTCAGTATAATTTAGTCAAATTTATTCCCAAGCACTTTCCCTTTCCTTTCCCTCCTACCTACCCCTGTGTCAAATGTTTATACTCCATTGATGCACCTTATATTTTCATGAGATACCAATTTTATTCCTTTTTTTCCTCTAGCTTCTGTATATATGATAAAACTTTGGACTGTTGAATTTTTTAGTCTTGCTTTTACACTTACATGATGATCTCCATTTCCATACACTTACCAGCAAATGACACAATTCCATTCTTTATGGATGAGTAAAATACCATTGTGTATATATACTGCATTTTCTCTATTCATTTTTCTATTTATGGGAACACAAACTGGTTGCCTAACTTGGTTATTATGAACTGTGCTGCTATAAAAATTGATAAGCAGGTTTCACTAGAGTATGCTGATTTTAGTTCCTTTGGATAAGTACCAAGGAGCAGAAGAGCTGGATCATATGGTGAATCAAATTCTAGTCTTTTAGGAATCTCTGTGTTGCTTTCCAAAATTGTTTCAGTCCCAATAATAATGTATGCATGTATCTTTTTCCCTAAATCCTGAACATCAATTGTTGCTACTTTTATCCACGAGGATTGACCTTCTAATTGGTGTGTGATGAAGTATCACTGTAATTTGAATATTCATCTCCTTGATTTCTAAGGATACTCAACATTTTTTCATATGTGTGTTGGTCATTTGTATTTTTGATAAAAATATCTCTAGATATTTTGCACATTTACTGAGTGGTTTCTTAGTTTTATTGGTGTCATTTTTTTAATTCTTTTTATATTCTGGTTATTAATCCTCATGCAGAAGAACAATTAGGAAATGTTTTCTCTCATAAGACAGGATCTCTCTTTATTTTCTTTTTTACGTCCTTTGCTGGGCAGAATATTTTTAATTTAATTCTTTTCTACTCAATGTCTCATGGTTATACTTTTTTTAGATATAGGAGTCTTATTAAGGAATTTCATGCCTATGCCAGTTTGTTGGAATGTTGCCCCTAAGTTTTTTTTTTTTTTAACTTTTTATTTATTTATTTATTTGTGTGGTGCTGAGGATTTAATCCAGTGCCTCACATGTTCTAGGCAAGCATTTTACCACTGAACCACAACCTATGCTTTAATCTAGTTCTTTCATTGTTTCTCGCCTAATTCCTAGGTCTTTGATTCACATTAATTAGATAGCTCTACATGGTGACAGGGATCTGGATTCATTTGTTTACATATGGATATCTAGTTTTCCCAGCAGCATTTGTTAAAATGGTTATTTTTCATGATGACTGCCATTCTGACTGGTGTGAGATAAAATTTCAGCAGTTTTGATTTACATTTCCCTAATTGCTAATGATGTTGAACATTTTTTCATGTGTTCTTGGCCATTTGTAGTTCTTCTTTTGAGAAGTGTCTGTTGAGTACGTTTGCCCATTTATTAAATTTTTTTTTGATGATCAGTGTTTTTGAGATGTTTATATATTATATATACCAATCCTCTTTCAGAAGAGTAGCTAGCAAAGAGTTTATCCCACTCTGTAGTTTCTCTCTTCACATTCTTAATTGTTTCCCTTGCAATGCTGAAGTTTTTTAACTGGATGTAATACATTCATTAGTTCTTAATATTATTTCCTGAGCTTTAGGTGTCATACTGAGAAAGTCATTGTCTATGCCTATATGTTGGCATGCTGGCTCAACATGTGGAGAAAAAAATAACACGTTTACCCTGTTGGTGGAATTGTAAATTAGTACAACCACTAGAAATCTGTACGGAGGCCCCTCAAGACTAGGAACGAACAACCTTATTACCCAGCTCTACCACTCTTTGGTATTAATCCTGAAGAATTAAAGTCAGCCCATATAGTGATACATGTACACCTATGTTTATAGTAGCACAACTCACAATAGCCAAACTATGGAACCAGCCTAGGTACCCTTGATGGCTGAATGGTTAAAGAAAATGTGGTATATATACACAATGGAATGTTAGTCAGCTATAAAGGAGAATGATATGTCATTTGCAGAAAAATAGATATAACTCAAAAGCATTATGTTTAAAAAAACATACTGAGAAAGTCAAGGGTCATAAGTTTTCCCTCATACGTGGAAGCTTGGGAGGAAATAGGAAAAAAGAAGGTGGGGGGCAGTCTCATGAAAATAGAACAGAGGACTGTAGAGGAGAGGAAAGGGACCAGAGTGAGGGAGATGGAAAGACCAGAGAGGGGATGGAAAGTGGAAATACTGCAGAACAGTATTACCAAATTATATTATTATATTATGTGTACATATGAGTATGTAATATCAAATCCCACATTATGTGTAACTATAGTGCACCCAGAAAATTATGAAAAATGGAACCAGTCTAGATGTTTGTAAAATGGATAATATATTTCCTCAATTTATACTCCTGGAGCTATCAGATCATTATAGCTTTTAATTCTATGCTGTGTATCCTACATAATGACATGAACTTTGTCCATAAAATATATTGGAAAAAATGGCTACTGTCCTCCAACATTGGCTTTTGGCAACTTTGTCAAGGATCAGATTGCTATATTTATGTGGATTTGTCTCTATGGTGTCTAGTTATTCCAATGGCCTTTGTTTTGTTTTGTCGAAAACACTATGATGTTTTTGTTACTATACCTAAGTATTATAATTTAAGATCAGGTATGATGATGCCTTCAGGCTTACTCTTGTTGCTCAGGATTGCTTTGGCTATTCTATATCTTTTATTCTTCCATATAAATCATAGATCTGTATTTCCTATTTCTGTTAAGTATGTCTTTAGTATTTCAGTGGGGATTGCATTGAATATGTCTAATACTTTTGGTAATATGGCCGTTTTGATGATAGTAATTTCTACCTTTCTGTGAACATGGGGGATCTTTTCATATTCAAAAGGTTTTCTTAAATTATTTCTGTAGTGTTCATAAGTTTAGTTGTAGAAGTCTTTCACATGCTTGGTTAGATTTATTATTAAATTATTTTATTTTTAACATTCTTGCGAATGGACCATTTTTCTTGATTTCTTTCTCAGATTCTTTATTGGAACAAAGTAAAGCTATTGATTGTTGTATGTTGATCTCGCATCTTGTTACTTTGATGAATTTATTAATAAGCTCTAGGAAACTTCTGGTGGTATATTTTGGATCCTCTAACTGTAGATTCTTTTCATCAGCAAAGTTAGTTTAAATTCTTCTTTCCCTCCTTGTATCCTTAAATTCCTTTATCTTGCCTGATTACTCTAGCTAAGCTTCAAAGAATTATACTGAATAGGTGGTGAGAGTGAACAACCTTTACTTATTCCTGATTGTAAAGGAAATGCTTTCAGTTATTTTCAATTCACTATGGTGTTGGTTTTGAGTTTATAATATATAACCCTTATAATGTTGAAGTAAGCGCCTTCTATTCCCAATTTTTCCAGTATTGTTAATATGAATGGGTGCTATTTTTCAAAGACATTTTCTGTCTCTATTGAGATTATCATGATATTTTTATACTTAATTGTATTTATGAAATGAATTACATTTATTGATTTATGTATATTTCACTAAAACTTGCATAAGTATGATGAATTCAACTTGATCATTGTGTACAATATGATAAATGTGTTTTTGAATGTGTATTGCTAATATATTATTAAGGATTGTTGTGTCTCCATTCACTAGGGACATTGGTCTGTGGTTTTAATAATTTCATGTATTTTTATCTGATTTTGGCATCAGTGTGTTACTGGTTTCATACAGGGAGTTTGGGGTGTAACTTCACTTACTATTTCATGGAGGATTTTAGAAGGATTGATGTTAACTGTTTTTTAAAGATCTGGTAGAACTCAGCTGAGATTCCTTCTGGTACTAGGTGTTTATTTGTTGGAAGGCTTTTAATTGCTGCTTTAAATTTATCACAATATAGATCTGTTTATGATTTTTATATTCTGAGTTTCAATTTGGTTAGGTCATATGTGTCTAGACATTTGTCAATATCTTCTAGATACTCTTATTTATTAGAATACAAGTTTTAAATTTCATTTCCAGTGGTCCTCTGATTTCAGAAGCGTCTGTGATGATCTCCTTTTTCATAAATAATTTTGTTGATCTGGCTCTTCTGTCTCATTCTTTGATTAGTTTTGCTAGGAGATAATGCTATTCATCTTTTCAAAGAACAAATTATTAATTTCAATTATTCTTTTTTCTGTATTTTATAAATTTCATCTCTCATTTTAATTCTTTCATGCTTTCTACTGGTATTAAATGAGTCTTTCACTGTTTTTCTATGAAAGCTCCTGATTCACACACTTATTTGTTTCCTTTGCTGTGCAGAACTTTGTAATTTGATGTCATCCCAATTATTGAATCTTGCTTTTATTTCTTGAGCTTTAGAGGTCTTGTTAAGGAGCGTATTGCCTGCACTGATTTTGTTACATATGGATTTACAGTTTTCCCAGCACTGTTTGTTGAAGAGGCTATCTTTTTGCCAGTGTGTTTATATTGCCTTCATTTAGTGTGAGTTAACTGTAGTTATGTGGGTGTGTCTCTGTGTCTTCTGTACCTTTAATCTACATGCCTATTTTTGTGACAATGCCATGCCGTTTGTGTTACTATAGCCCTATAGTGTAATCTAAGGTCTGGAAATGTGATGTCTACTGCTTTACTTTTTCACTAAGGAATGCTTTGGCTATTCTGGGTTTCTTTTCACAAATGAATTTCATAACTACTTTTTTATATTTCTATGAAGAATGTCACTGGAATTTTAAAAGGAGTTGCATTAAATCTGTATAGCACTTTTGGTAGAATGGACCTTTGGACAATAAGTATGCCTGTTGAAGAAAGTGAGAGATCTTTCCATCTTCTAAGGACTTCCTTCAATTTCTTTCCTTAGTGTTCTAGGATTTTTAAAAATATAATTTTCTCCTCTCTTTCTTCTATGATCCGTTCCTCATTTAAGAGAATATTATTCATTCAAGTATTTTTGTGGAGACTATAGTTTTCATTGCTATTATATCATATTTTAATCCATTGTGATCTGATAATATGGATGGAATAAAATCAATTTTTTTTGTATTTGCTAAGACTTGGCTTGTATCCTAAAATTTAGTCTACATTGAAAAAGTCTCCATGAGCTGCTGAGAAGGTGTATTCAGGTCTTGTTTGTTGAAATATTCAACAGATTCCTGTTAAGTTCACTTGATTTATATTATCATTCAGGATTTGATTTACAATATCATTTACATAAGAAGTGTTTTTATTGACATTATATGCCACATCTATTTCCTGCCACTCCAACATTTGACATGGCTCTGTTGGAGTAGAGGATCCGACACTTGACATGGTTCTGTAGGAATAGAGGACTCAACACTTGACACAGTTTCGTTGATTGTCCTCCCTCTTGGGAGTCATAGGCGTGACATGTCTCCATATGTAGTTGCTTTACAATATCAATAATCAATATATCATTAGAAACTTATTGGAAAAACATTGAGAAGGTTTCACTGTATTGGGAAAATACAGTGCACAATGAAAATTTAGCAGTAATACATAGATAAATATATGAAAATAAATAATTGTGGCTGTGCTTGAGTTAAAAGGAGCCTGTGATTGCTTTAGTATAATAATAGATGGATAAAGAGGCATTCCTCTGAGCTTGGATGCAGTGTTTAGCCTTTGTTGCTTTCCTAGTTTTAATTGTTGATTCTAGAGATACTTTACATAATAAAAACATTTAGGTTTGTCATAAATATAATTTGTGTTTTTCCTATGTTTAGTCTAATTCTTTGAGAATCAGAATAAGATTGTAGTCTGCCATTATATGAAATATAATAGACTAAATATTAGCTATAAGTTGATTTCTTTGCCCTTTAATAATAGTAAAATCTTTTCACTGTTAAACACTGGAGTTCTTGGTGGGGGTAGATTCTCAGAAAATCAAATGATGCGTTTGTTCTGAAGGTTAAAGGCTGGTGGATCATGGTGCCCTCAGTTTAGCTGGGACATAAGTTTGTTTCAGTTTATCTGGGAGACAAGGTTGTTTTAATCTAGCTGGGAAATAAGGTTGTTTTGGTCTGGGCTGTCATACAGAGAGAATGTGTACTTTAAGAGGAAGAATAGATTGTACTTTTGAAGGTTTTTCTTATTTTAACTAACCATAAAATGATATAATCATTACTAAAGAAATATATCTATAAAAAGACTGACAGAAAAATAAAGATTCAGATTCTGCCTCAGAACACAGAGAATGTGTCTCTGTGTGTGTTGTTTCTCCACTGCTCTGATGCCTCCCATTCACCTAGGACCCCTGACCGCTGCTAGGGCTGGACCTAGCAATTATGTATGGATGATCTGTATCTTGTTGACAGAGTGTATAGAAATCAATTATTATTGTACTATGATCTACTTGGGACTTAAATTGAAGAACTGTCTGTTTTATGCCCGATATTTGAGCCATAGTTATTTACTATTGATATATATTCTTTTTGGATTGTTCTGTTTAACTGTTCATAGATGCCTTTCTTTTCTCGTGATACATTTTTGCTTAAAATATGTTGGATAGGAAGGAGCAGCTAATATTGCATTTTTTTTCAAATTCATTTTGCATGGAAATACATTTCCCACCCTTGTGTTTTCAGTATGATGGCCTTTTACTATAAATCTTTTGCAAAGACCATATGGACTTGTTTTGGTTTTGATCCAGTCTACCAGTCTGTATCAGTCTTTTTAAATTGGAGAGCTGATACCATTTATATTCAGTTATTATGGACATATGTTTATTATTTCAAGTCATTGTGGTGTATTTCATCAAATTAAATTGCTCTTAATTTTTATTTGCTTTTTTGAGCTCCTGGAGAGCAGCTTCCTTTTGAGAATTCTGGGGGTTTGTTATTGAATTCTTCTACCAGTAATATTTAAGTATTTTCAGTAGTAAATATTTATGCATCTTGATTTATTTTAATTTTTCCTTATCCTGGAAAGTTTTTATTTCTTCTTCTCTTGTGAACAATAACTTTGCCAGATATAGCAACTTTGGTTGTCAATTGTTTTCTTTCAGAGCTTGGATTATCTTATTCCAGACCTCCTGTATTTTAGAGACTTTTTCAGAAATCTAAAGTGACTCTTATTTGTCCAAATTTAAATGTGACTTGGTGATTTTCTCCTTTGAATTTTATTATTCTATCATTCTTTACAAGGCATTTAGATCATGATATGTTGTGGAGAGATTCTTTTTTTTTAATCTTACCTCTTTGGGATATATAAACCTCATGTATATAAATGTCATTTTGTTCATAAAGTTTGGAATATTTTCTATTTCTATTCCTAGTTCAATAAAAAGTTTCTTAATGCTATTATCCTATATTTATATACCCTTTTTTCTACAGATAATTCTTGAGTATGATCTCATAACATTGGCCAAGACTTCTTGTATTCTGATTATGGTCTATTTTTCCCTTTACTGCCTACTAACAATTCCCTCCCATGTATTTCCCATATTTGAGATCTGAGGTACTGTTTTGTACTTAATCTAGTCTGTTTGTGATACTTTCAAGTGAATTATTATTTGGTTTATTGTGAATTTCATTTCCTGGATTTCTGCTTGGTTTATTTTTGGAATCTCTATTTCTTGATTGAAATTATCTTTCAACTCTGCTATTTAAGTTTAGCTCATTCTTAGTCAATTTGTTGGATATTCTTTGAGCTGATTAGTCATTTTCATTATCATTTTTAAATCTCTGTGTGTTCCTTTGTAAGAGAATTGTCGTCTTTTCCTTCATGTTTTCAGAGTTCTTGAGCTTGCACAATTGTTGAGATGGATTCCTCTTCCTCTTTTGTGATGTAGTTGTCTCTTTTACAGTAAGTCCTATGTTGATGGCAACTCTTAGTTTTAAAGTGTAGACTCAGTGTAATCCAAGTGTTAGTTTCAAACACCAATGCCTCTTAGTTTACCACTGCAGAATTAATGAATTAATTCACTAGATACGTTGTAACATGCTTGTTTTTCTGAGATTTCTCTTTGGAGTATTCCTCTGATTATGCTGTAGCAAATGTTCAAGAATGGGACCTTATGACACCCTCTAGTTGTTCCTACTTGTGGTTTAGTCATTGGTTTTTAGATTTTCTATGCTCTATTATATGTGTAAATTATTGTTGAAGCTTGAGTAGAGTTGGTTCATTGTAGAGGAAGATGTAATGTCAATTTTCTGAGTTATGGGTATGGTTCAGCTATGGTGTCTTTAACCTGTGAACACATAATGTATCACAGTGTACCAACCACTTCCCAGCCTATTCCAGTCAGGGTAAAACATACCTCTATTCCTTTTGACTTAGGTGCCTGAGGCAGGAGAATTTCATGTTTGAGGCCATCCTAGAAAACTTGCTGAGGTCCTGAGAAACTGAGGGAGATGAGCTACACACCAGAGCCTGAAAGGAGGTAACCCTTCTCTAAGTTACTACAAGCCAGATAAAATACATAAAGTGAAAGAATACCTCAATAAACAGAAATTCTGAAAAAGAACTAAACATTGACTGTGGAAATAAAAGAGTCAATAAATAAATTTGAAAGATTGAGTTGAAATTCTCATCAGTACATTAGACCACAAAGAACACAGGATAGAAATTCAGATTGTGAACACAAGATATATGAACTGGAACACTCAGTCAGCAATAAATAATATAAAATGAAAATCCATGACCATAAGATACAGGAACACTGGAACAACATTAAGATACTAAATGTAAGGAACTTTGGAATGAATGAGGGATAGGGATCTGAGTTACAAGTTAATGGCAAAATTAACTTTTAAAGGGAATAATAAAAGAAACATACCCAAATCTTTATAATGAGATAGAAATCTAGATACAGGGAACGTGGAGAACACCAATTATAAAATATTAGTAAAGAACCTTTCCATAGCACAGTCCCCAAGAGAAAAGCAGTCATTTTTAGTGACATGTCAAAAGAAATACCTGATTTCTCAGCAGAAACTCTAAAATCCAGAAGGAATTTGAGCGATGTATTCTAAGCTCTGAAAGAACATATATGCCCACCAAGATCGCTACATCCAGGAGAGCAATTCTTCATAATCAAAGAAAAACTTTAAAAAATCAATAAATGCATATACTAAAAAAAATTCATGACTACTAAAATAGCACTAGAGAAAACACAAAATACTAAGCATAGAAAAAAGTAAACATAAAATCCAGATGTCATGAACAGATTAACTTGTTTGAGCTATAGCTGACCAAATGAGAAAAATCAATGAACTAGACATAAATAAAAATGTCAGAAACTAACAAACTAAAGTGAAGGATTCAACAAAAAGATTTAATGACAATAAATATTTATGGCACAAGCATTGTTATATTTAATTATATAAACAATTGTTGACATAAAAACTGAGACAAACTATGATAATACTTGATGATTTTAAAATACCTTTCTCACCAATAAATAATTCATCCAGACATTAAACTAGTAAAAGTTATTCAGACTTAAAAATGATTATCAATGAAATGAACTTAATATATACTTATAAATCATTTTATCTCTAATGGATGGCTGTTCTTGAACATTATCCAAAATTGAATGTATTTTTACATCAAATAGGTATGTTGGTCTGGTTTTCTTTCCTTGAGTTGTCCTCCTCCAGTTTCATACCAGTGTGATACTGGTTTCACATCATGAATTTAGAAGTGTTTCTCCCTTCACGTGTCATGTAATACCATGAGGAGTATTTGCATTATTTCTTCCTTAAAGTTTTGGCATAGTTGTATGAGAATCCATCTGGTCCTCTGCTTTTGATAGTTGGAAGAATTTTTATTACTACTTCCATCTCATTGTTTATTGTTGATCAGTTAAGGTTTTCTATATCCTCTTGGTTCAATTTAGTAGGTCTTATGGAGAAACAATCCTTCTTAAAATACTAACAATTTACCTGATGGTTTCTCAGCTGAGTTTTACCAGACTTTTACAGAAGAAACAATGCAAATCTCTTTTAAATTACTCCATGAAATTGAAAGGAACTGTTATGGAGTAGATTTGGTGTCACCAGAAAGCTCAGATGTGAGATAATGCAAGAATGTTCAGAGGAAAAACGATTGGGTTGTAAGAGTCTTAACCCAATCAGTGATTTAAGTGCCTGATAGGAATTAACTGGGTGGTAACTGAAGTTGTAGGTTGTGGCTGGAATAGGTGGGGAATTGAGGCATGGCTTTGGATATATATTTGTATCTGGCAAGTGGAGTTACTCTCTGCTTCCTGATCCTGATGTGAGCTGCTTCTCTTCACTACAGTTTGTCACCATGATGTTTAGCCTCACCTTGAGCCACAAGAAATGTAGCAGGCTTTCTATGGACCTCTGAAACTGTGAGCCATCAAATAAACATTTCCCTTCTACAATTGTGCTGGTCAGATCCTTAAGTCACAGCAGCCAAAAAAAAAAAAAAAAAAAAAAAAAAAAAAAAAAAAAAAAAAGCTAACTAAAATAAAATCACTCCCAAATACTTTTTATGAAGCCAGTGTAACTGTGATACCAAAACCAAAGAAAGATACATCAAGAATTTAAAACTACAGATCAATATCTCTAATGAACACAGATACAAAAATCCTTAAAAAATATTAGTAAAACATATTCAAAACCACATTAAAATATAGTGCACCATGATTGTGGGTTTCATTCCAGGGATGCAAGGTTGATTTAACATATGGAAATCAATAAATATAATTCATCATTTAATCAGAATTAAGGAGAAAAATCACATGATCAACTCAATAGATGTAGAAAAAGCCTTTAATAAAATCCAACAAGCAGTCATGTTAAAAGCACTGGAGAAGTTAGGGATCAAAGGAAATTACCAAAACATTGTAACGACCATTTATGACAAAACCAAAGCCAACACTGTACTGAATGGAAAAAAAAATTAAGCATTTTTTTTCTGATTTCAAGAACAAGACATGGTTTTCCACTCTCACAACTCCTATTCAATATAGTCTTTGAAACATTAGCCAGAGCAATCAGGCAAGAAAAGGAAATCAAAGGGATACAAAAAGGAAAAACACTCAACTATCTCTGTTTGCTGATGATATGATCATATATCTAAAAGACACAAAAACTCCACCAGGAGACTTCTAGAGTTTATAAATAAGTTAAGGAGCACGATACAAGATCAACACTCATAAGTTGATAGCTTTCCTATACTCTACAGAGGCAGAAATCAGGAAAACCATTTCAATCACAAAATCTTGAAAAAAACTAAATACTTGAGAATCAATCTAACCAAAGAGGTAAAAGCGATCTACAATGGAAATTATAGAAAAATGAAGAAAGAAATCGAAGATCTTAGAAGATGGAAAGTCTTCCCGTGTTCTTGGATAGATAGAATTAATATTGTCAAAGTGGTCATACTACCAAAGCACTGTACAGATTCAATGCAATCCTCATAAAAATATTGATGTCTGCAAATGCCATAATTTTATCATTCTTTATGGCTGAGTAATATGATACCTTTCATGTTTCAATTAATTCTTTACTTCAGTATAGTAGAATATTTAACAAGGCTTTCAAATAAAATGGTTGTGTTTCCTAGGAAATAAAAGCAATAAATCAAACCCAAATAATCGCAACCTAAAAAAAAAATATTGATGTCATTCTTCACAGCATTAGCCAAATCAATTCTCAAATTCATTTGGAAGAATAAGCAACCCAGAATAGACAAAGCAATATTAAGCAAGAAAAGTGAAGCAGGAGCCATTACAATACCTGATCTGAAATTATACTACAGAGCTGTGGTAACAAAAACAGCATGGTATTAGCATCAAAATGTATATGAAGACAAATAAAATAGAAAAGAATTCATAGATATATCACATATTTTTCTACTTATCTATTGAAGGACATCCAGTTTGGCTCCATACCTTAGCTATTATGAATTGTGCTGCTAGAAATATTGATTTTGAAATGAAGGGAAGAGAGGAAGGATGGAAAAAAGAAAGACAGTGGAATGAATCTTACATAATTTTCTTATATACATATATAAATATACCACAGTGTATCTCACCATGATGTACATCCTGAAGAAATAATTATATAGGTAAATGGCATAAGTATCAGTAGATGGAAGGGAACAGGGAATAGGGAGAAGAGGGGGGGAAGAGTGGTACTGAGTTCTGAATTAAAACCACATATATTCCATACTTATATGATTAAGTCAAAGTGAATTTTACTGTTCATGTGTAACTAAAAAGAACCAATAAAAAAGGGAAAAACCATTTAAAAACAAAAATAATTAATTAAATAAATAATAGAAGACATCAAGAAAAAGTCACATAACTATAGCCATATGATATCTGATAAAGGTGCCAGAAACACATCCTGGAAAAAAGGCAACCTTTTAACAAATGGTTCAGGGAAAACTGGATTTTCATATATATGAATGAAATCAGATCTCTATCTGTCACCCTGCACAAGTCAAATGAAGATGAAACAAAACTTAGGAGCTAGAGCAGAAACTTTTCAAGTGCTAGAATAAAACACAAGCTGAGCACTCCATCATATTGGTGCAGGCACTGACTTCCTGAACAAGACCCCTGAAGCTCAAGAAATTTTAAAAAACAATCAATAAGTGGGTTGCTATCAAACTAAAATGTTTTTGTACAGCAAAGAAAGCATTTAAAAGTTTGAAGAGAGATCCTACAGAATGAGAGAAAAACTTGGACAGCTATCCCTCCAATAGGGTATTAATATCCAGAATATACAAAGAACTCAAAAAATTTAACACCAAGGGAGAAAGATGGCAAATTATCTGGAAGTGGTGGTTCTCACAACTCGATTTGGGACTCAAACAGTGAGAAAACTACTATTCCAGGAGGTGAGTGAAAGGAAATAAATACCTCATTGGTACTGAATATTGAACAGGAAGTCTTGAACACTGGAAAAGTTGGCCAAGGAACAGATTTGGAGCTGTGCTCCAGGTGGGAGCTGGGGGTGGGGAAATATACAAGGTCTGAAAAGATCTATGAGTGCTGGAATATCTTGGTGTGGGGAACCCCAGATTTAGAGGGGCAGCCAGCCCTGGGTGGACACAGAATCTATTCAGCCCAATAAACTGGCACATGAAAGTCATGGTCTGCCAGTCATGCTCAGGGAGCTGAGACTTAAATACCTCCATGAAAAAGTGGCACAAACTCAGACTGGGAGCTCAGATCGATGAATTCCAAGTGGAAACCAACACATGAATCTGGTAGATGCCAATAGTGAGATCTGAAAAGATCCTAGCAAATCAGGAGAATCTCTGGCATGGAGATTTTCTGACCTTGGGGCAATACAGATCAGAGAGGCCAGAGAAAGCCTGAGCCCCCTTCCCCACTCCATTGAATCACAGTGAGCAGTACCAGAAGCAGGGAGAGACAGAACAGTGTGGAGAGACAGACAGAGCTCACTGCTTGGAAACAGCTTTGCCTGGTTATAGTACAGATTAGAGAGAACCGAGAAATCCTGTGTGCCCCACCCCCTTGAACCTGCAGCCAACATCACACAGAACCAGTAGCAGGGAGAAAGTGAATTGGGTGGAGGGACTGAGTTCAGTGTCCAAATATCCCACTTGAGAAGCCCCCCAAAGAAATGTCCCCCAAAAATGGAAATGGTGAAGGACCAACTCCCTCCTCCCTATGGAGAGTAGTTGGAAAGAGTCCTAGAAGAAGGTTGATACATTAATGCTTGAAAATTCTTCTCATAAAAATTTCCTACAATATGTATAATTGGGAAGGTGGGAGGTTGTGCTCCATTTATGTATGATCTATCAAAATATGTAAATGCATTCTACTGTCATGCACAAGTAAATAGAACAAACAAAATTTTAATATTAAACAAAACACCTGAGGAAATAACAACCCCACCCCTTGGGAGATTCCCTTGAAGCAACTCATTACCCAAATCACAAAGATAATACTCAGGAAGTCTAACTGCCAGCATCTTCCACGCTCCTCACACCATCCCACTGAAAAGGGACACTGAGAAATGAAAGGCAGTTTGGTACAACACAGTGGGCAAAAATAAAACTTACACTGACTATTTTGTTTTTGCTTTTCTTATGTTTTGATTTGTTTGTGAATGTGCACTGATTGACAAATGATGGGCAATTACGCATTCCTACACATACATATTTGTGTCTGCTTTTAACTGTAGCATTTCCTTAAGGTATCTTTTTTTTTTTCATGCTCTGTATTTCTTAAACTTTTTGAAAATTTCAAGGTTTTTTTTTTTGGAAGATTAGGTCTGCAATTAGTGTATTTTGGATTGACTTCCTATTGACTCTATAACAACTCTATTTTCCGTAGTTTTAACTTTTCTCTTTTTTTCTTGCCAACCGCCATACTCTACTGCTCTCTCTCTTTCTCTCGCTCTCATTCTTCCATTATCTCTTTACTTCTATTTTTAAAATTTATTTTATTGTAAACAAATGGGATACATGTTGTTTCTGTTTGTACATGGAGTAACAGCATACCATTTGCATAATCATACATTTACATAGGGTAGTGATGTTTGATTCATTCCGTTATTTTTTCCTCCCCCCCACCCCTCCCATCTCTCTTTTCCCTCCTTCCTCCATTCTTGCCCCCCTCCCACTCCCCATTATGTGTCATGATCCGCTTATCAGTGAGATCATTCTTCTTTTGGATTTTTGAGATTGGCTTATCTCACTTAACATGATATTCTCCAATTTCATCCATTTGCCTGCAAATGCCATAATTTTATTATTCTTCATAGCTGAGTAATATTCCATTATATATATATATATATATATATATATATATATATATATATACCACAGTTTCTCTATCCATTCATCAATTGAAGGGCATCTACGTTGGTTCCACAGTCTGGCTATTGTGAATTGAGCAGCTATGAGCATTGATGTGGCTGTATCTCTGCAGTATGCTGATTTTAAGTCCTTTGGGTATAGGCCAAGGAGTGGGATAGCTGGGTCAAATGGTAGGTCCATTCCAAGTTTTCTAAGGAATCTCACTGCCTTCCAGAGTGGCTGCACTAATTTGCAACCCCACCAGCAATGTGTGAGTGTACCTCTTTCCCCACATCCACACCAACACCTATTGTTGCTTGTATTCTTGATAATCGCCATTCTAATTGGGGTGAGATGGAATCTTAGGGTAGTTTTGATTTGCATTTCTCTTATTACTAAAGATGGTGAACATTTTTTCATATATCTATTGATTGCTTGATGATATTCTTCTGTGAAGTGTCTGTTCATTTCCTTAGCCCATTTGTTGATTGGGTTATTTGTATTCTTGGTGTGGAGTTTTTTGAGTTCTTTATAGATTCTGAAAATTAGTGCTCTATCTGAAGTATGAGTGGCAAAGATATTCTCCCACTCTGTGGGCTCTCTCTTCACATTACTGATATTTTCCTTTGCTGAGAGAAAGCTTTTTAGTTTGTATCTATCCCAGTTGTTGATTCTTGCTTTTATTTCTTGTGCTATGAGAATCCTGTTAAGGAAGTCTGATCCTAAGCCAACAAGTTGAAGATGTGGACCTACTTTTTCTTCTATAAGATGAAGGGTCTCTGGTCTGATTCCGAGGTCCTTGATCCATTTGAGTTGAGTTTTGTGCAGGGTGAGAGACAGGGCTTTAATTTCATTCTGTTGTTTATGGATTTCCAGTTTTCCCACACCATTTGTTGAACAGGCTATCTTTTCTCCATTGCATATTTTTGGCACCTTTGTCTAGTATGAGAAAATTGTATTTATTTGAGTTTGTGTCCATGTCCTCTATGCTGTACCATTGATCTACCTATTATGGTGCCAATACCATGCTGCTTTTGTTACTATTGCCTTGTAGAATAGTTGAAGTTCTGGTATTGTGATACCCCCTGTTTTGTTCTTCCTGCTAAGGATTGCTTTAGCTATTCTGGGTTTCTTATTCTTCCAGATGAATTTCATGATTGCTTGCTCTATTTCTGTAAGGCACATCATTGGGATTTTAATTGGAATTGCATTGAATCTATATAGCACTTTTGGTAGTATGGCCATTTTGACAATATTAATTCTGCCTATCCAAGAACATGGGAGATCTTTCCATCTTCTAAGGTCTTCCTCAATTTCTTTCTTCAATGTTTTGTAGTTTTCATTGTAGAGATCTTTTACCTCTTTGGTTAGATTGATTCCCAAGTATCTTATTTTTTTGAGGCTATAGCAAATGAGGTTGTTTTCCTCATTTCCCTTTCAGCTGTTTCATCACTTGCATATAAAAATGCTTTAGATTTACGCATGTTGATTTTATTGCCTGCTATTTTGCTGAATTCATTGATGAAAGTCTAGAAGTTTTCTGGAGGAGGTTTTTGGATCCTCTAGATATATAATCATGTCATCTGCAAATAGTGACTACTTAATTTCCTCTTTTCCTATTTGTATCCCTTTAATTTCTTTGGTCTGCCTAATTGCTCTGGCTAGAGTTTTGAGGATAATGTTGAATAGAAGTGGTGAAAGAGGACATCCCTGTCTTGTTCCCGTTTTTAAAGGAAATGGTTTCAGTTTTTCTCCATTAAGAATGATGTTGGCCATGGGCTTAGCATAAATAACCTTTACAATGTTAAGGTATGTTCCTACTTTTAACTTCTATTTTTTAAAATTTTTCTTACCTCTTAAAAACACATCCTATGTCACCGCTGTGTATAACCCACTCACCTCTTGAATCTACAAACCCTTTTCTACCATCCCATCTCTTTTTCTTTTCCTCTTGAAAAACTCTATATTTTAATGGATACTCATATATATTCATATATTCATTTTTTTCACTTCTACCATTTTATTTGAAGGCAGTTAGTTTTGATAGATCAATATTACAAAGACTAAGATGTTTGACTAGTACATATTATTTTATTCTTATAAAATTATTTAATTTCTGTATATATTTTTCTATTATCTCTTTTAATTTATTTTTAATTTTATTGTTTTTTATTTTATTTTTATTATTTTTTCCTCTCACTTATGGGTGTGTTTCAACTTCCTTCTCTCCTTTCCTCCACTAACAGGTAGCCTCTATTTTTCTCTATTCCACACTTTCTTTAAGTTTTTTTACCACTATTTTTGCTCATAGTTCTTCGCAATCATTATATCCTGCATCACTTCTGTTATAACCCTGGTCATCACGTGAAAGTTTAAACCCTATGTAAATTTACTCTTTCACCACGGGCTATAAATTATCATATCATTTATCAGTATTGTAACAATCAATATTATAGATTTCATTGCAAAAGATATTTGGTTTAATGTTGTAAATTGTTTGCATAGTTTGTTGTTACCATCTATATCTACCTACACAATGAGATAACAGAAACTTTCCGGAACACTATAATCCCACAAGGTGGACACCCTGCTGCCTCAAAATCAACTGTTAGATGTGTAGGTATACAAAAAAACCTGAAAAAGCAAAGGAATTAATCACCTTGAACAAAGCCAAATATGTCTAAAACACAATCCACTAAAACCACAGTTGAAGAGATGTCAGAGAAAGAATTTAGAATATTCAGGGTTTAAATTGATCTGAAGGGTAAAGGATAATATAAAGGAGCAAATACAGGTAACAAAAGATCACTTAAATAAAGAGATAGAGTTTCTGAAAAATGAAAACCACACAGAAATCCTCAAAATGAAGGAATCAATAAATCAAACTTAAAATCATTGCAAAGTTTCAACAGCTTACTAGACTGCCTGGAAGACAGTCTCATGCAATGAAAACACAGTACATAATCTTGAAAATACAGTTGAGCATGGAGAAAAGATCTTAAGAGACCATGAACAGAAATTACAAGAGATATGGAATAACAGGAAAAGACCAAACTTAAGATTTTTCAGGACAGATGAAGACTCAGTGGTACAAACCAAAGGAATGCATAATATTTTCAATGAAATAATGTCTGAAAATTTTCCAAACCTCAAGAATGGAATGTAACATCAAATACAGGAGGCTTACACAACCCTAAATATACAAAATTACAATAGACCTACACAATGGCATATTATTATGAAGATGCGTAACATACAGAATAAGGGTAGAATTCTAAAGTCTGACAGAGAAAAAAGTCAAGTACCATTAGAGGGAAACAAATTCAGATCTCAGCTGATTTTTCAATGCAGACTTTAGTCAGTAGGTCTTGAAATAATGTATACCAAGCTCTAAAAGAAAATTGATGCCAACCAAGAATACTATGCCCTGCACAATGAATCTTCAGATTTGATGATGAAATGAAAAACTTCTGTGATAAACAAAAGTTAAACAAATTCAAAGCCAAAAAGCCTGCACTATAAAACATTCTCAAGAAAATATTTAATGAAAAAGAAATAAAAAATAAAAATGAAATCCATCTAAGGGAGAAACTACACTAGAAGAATAATCTAGTCTTCTTTTTTGATCAAAAAAATTAAAAAGAAGCTATTTCAAATTTAAAAGCAGAAATAATTCCAATTGACAAGGAATAGAGTCATTTCTCAAAATAACTTTGAATGTAAATGGCCTAAACTCATCAATCAAAATACACAGACTGGCAGACTGAACTGAAAAACAAGACCAAACAATATGATGTCTCCACAAGACTCACCTCATAGGCAAAGACATTCCCAGAATGAAGGTGAAAGGATGGGGAAAAAACATCATTCTCATGGATCTCACAAACAACCAGGGGTTCTGTCCTCATATCTGATAAAGTCACTTCACGTCAAGATAAATCAGAAGGAACAAAGGAAACCATTTCATACTGCTTAAGGGAATTATACATCCGAAGACATAACAATCTTAAATATTTATGCCCCCAAAAATGAAGCATCTACATATATGAAACAAACCCTTCAAAATCTCAAGAATCAAATAGACCACAACACAATAATATTGGGTGACTTCAACAAAATCTCTACCTATTTGATAGATCTTCAAATCAAAAACTAAATAAAAAAGCCTTAGACATAATAAATACAATTATTAATTTAGACTTAACAGACATATATACAATATTTCATCTATCAGTGAATGAATGTACTTTTCTTTCAGCAACACATGGAACATTCTCTAAAATATACATCTTAGTCCACAAAGCAATTCTTAGCAAATACCAAAAATAGAGATAATACTTTACATTCTATCAGATCTTAATGGAATGAAATTAGAAATTAACAATAAAATAAAAAATATAGAAGCTACTCTAATCCCTGGAAAGTAAATGATACACTACTGAATGACTAATGGATAGCAGAAGAAATCAGGGATTAAGTAAAAAATATTTAGAAGTAAATGAGAATAGTGATAGAACATATAAAAATATCTAGGACATTATGCAGTCAGTTCTATTAAGAAAGTTCATTGCATTGAGCTCATTCATTACAAGAACAGAAATCACCAAAAGAATAACCTAACTTTACATGTCAAAGCCCTAGAAAAAGAAAAGCAAAACAACACTAAGAGCTGAAGACAGGAAATAGTAAAAATCAGAGATGAAACTAATGAAATTGAAACAAACAAAGCAATTCATAAATCAATGAAACCAAAAGTTGTTTCTTGGAAAAAATATTGATAAACAATTAGCCCAGCTAACAAAGAAAAACAGAGAAAATACAAATTACTAAAATTTGTGGTAAAAAAGGAAATATAACCATGGATGCCATTAAAATACAGATGATAATCAGAAGATACTTTGAAAGTCTATACTCAATAAAATAGGGATCTTGAAGACATCAACAAATTTTAGAGACATATGGCCTACCCAAAGTGAATCAAGGGGACATAGAAAATTTAAACAGACCCATTTCAAGCACTGAAACTGAAGACACCATCAGAAACCTACCGAAAAATAAATAAAAAGCCCAGGACCCGAAGGATTCTCAGCCCTTCAGAGAAGAACTAACACCAATCCTTCTTAAATTACTCCATGAAATAGAAAAGGAGAGAACTTTCCAAACTCATTTTATGAGGAATTTGGTATCACTCTGATACCAAAACCATACAAAGGCACATGAAAGAAAGAAAACTGCAGACCAATATCCCTGATGATAATTGATGCAAAAATTCTCAATAAAATACTAGCACAATGTATACAAAAACATACCAAAAAGATAGTGCACCATGATCAAGTGGGGTTCATTCCAGGGATGCAAAGTTGGTTCAACATATGGAAATCAATAAATGTAATGCACCACATCAATAGGTGTGAAGACAAGAATCACACGATCATCTCAATAGATGCAGAAAAAGCATTTGACAAAATTCAGCATCCATTCATTCTCAAAACACTAGAAAAACTAGAGATAGTAGGAACATACCTCAATATTGTAAAAGTTATATACACTAAATCCAAGGCCAACATCATTCTAAATAGAGAAAAACTGAAAAATTCTCTCTAAAAACTGGAACAAGACAGGGATGCCCTCTTTCTCCACTACTATTCAACACAGTCCTTGAAACCCTTGCTAGAGCAATTAGACAAAAGAAAGACCTGAAAGGGAAATAGGAAAAGAAGAGCTCAAACTATGCCTATTTGCTGATGACATGATTCTATATTTAGAAGATCAAAAAAAAAAAAAAAAAAAAAGAAAAAAGAAAACTCTACTAGAAAGCTTCTGGAACTCCGTAGTGAATTCAGCAAAGTAGCAGGGCACAAAATCAACACCAATAAATCAATTGCATTTCTATACACCTATGATATATCAGCTGAAAGAGAACTCAGGAAAAATGTCTTCTTTACAATAGTCTCAAAAATAATAAAATATTTGGGAATAAATCTAACCAAAGAGGTGAATACCTCTATAATGTAAACTACAGAACACTAAAAAAAGAAATTGAAAATGACCTCAGAAAATGGAAAGATCTCCCATGTTCCTGAATAGGCAGAATTAATATTATTCAAAAGGCTATACTACCAAAAGCACTATACATATTTAATGCAATTCCTATTAACATCCCAATGGCATTTTTCTTAGAAATAGAAAAAGCAGTCATGAAATTCATTTGGAAAAATAAGAGGCCCAGAACAGGCAAACCAATCCTTAGTGAGAAAAGTGATACAGGATGCATCACAATACTAGAACTTAAATTATACTACAGATCAATAGTAAAAAAAAAAAAAAACAAACAAAAAAAAAACAAAATAAAAAACATGGTATTGGCACCAAAACAGACATGACAAACAGTGCAATAGAATAGAAAACACAGAGACCACCCACATAAATACATTTATCACACCCTAGACAAAGGTGCCATAATCATATATTGGAGAAAAAATAGCCTTTTAAACAAATGGTGCTGGGAGAACTGGAAGTTCATATGTAATAAAATGAAAATGAACCCCTATCTCTCACCCTGCACAAAACTCAACTCTAAAAGACCTAGGCATTAGACCAGAGACCCTGAACTTATTAGAAGTAAAAGTAGGCTCAAATCTCCATTATGTTGGCTTAGGAACTGACTTTCTCAATAAGACTCCAAATATCAAGAAGTAAAATCAAGAATCAATTAATGGGATGGTATCAAACAGAAAGCTTTCTTAACAGCAAAGGAAACAGTCAAGAATGTGAACAGAGATTCTACACAATGGGAGAAAATCTTTACCATCTACATCTCAGATAAGGCACTAATTTCAAGAATATACAGAATCTCAGAAATTTTGCACCAGAAAAGTAAATAACCCAATCATTAAGTGGGAAAGGAACTGAGCACACACTTCACAGAAGAAGAAAAATGAATGGTCAAAAAATATATGAAAAAATGTTCAACATCTCTATCAACTAGAAAAATGCAAATTAAAACTACAATGAAATTGCATCTCCACTCAGAACAGCAGTTGTAAACAACATAAGTAATAATAAATATTGGTGTGCAGGGCATGGTGGCACACACCTGTAATCCCAGTGGCTTGGGAGGCTGTGGCAGGAGGATTGCAAGTTCAAAGTCAGCCTCAGGCAAAGCACGGCACTAAGCAACTCAGTGAGACTCTGTCTCTAAATAAAATAAAAAATAGGGCTGGTAATGTGGCTCCATGGTTGAGAGTGCCCTGAATTCAATCCCCAGTACCAAGAAAAAGTTGCTGATGAGGGTATGGGGAGAAATGTATTCTCATACATTTTTGGTAGGACTGCAAATTGGTGCAACCACTCTGGAAAACACTATGGAGATTCCTTACAAAAGTTGGAATGAAAATACCATTTGACACAGTTATCCCACTCCTTGGTCTATACCCAAAGAATTTAAAAACAGCATACTACAGGGACACATTCAAATCAATGTTTGTAGCAACACAACTCACTATAATGAAGCTATGGTAAAAACCTAGGTGTCCTTCAATAGATGAATGAATAAAGAAAGTGGTATATATACACAATCGAATATTACTCAGCCTTAAAGAAAAATGAAATCATGGTATTTTCTGTAAATGGATGGAGCTGGAGATAATCACACTAAAAACAAGCCAATCCCCAAAACCCAAAGGTCAAATGTTCTCTGTTATGTGGATGCTGACCCAAAACAAGGGAGTGTGGGTAGGGGAATAATAGAAATTCATTGGATTACACAAAGGGGGATGAAGGGAAGGAAGGGGCTAGGTGAATAGGGAAGACAGTAGAATTAATTAGACATAATTTTCCTAGCCTTGTTTTTGAATACACAGAATGCACAACCAGGGTAACTCCACATCATGTACGATCAAAAGAGTGGGTTCCTAAATAGAATAAGTCATACTCTACATATGTATAATTTGTCAAAATACATTTTACTGTAATTAAAAAGAATGATTAAAAATATTAACACCAAAAAGCAAATATCCCAGTCAATAAGGGGGCAAAGAATGAAACAGAACCTTCACAAAAAGAAGAAACAGGAATGGTGACTACATATATGAGAAAATAGTCAACAACTCTAGCAATCAGAGAAATGCAAATCAAAACTACCTTAAGGGTCTGGATTGTGGCTCTGTGGAAGAGTGCTTGTCCTTAAAGATGAAGTGAGTTTCTTGTAGTTAAAATATACAGTTTTTTGTTTTCATGCATTCAGTTACTCTATAACTTTTAATTACAGAATGAATTCTATTCAAGGTCATTTTGATAAAAAAGTACTTCCTGCTTCTAATTTAATTATTTTCTAGTTGTGAAATATTTCTTACTCTCCTCTTACAGCCATTTTTTGTAATTAATTGATTTTATCATGTAGTATGTTTTTTATTCCTTGCTTTTTATTTTTAGTGGAACTACTATAGATTTTTACTTAAAATAATCTTATAGCAGGTTATTCTAACCTGGTAACAACTTTAATCAGGAAACACAACTGCTATAATTAACTTCACTCTGTCCTCACATTTTGAATATTTGATGCACAATTTACCTCCTTAACATGTTCTTATTAGATTTGTAATAGTTTTATCTTTCTACCTTTATATTGTGTACACAGCACCATTATATTTGTAGAGTATTCTAAATTTAACAGTGTACACTTACCAGTGAGTTTTATACTTTCAGATATTATATGTTACTTATTAGTGTCCTATTTTTCAGCTTAAGAAATTTCTTTGACATTTCTTCTAATAATTATATGGATATAATCAATTCCCTCAGCTTGTTTGTCTGGAAAAGAGTTTATCTCTCCTTCAGTGCTGAAGTAATGATTTGCTGAGCACAGCGTTATAAGATTGGCTCTATTTTTTTTTTCACATATTGAGATTTTTTTACTGAAATATATTGGCTGAAGACACCCCACATGGAACACCATAATACTGAGGGGCAGTGTATAGATTGGTCCCTGGAAGCATAGCATTGATAACATATGAGTTCTGCACAAATGTAACTGGTCCAAGAGCTGCAGAGAACACACCAGCTGTATGTGGTTGCTAAGCTTAATGCTCATTAACATTGATACTGTTGAGCTGCAATTACCTGGCAAGCTCTTAGTGCATTAGTCCTCTGAAAGAGCTGATGCTGGGGATTGTCGTTAAAAAAGCCTGAAATTTCCACTGGCACCTGATTAACAGGATACTCAAACTGAGATTAGCCCAGATTGATATGTTCCATAGCATTTACATTCTGAGTTTCAGGATTTGGAACCTGTTTGACAAGTGGTTTATTAACTGTAGGACTAGAAATAAGACTCAGTTTTTCTGGAGGATAAGCAATGATGCTCAGTCACTCAACTACTTCAGTTGGAGAGGATTGGTCACTTCCAGGAATATGAAAAAGTTCCCTTCCTAAACTGAAAGTCAATTTATCAGCAGTATAAAAACATAATACATATTCTAGTATGTTCATGTCTGGGACTTCACTTTCTTACCAAAGAGATAGTGTTGTATTTTATTATTTCCATAAAAATCCTGTCCAGATCTTCCCTACACCATAATGGGTTAGAGAGTACTGAATGATGAGCAGTTCTCTGTGCAGTCTCTCTTCATTAAACATTTCAAATAAATATGTTCTTTTTCTCTTTGGTTGAATCATCAGCCCAAACCATTTTAGTAGTGAAAATCTCTCCCATTCCCTGAGATTCTAGAGTGAAAGTTTGAAATATATGATCCATTTATCCCCAGATCAACAAGAGAGCTGTGATTGGATTTCCTCAGCTAGGGATATTGATCTTTAGGGACAAGGCAGCATCACTGGTGGTCATCCTTCTCTTCTGCCTTTGGAGTGGCAATATCTTTTCTCTCCCCTCAAGTAGCAATAACAAGAGTGAACATTTTTGCTTGTTCTTGTTCTTATGTGAAAAGTTTTCAGGCTTTACTACTATATATTCTTTTCATTCTGATGCCTTCATTGATGCTGTTTGCCAGGTTAAATAAATTCCCTTATTTTAAGAGGGTATGAAAGAATTTAAAATGAATTTTTGTGATATATTTAGATGATCATGTATTGCTTTTGTTCTATTTATTTGGTGCACTACTACATTCATTTTTATATGTTGAATTAAGCATTCATTATGAAGGTAAGTCTTAATTCGTCATGAGTATAATATTTCTATATTCTGCTAGATTTAGTTTGCCAGTGTTAGAATTTTTGAATCTCTAAGTGGTATTTATATCTAGCTTTCTTCTTTTTTTCGTGCAATGTTGGTGTCAGAGAATACTGGCCTCATAGAATTAGTTGGGAAGTGTTCCCTCACTTTTTAAAATTTAGAATAATTTAATAAGACTTGGTATTAATCTTCATTAAATGTTGTTGGAATCCAGCATCAAACTCATCTGGTCTTAGTATTTTGATTATGGAGACTTTATTACTAATTCAATTTCTGAATATTTCATCACAATTATATTGAGGTGTAATTCACAAATAAAACTTAAAACATATATTTAATGTGTACAATGTGATGTTTTGGTATACATGTACATTGACAAACAATTACAATTATCAAGAAAATTAGCATACCCATCATTTTAACAGCTACCTTTCTGTGATGGGACAATTTAAATTTGGCAAATTACAAGTATACAACAAAGTATTATTAAATTTAAAGTCACCATGTTATACATTGTATCTCCAGAATGTATTCATTTTATATAACTGAAATTTGTACCCTTTATCAATATCTTTCCATTTCACTCTATCTCCCCATTTCTGACAACCACAATTCTACTCTCTGATCTTATGAGCTTGACTTTTTAGAGTTCACATTATAAGAGAGATCATACATTATTCACATGCATAACACCTTTCAAGTTTACCCATGTTGTCACAAATGGCATGATTTCCTTCCTTTTTAGACAGGATATTATTCAATTACACAAACATGCACCCACACATTTATCTATTCTTATCGTGATAAACACAATTTTTCCATATCTTGGCTACCATGATTAATATTGCAATGAATACAGTACTGTATCAATAACTTGGACATACCAATTTCATTTCCTTTGGATTTTTTACCAGAGTAGGTTTGCTATTAGTTCTATTGTTAATTTTTGAGGAGGCTACACAATGTTTTCATAGTGGTTATCCTAATTTATAGCCACACAAGGTGGATCCAAGGGTTTCCTTTTCTTCACAATCTCACCAAAATTTGTTATATCTTATCTTTCTGATAAGTCACATTCTAACAAGTATGAGATAATGCCATTTGGAGCTTTGACTTGCATTTCCCTGATAGTACTGAGTTGGAACATTTTAAAATTTGTATTTAGGTATTTTTTTTTTAAGAAATATCTTTCAGGTCCTTTGTTCATATTAAGTTGAGTTGTTTTCTTGTCATTGTGTAAAATGATTCCCTTACATATTTTGGATAATATCTTCTCAGATGAATGGCTTTCAAATATTTTCTCAGGACTTAGATTTTTTTCTTTTCCAAGTTCTTTTTTGCTTCAGTTTCATTTGTTTATTTTTGTTTTTTTTGCCTGTGCTTTCATGATTATATGAAGAAACAGATTCCCAGACCAATTCCAATAAGCTTATTTGCTATGATTTCTTCTAATAGTCTTACAATTTTAGGCCTTACATTTAATTACATGATGCATTTGGACTTGATTTATATATATATATATATATATATATATATGAATATATATATATGAAAAAGGGGTCCTATCTCATGCTGTGTATGTGGTTATCCAGATTCCCTAAAACCATTTAATGAAGAGCTTTATCTCCAATTGTTTGTTCTGGCAGTTTTGTTTAAGATTGATTGTAAATATATTAATTTAGTTCTATTTTTACCATTCTCTTTCTTTGGTCTGAGTATATGTTTATGCCATTATTCCACAGGTTTGATTACTATAGTTGTGTAGTACATATTGAGATTAGATAGTGTGATATCTTCACCTTTCTTGTTCTTTCTCAATATTCTGTAGTAATATTTTATTGTGTATATATACCAAATTTTCTTTATACATTAATCTGTTGAAAGGCACCTAGGTTGGTTTCATAGCTTTCCTATTCTGAATTGAGTTGCTGTAAACATTGATATGGCTATGTCACTGCAGTATGCTGATTTTGAATCATTTGAGCATATACCAAGGAGTGGAATATTACTCAGTCATAAAGAAGAATGGATTTTGGGCATTTGCTTTTAATGAGTGGAACTGGAAACTATCATGCTATGTGAAATAATCCAGTTCCCAAAAATGAAAGGTCAAATGTTCTCTCTGATATATGGATACTAACACAAAATACAGTGTGAATGGAATAGAAGTACATTGGATTATTCAGGGCAGAATGAAATAAAGGGGGGATGGGATTAGGAAAGACAATAGAATGAATAGACATAACTTTCCTATGTTCATATATGAACACATGACCAGTGAAGCTCTACATCATGTACAACTACAAGAATGGAAACTCATAGGATAAGTTATACTCCATGTGTGTATAATATGTCAAAATATAATCTATTGTCATATATATCTAAAATGAACAAATAATCTTAAAAGAAGAAAGTTCAAATGAGGGGTTTTAAAAAATAGTTTTCAGTAGTTATTTGGGGTTTGGAGTTAAGTCTGGTTCTAAAAATGTTGGCTTGGAGACTTGGTGTGCAGGAAAAGATTTGCTTCCAGGATTCACTTGGGTGGGCCTAGTTCTAGGCTATATGGCAATTTGTGTGCTCATTTCACCATTCTTCCCCTAAATGAAGGGCATCACTGCTCATTATGAACTGTAAGGGGTCCTATAGATAATGTTAAACTACCATTACTATTCTCTTCAATGAAACTTCTTATTTCTGTGATCAGCCCAGGTGCTGTAATTCCTCAACCATATTTCTCAAATCTTTTGAAGGTATTTTCCCCTGTGGATGGTTTTCAAATTGAGGTTTATATATTGGAAACACCTGTTCTAATAGTTTGCTAACTTTATTTTCTTCCTGTATTCGAATCTTATTTCCAATAAACAAACTCCTCTGCAGATCTTATGATTTTTTTTTTGTCTCTTCAACCTCTCTGTGTTTATTATAGGTCTATTCAAATTGTCTAATTCTTTTTGTGTCCATTTTGGTAATTTTTGTATTTGGGGGAATTGTTCATCTCATCAAGTCAATTTGTTTGTACACAGTTGCTCAAAAGACTGCCTTATAAACATTTCTGATTTTTAAAGTTAGTAGTAACTTTTTTTTTTTTTTTTCAGTTCAAATACTGACCCCCTTTTCCTCTTGAGCAGGTTGACTAAATTTGTCAGTTTTGTTGCTGTTCCAAGGAAAAGACCTTTCATTTTGTGTTTTTCATTATTTTTTCTCCATTCCATTTGATTTGTTTTGATTATAATTTTGTTAGTTCCTTTATCTTGCATTGCTTGCATTTAATTTGTGCTCATTTTCTATGTTCTTAAGGAATAAGTTAACACAGGTAATCGATCTATAATTTTCCTTTTTTAATGCATGTGTTTGGAGATAAAAAATATCTTTTGAGCATTGCTTTGGCCACATCCCTTAGGTTTTTGTTTGTGGTATTTCATTTGCATTGATCTCTATGTATTTACTAATTCCTTTTTTAATTTTTTCTTTTACTTATTGATTTAAAGATATGCTTATCTACATATATTTTTGAATGTTTTAAATTTCCTTCTGTTGTTTCTTATTTTATCCCACTACAATTAGAGAACGTATTTTCTATTTTTCAAATGTTTTTAAGTTTATTGAGATTACTTATTTGATTGTATATATGATATATATTAGAGAACATTTGATTTCCACTCTAGAAAAAGCATGTTATGCTGCAGTAGGGTAGCAAGTTTTATAGATGTCTATTTGGTCTAGTTTGTTTATAGTTTACAATTTTGTTCAATTCTTCTACTTCCTTGTTGATTCTATTATTGACTAAATTATGATCCTCAGGCTTACCATTTGGTTTATTAAACAGCTGCCCATTGAAAGAAGGCATTAGAATTTTGGGAGAATCTCTGCTGGGTATGTGAGGACACCCTGCAGTGATATCCTAGATCAACCCTATGCAATGAGCCATTCTGGGTTCTGTTTGGGAAAAAATATATTTTGGGTGTTACATGGGAAAATTATTTGCTGCATTTTGATCCCAGATTTGGATTTATTTTTTCATTTCAAAAGGTTCTCAAGAAGAAGTAGTCCAAGTTCCTGTAATTAATACTTTTGCTAGTTGTAAAATCCATGACAGGATTTTAAAAGTGGGATTTATTTGGCTAAAGCAGCAGTGCACAGGTTTATCTCACAGTGAATAACAGAGATATATAATATTCAAAGAATTCTTCCAGATGCCTCATGTTAATGAAGAATTATCTCTTTGTGCTCTTTCAGGAATTTAACATCTTAAAATATTTTACATGCTTACCAAATTTTCAAAGCAATAAGTAATTGATGAAAACATAAGACCCTGGAATTGAACTTCAACAATTTCACAACTAGCTTTGTGACCCTTTGCAACTCACATAATCAATTAGGTACTTCAGTTTTTCTATTTATTCAGTGGATGGTTGTATCCAATACTTTCCAGGAGCATCCACACCATTCTCTTTCTCCAATTTCCACCTTTGTCTTATTAGTTCATCTCATTGATTGCTCCTGAAAGCACTCTGAGATTAATCCATGTGACAGACCCAGAGGGCATGCAAATGAACATAGAAAATGCTTAAAGAAAACTTTCTATACCTTGCAAGTTTACCCATGGAGATATCAGACAATACTAACCCCAAGTATAGCTTCTTCCTCCTCCTGGCATATCTCCATCTCATCAAATAGCCCAAATGGTGGTTTCTTCTGGGATTTAATGCTGTCGTGAATCAAAAGAAGAGTTCATTTAATTTTTGAGCCTTACTGTTAACATTATAAGCTGAAGTCTATTTTGTATTACTATTACATTTACTTGAAAAATCAAAGCCATATAAAACATGGATAACATTAAGATGTCAAAATAGAGGTTCCCAAATGCTCATTATCCCCTATAAGAAAGAACAAAATAACAAATAAAAGTTTTGTTAAAATAAAGGAAAGCATTAGAGTACAGCAAGAAAGTGGAAAAACCATGTAAAGCAAAGAAAATTAAGATGACCACATAGAAACTGGAAGGCAATTCCTTGCCTCCACCAACTCTTCTTCTAAATCAGGATCATTTCATAACCAGAAGAAAATTTTAAATATATAAAGGTAAGCAGGAGTCCTACAGCACCATCACAACTGCAAAACACCTGTAGCTTTTGCTAATGGATAACTCTGTAATAATTACAGGCTCTGAGCCCCATTTATAGAGTTGTTTTGAGTTCACATAGTTGTTCTTTTGAAGAGAGGAAACACGTGTTCTGTCCCACACCCCATGTCCCAAGCAGCTACTATATTATGTTGTATTGTGACTGGAGCTACTGCTGAAGTGTGTACTGCTATAGTGACACTGCATCACTTCATCTGTGAAGCTCCACTGTCATTGCACCATGTCTGCATACATGGTACTACATCATTCCCTAGCCAAACTTCATATGCCTTCTAGCTTCAAATGCCCTGGATGCCACTCTATCTTTCCCATTACAGTTAATGTTGTGTTCCACCCTGATTACACAGAGCCTAGGTCAATGAAGCAGCCACAATCCTTTCAAATATGAATCAAACTAGTGAACTTCACATTGGGAAATTGGTGCTATGGTTCAGAGAATCAGTCGTAACCTTGGTGCTGAGTTCATATGGCACTTATTCCAGAATAGGAACACCATTTACCAACAAAAGAATAACTAAGTCAGTGATACAACATCCCCCACTCCCAATACTTGAATCAACACTTCTTTCAAAGAAAAATGGAGCTTTGGCTCAGGAGAGAAGCTACATCTCTGGTACTCAGGCCCACACAATACTCTGCACCAAAGCCAATACATCTGCCTAAATGACACCATTGGATCCATCTTCAGGTGAAATTCTTCCCCACGAAAAGCTACTTTATAAAACTGAAAGAGGCAACTGTTCTAACAGATGTGCAAATTTCAACAAACAGCATAAAAAAGCAAAGAAACAATACTACCTAAAGAACAATAGTTTTCCAGTAACTGAACCCAGGTAAATGAAAATCTATGGGAAACCTGAAAAGAAAATCAAAATAATTATCCTAAGGAAACTCAGTGATGTGTAAAAGAGAATGGATAGTTGAAATAGATCAAGAAAGTAACTAATAGTTTTAATGAGAAATTTTAAAAAGAGATAAATACAATCATACAGAACGACACTGTGTAACAGCACTCCTGCTGCTTGAATCCTGACCCATGGAGCAACTAAGAATGCAGTCTTCCTCTAATGTACCATATTATTTCCCCCATCTACCTTGTTTTTTTTTTTTAATTTTTTTTTTTTTTTATCTTTTCAGCAACTCCATATATTTCGTTTGGAGAGTTTCTCTTCCCAAGAAAGGTTACTATTGATAATTAAGGATATACTCTTGGAGCAAAAGAATTCATTGAATAAAATAAGACATAAGAACTTGAATACAGGTGCTTTCAAATAACCAACTCAGAAGAATTTTTTTAAGAACTAGATTGAAAAAAGAGTAAAGAAAATCTATAAAACTCATTGACAATATGGCACAAACAAGTGTTCACATTATAAGAGTTTCAAAGAAGAAGATGTAGATCAAAGAACAGGAAACTTATTTAACAAAATAATTGCTGAAAACTTCACAAACATTGGGAGAGATATGGACATTGTGAATCATGTATTTCAAAAGTCTCCAAAAACGTGGTCCTCACTGAGGCGCATATGATAAAATAGTCAAAAGTAAAGACAGTGAATTTTATTTATTTATTTATGTGCGTGCGTGTGTGTATATGTGTGTGTGTGTGTGTGTGTGTGTGTGTGTATGTGTGTGTGTGTGTAATCAAACCAGGGAATCAGTATGACTGATCTATACTTCCAGCCCCAAATGAAAGAATTTTAAAAGCAGCAGAACAGAAGCATTAAGGTAAACACAATATTATCAGTGCATTTCTCAACAGAGATTTCTTTCTAGGAGAAAATTAAATGACATATTCCCAGTGCTTAAAAAAGTCAGACAGGAATACTGTACACAACTTTCTTCAGAAATGAAGAAATAAATTTTTCTCATACGACCTAGAACTGTGAGAATTCATCACCATTACATGTGCCTTATTCGAAATGCATGAGGAGGTTCATCAAATGGAAATATTGGGGCAATAATTATTATGTTAATGTGTAATTCTTATGGATAGAAACAAGTAGTCACATTGCAGAATTGCTGTAAATGTGGTAAATCTCTAATAAAAAGTTATAACAGGCAACAATGATTATAATTACAAGTAGTTAATGAATATACTATAAATAGATGCAAATTAAGTCAACAATAAGTTAATTTTATATTGGAGGTTTAAAAAGCTAGAATATTTGTATGCAAGTCAAGTTAATTTGGGGGGAATATGGGGATTGAACCCAGAGGCACTTTGCTACAAATCTACATCCCCAGGCATTATTATTATTATTATTATTATTATTATTATTTCTAAATTATATGGGGCATCACTAAGTTCCTGAGGCTGGCATTGAATTATCAATCCTCCTGCCTTGGCCTCCTGAATCACTGGGTGTGCACCACCATATACAGCTAAAGGTAAGCTTTTTATAAGTTTAAACTGATCAATTATAAATAAAAGGTTTATAAAATCCTCATGGTATCTACGAAACAAAAAACCATAGGAGATAAAAAATAAAGAGAAGTAAATGAAAACTTGACACTATAAAAATTAATAAATTACCAAAATACTCAATAAGAGGAAGAAATAAGATAAAGGACATATTACAAACAATGCAATAAACAAATTGTCAAGAGTATATCCTTAATTATCAATAGTAACCTTTCTTGGGAAGAGAAACTCTCCAAACAAAATATATGGAGTTGCTGAAAAGATAAAAAAAAAAAAAAAAAAAAGGTAGATGGGGGAAATAAGATGTACATTAGAGGAAGACTGCATTCTTAGTTGCTCCATGGCTCAGGTTTCAAGCAGCAGGAGTACTGTTACACAGTGTGGTGGATGAAAGAGGTTTTTCACTAAAATTTAATACTGGAAGTCATAGTGCCATAGACACAAAAATTCAGGTGCACTGAACAAAGAAGAAAGTACACTGGAGCAAAGCGGGTTGTGGTATTGGCAGTGGTATAGCAGAGGGAGGGATAATATAGAAAGAGAAACACAATGAACAGATTTGGTATGAAAATGTCCAAGATCAGCAAAGCAGCCTGAACTGAACATAAACAGAGGCTATATCATAAGTTGTTCTTTGAAAAGTGCTCTGTATTTCTCAGCTGGCAAGTGGAAAGCTGAGGTGGCATCCATCTTGAAGCAGCCAAGCTTCAGCTTGCTACTGTGGAAACCTGGAAGACCATAGTGAATATTGTCAAAATGCCCTGGCAATCTCCCACCTTGTGGCCTAGGGTGTTCATAGAAGAACATGAATGAAATGGGCACAGACCAGATTTTACTCAGGAGGATTCAAGTCAGAAAAACAAAGAGGAGCTTTTCCCTTAAGTCTGGTGGCTTATGTGACCAGCTCAAAAGTGTTGAGAATCTGAACAGGTGGGTATTCTGAACACTCAGGTTCAGCCTGAGAAATATGTGTTCATGGGCAGCAGAGTGTATGGAGGTTCGGCTCCCTTGCCCTTAGGAGGTTTCCTATCCAGATTCCTAGCAGAGATGAGCATCTAACTGGGTCCGTGGTGTGTGTTTATCTATCTCTAGAGCTGATACCACCCAACAAAGCCCTTAAGACCCAATTCGATTTAAACCCAAGCCACCAAAATTCCCCTCATAGAATTTGGCAGCACCCCAGGACCAGACGCATTCTCATCTGAATGCTTGCAGACCTTTGAAGAAAAAAATAATTCAAATGATCCTCACATCATTCCATGAAAGGGAAAGTGATGTAACACTTCCAAATTTATTCTATCAAGCCAATACTGCAGTTATTCTAGAACCAGATAAGGACACAACAAGGATGGATATCTACAAAACAATATATCTGATGAACTTAAATTCAAAAATCCTTAATAAAATATTAGCAAGTCATATTTAACAATATATTAAAAGATTATCCAGCATGACAAAGGTGGTCTTATCAAAGAAACACAAGGATATAAATGTAATTTCTCACATAAATAGAATTAAGCATGAAAATTCTGCATCTCAATAGATGCAGAGAAAGACTTTGAAAAAATTCAGCATCCATTAATCATAAATATACTGAAGGTATGAGGGCCAGAAGGAACCCACATGAACATCATAAAGGCTATATGCAAAATAATTCAAATCCAACTCATAGTCAATGGGGAAAACTGAAAACATGTTCTTAAAAATCTGGAACAATACATGAATGTCCACTCTCACCAATTCTGTTTAATATAGTTCCAGAAATTCTGGTCAGAGCATTTAGGCAAGAGAATGGGGAAAAGGGGAATAAGAATAAGAAATGAAGTAGTGAAATTTTCCCAGTTTGTAGATGACATGGTCCTATAATTAAAGGATACAAAAAACTGCACCAAAAGACTACAAGAGCTAGTGAATAAATTGACCAAAGTAGCAGATTATTGAATCAACATACAAAAATCCATATTTCCTATATCCTAACAGTGAGTCTGATGAGAAAAGAATGAGGAAAATAATCCCATTCACTATACCCTAAAAAATTAAGGACTGGGGAGATAGCTCAGTTGGTAAAGTGCTTGCCTTGTAAGCACAGGGCCCTGGGTTTGATCCCCAGCACCACAAAAAAAAAATTAAATAAAATGCCTGGTGATAAACCTAACCAAGGAAGTGAGAAACCTATACGATGAAAACTAAAGAAAGAAATTGAACAAGACACAACAAGATGAAGAGAACGTCTATGCTTATGGACAAGTCAAATAAATATTGCTATTATGGCCATAATGCCACAAGCAAAATACTAATGACATTCCTTAGAGAAGTAGAAAAAGCAGTCATAAAATACACATAAAATTCATGTGGAAGAATAAAAGATCCAGAAGAGCCAAAACAATTCTACACCAAAAGAGGTATTACACACCTGACTTCAAATTATATTACACAGCTACAGTAACAAAAACTGCATGGTACTGGAGTAAAAATAGATACATAGATCAATGGTATGGAAAAGAAGACACAGAGACAAATTCACAAATTTGTTACAAATTACAGTTATCTGATCTTGACAAAGATGCCAACAATCTATAATGGAAAAAAGATAGCCTTTTTAAACAGTGGTGCTAGGGAAACTTGTTATCCATATCTAGAAAAATGAATTTATGCCCTTACTTCTCACCCTGGACAAAATAAACTAAAAATTGAACAAAAATCCAGGAATCAGACCAGAATTTATGCAACTCCAAATGAAAAAAATAGGGTCTACACTACAACTTATAGGCACAGGCAACAACTTTCTCAGGACTCCAAAACTCAAGAAATAATGCTAAGTGTTAATAAATGGGAAGGTATCAAATTAAAAACTTCTACACAGCAAGGAAAACAATTAGGAATGTGAAGAAAGAACCTATAAAATGGGAGAAAATCTTTACTAGTGAATATTCTGACAGAATTAATATAAAAAATACATGAAGAACTCAAAACGATTAACACAAAAAATAAACAACCAAATCATGAGAAGTTGTGTACCATTTGTGTTCAATGTGTCAAAATGCATTCTACTTTCATGTATAACTAATTAGAACAAATTTTAAAAAATAAAAAATAATAAAAATAAAAAATAGCCATATCAATATATGGGAAAATGAAATAAACACACACTTCTCAAAAGGATGGCCAACAAATATGTGAAAAAAATGTTCAATATCTTTATTAATTAAGGAAATACAAATAAAAATGACTCAGATTTTATTGTACATCAATTGTAATGGCAGGCATCAAGAATAAAAAATTCTGGAAAGGATGTGGAGAAAATGTAACTCTTTTACACTTTTGGTGGGATTATAAATTAGTGCAAACATGAAGGAAATTGGTATGAATGTCACATAAAAAAGTAGGTAAGGTAACACTATGTGACCCAGTTATAAAACTCCTCAGTATTTATTTTATAGAATTAAATTCACAGGCTCTGGTGGTAGCACTGGTGGTACCTCTTTGGTGGTAGAGTACTTGACTAGCATGTGTGAGGCACTGGGTTCAATCCTCAGCACCACCTAAAAATGAATAAAATAAAGGTATTGTGTCCATCTATATCTGATTAAAAAAATACTGGTTTTAAAAAGAATTGGCCAGGTGCGGTGGCACACACCTGTAATCCCAGCTGCTCTGCAGCCTGAGGAAAGTGGATGCAAATTCAAAGCCAGTCTCAGCAAAGTGAGGTGTCAAACAACATCAATGAGACCCTGTCTCTAATAAAATACAAAATAGGGCTGGGGATGTGGCTCAGTGTTCACATGCCCCTGAGTTTAATCTCCAATACCATCCCTCACCAAAAATAAATAAATAAATAAATAAGAATTAAAGTCATCAAACTATAGTATACTATTTACTATAGTAAATGCATACTCATGTTTATAATAGGACAATTCATAGTAACCAAACTATGGAACCATCCTAGGTGTCCATCACCAGAGACATGGATGAAGACAATGTGGTATATATAAAAAGTGGAGTTTTATTCAGCCACAAAGAAAATCAAATTATATAATTTTTTGGAAAATGGATAGAACTTGAGTGCATGATGTTAAGTGAAATAAGCCAAACTCAGATGGTTGAGGGTGGTATGTTTTCTCTCATTTGTAGAAGCTAAAGAAGAAAATGGAAAAGCAAGGAGGGGGTAATCACATGAAAAGCAAAGGGAGGCAATCCAAGATGGTGGACTAGAGGGTGACTGCATCTCCAGATGCTCCAGAAACCAGGATTCAAGAAGGGGAGGCATTGAGAGACTTGGACTAAAATAGAGCCACGGGGTGAGTCTCCTCCACCTGGTGAAGCTTGGCCTAGGTGGCAGGCCCGGATAGGGGCAGCTTATCAGAGTGGGGCAGGGCAGCTAGAGTCTTCCCCAGGCAGCCCTGTGCACTCCGGTGGTGGGCTCCTTCCACACGGTCAGCTTCTCCAGCTTCTTGGAGCAGGCCCCCCAGTGAGAGCCTTTTCACACAGAGCTAGCTCCAAGCTCTGGAACCAGTAGCAGCCTAGGGGCAGCTTTCTATGGAAGCCCTGCATTATCAAGTCACTCCAAGAATTCAGGCTACTGAATGCTGGGAGGTGATACACTGGAAAACTACAGGGACACCATAAGGCAATAGAGAAATCTGCAATATCTAGGAGTCCCACTGACATCTGACTAATATGAGAAAACAAGGGAAGAAAATGTCCCAAACAAACCTAGATACTATATCAATAAAACCCAATGACAGAACAGCAGAAGAAATGTCAGAAAGGGAGTTCAGAATGTACATAATTAAAACAATCAGAGAAGCAAATGAGGAGATGAAAGAGCAAATGCAGGCATTGAAGGAGGAGATGAAAGAGCAAATGCAGGCATTAAATGATCCCACCAATCAACAGTTAAAAGAGCAAATACAGGAATCAAGAGATCATTTCAATAAAGAGTTAGAGATACTGAAAAAAAAAAAAACAGAAATCCTTGAAATGAAGGAAACAATAAACAAAGTAAAAAAACTCCATAGAAAGCAAAACCAATAGGATAGAACACCTGGAAGACAGAACCTCAGACATTGAAGACAAAATATTTAATCTTGAAAACAAAGTTGACCAGAGAAGATGGTAAGAAATCATGAACAGAATCTACAAGTATTATGGGATATCATGAAAAGGCCAAATTTAAGAATTATTGGAATTGAGGAAGGCTTAGAGAAACAAACCGAAGGAATGAACAATCTATTCAGTGAAATAATATCACAAAATTTCCCAAATCTGAAGAATGAAATGGAAAACCAAGTACAAGAGGCTTATAGGACTTCCAACATACAAAATTACAACAGACCCACACCAAGGCACCTTATGATGAAAATACCTAACATACAAAATAAAGAAAGAATTTTAAAGGCTGCAAGAGAAAAGAATCAAATTACATTCAGGGAAATCAATAAGAATAATCAGCAGATTTTTCAATCCAGACCCTAAAAGCTAGAAGGGCCTGAAACAACATTTACCAAGCCCTGAAAAAAATGGATGCCAACCAAGAATCTTATACCCAGCAAAACTTAATTTCAGATTTGACGATGAAATAAGATCCTTCCATGATAAAAAAAAAAAAAAGCTAAAGGAATTTACAAAAAGAAAGCCGGCATTACAGAGTATTCTCAGCAAAATATCCCATGAGGAAGAGATGAAAAACAATGATGCAAATCAGCAACAGGAGGAACTAGCCTAAAGTAATAGCCAAATAAAGAAGAAACCAAATCATGCCAAAAAAAAAAAAAAAAAGAAAAAAAAGAAAATGAGTCAATTGACTGGGAATCCAAATCATATTACAATAATAACCCTGAATGTTAATGGCCTGAACTCATCAATCAAAAGACACAGACTAGCAGATTGGATTAAAAAGAAAAATCCAACAATATGCTGCCTGCAAGAGACTCATCTCATAGAAAGAGATACCCATAGACTAAAGATGAAAGGATGGGAAAAAACATACCATGTACACGGACACAGCAAAAAAGCTGGAGTATCCATCCTTATTTCAGATAGTATGGACTTCAAGCCAAAACTAATCAGAAGGGATAAAGAAGGACATTACATACTGCTTAAGGGAAGCATAAATCAGCAAGACATAACAATCATAAATATCTATGCCCCGAACATTGGCTCATCCATATACGTCAAACAATTCCTTCTCAATTCCAGAAATCAAATAGACCACAACACAATAATACTAGGCGATTTTAACACACCTCTCTCACAGTTGGATAGATCTTCCAAACAAAAATTGAATAAACAAAACATAGCTCTCAATAACACAAACAACAATTTAGACTAAACTGACATATATAGAATATATCATCCAACAAAGAATGAATACACTTTCTTCTTAGCAGCACATGGATCCTTCTCTAAAATAGACCATGTTTTATGCCAAAAAGCTACTGTTAGCAAATACAAGAAGATAGAGATACTACCTTGTACTCTATCAGATCATAATGGATTGAAATTAGAAATAAATGACACAATAAAAAACAAAAACTTCTCCAATACCTGCAAATTAAATAATAGACTAAATATGATGAATGGATAACAGAAAACATCAGGAGGGAAATAAAAAAGTTCTTAGAAGTAAATGAGAACAAAGACACATCATATCAAAATCTCTGGGACACTATGAAAGCAGTAATTAGAGGAAGATTTATTTCATGGGGTGCATTCAACAAAAGAAGTTGAAATCAACAAATAAACAACTTAAAACTACTGCTCAAAGCCCTAGAAAAAGAAGAGCAGACCAACACCAAAAGTAGTAGAAGACAGGAAATAGTTAAAATCAGAGCCAAAATCAATGAAATTGAAACAAAAGAAACAATCGGAAAATTTAACAAAGTAAATAGTTGGTTCTTTGAAAAAATAAACAAAATTGATAAACCCTTAGCCATGCTAACAAAGAGAACGAGGGAGAAAACTCAAATTACTAAAATTCCGAATGAACAAGGAAATATCACAACAGACACGAGTGAAATACAAAACATAATTAGAAGCTATTTTGAAAATCTATACTCCAACAAAACAGAAAACCTTGAAGACATCAACAAGTTTCTAGAGACATATGAATTACCTAAACTAAACGAGGAGGACATACAAAACTTAAATGAATCAATTTCAAGCAATGAACTAGAAGATGTCATCAACAGCCTACCAACAAAGAAAAGTCTGGGACCAGATGGGTTCTCAGCCAAGTTCTACAAAACCTTTAAAGAAGAGGTCATTCCAATACTCCTCAAAGTACTCCATGAAATAGAAGAGGAGGGAACCCTCCCAAACTCATTCTATGAAGCCAATATCACCCTGATACTTAAACCAGAGAGAGACCCATTGAGGAAAGAAAATTTCAGACCAATATCCTTAATGAACATCGACGCAATAATTCTCAACAAAATTTTAGCAAATTGCATACAAAAATATATTAAAAAGATAGTGCACCACAATCAAGTGGGTTTTATCCCAGGGATGCAAGGTTGGTTCAACATCCGGAAATCAATAAATGTCATTCACCATATCAACAGACTAAAAGTTAAGAATCACATGATTATTTCAATAGCTGCAGAAACAGCATTCGATAAAATACAGCATCCCTTCATGCTCAAAACACTAGAAAAAATAGGGGTAGTGGGATCATTCCTTAACATTGTAAAGGCCATCTACACTAAGACAATGCCCAATATCATTCTAAATTGTGAAAAACTGAAAGCATTCCCCGTAAAAACTGGAACAAGGCAGGGATGCCCTCTTTCACCACTTCTATTCAACATCATCCTTGAGACTCTAGCCAGAGCAATTAGACAAACTAAAGAAATTAAAGGGATACGAATTGGAAAAGAGGAACTCAAACTATCCCTGTTCGCTGATGACATGATTATATATTTAGAGGAACCTGGAAATTCCACCAGAAAACATTGAACTCATAAGTGAATTCAGCAAAATAGCAGGTTACAAAATCAATTCTCATAAATCCAATGCATTTTTATACATAAGTGATGAATCTTCAGAAAGAGATATTAGGAAAACTACACCATTCACAATAGCATTGAAAAAATAAAATACTTGTAAATCAATCTCACAAAAGAGGTGAAAGACCTCTACAATGAGACCTACAGAACACTAAAGAAAGAAATTAAAGAAAACCTTAGAACATGGTAAGATCTCCCATGTTCTTGGATAGGCAGAATTAATATTGTCAAAATGGCCTTATTACCAAAAGTACTATACAGATTCAATCCATTTCCAATTAAAATCCTAATGATGTACCTTACAGAAATAGAGCAAGCAATTATGAAATTCCTCCATAAGAATAAAAAACCCAGAATAGCTAAAGCAATCCTCAGTAGAAAGAGAGAAACACGGGTATCGCTATACCAGATCTTCAACTCTATTACAAAGCAATAGTAACAAAAACAGCATGGTATTGGTACCAAAATAGACAGGTAGATCAATGGTACAGAATAGAAGATGTAGACACAAACACAAATAAATACAATTTTCTCATACTAGACAAAGGGGCCAAAAATATGCAATGGAGAGAAGATAGCCTCTTCAACAAATGGTGCTGGGAAATCTGGAAATCCATAAGCAACAGAATGAAATTAAACCCCTGTGTCTCACCCTGCACAAAACTCAACTCAAATGGATCAAGGACCACGGAATCAGACCAGAGAACCTGCATCTTATAGAAGATAAAGTAGGTCCAAACCTTCAACTTGTTGGCTTAGGATCAGACTTCCTTAACAGGACTCCCATAGCACAAGAAATAAAATCAAGAATCAACAATTGGGATAGATTCAAACTAAAAAGCTTTCTCTCAGCAAAGGAAATTATCAGCAATGTGAAGAGAGAGCCTACAGAGTGGGAGAATATGTTTGCCACTCGTACTTCAGATAGAGCGCTAATTTCCAGAATCTATAAAGAGCTCAAAAATCTATACACCAAGAACACAAATAATCCAATCAACAAATGGGCTAAGGAAATGAACAGACACTTCACAGAAGAAGATGTACAAGCAATCAATAGATATATGAAAAAATGTTCAACATCTCTAGTAATAAGAGTAACGCAAATCAAAACTACCCTAAGATTTCATCTCATCCCAATTAGAATGGCAAATATCAAGAACACAAGCAACAATTGGTGTTGGTGAGGATGTGGGGAAAAAGGTACACTCATACATTGCTGGTGAGATTGCAAATTAGTGCACCCACTCTGGAAAGCAGTATGGAAATTCCTCAGAACGCTAGGAATGGAACCACCATTTGACCCAGCTATCCCACTCCTTTGCCTATACCCAAAGGACTTAAAATCCGCATACTATAGAGATACAGCCACATCAATATTCTTAGCTGCTCAATTCACCATAGCCAGATTGTGGATCCAACCTAGATGCCCTTCAGTTGATGAATGGATAAATAAACTGTGGCACATATATACATTGAAATACTACTCCACCATGAAGAATGATAAAATTATTGCATTTGCAGGCAAATGGATGAAATTGGAGAATATCATGCTAAGTGAGATAAGCCAATCTCAAAAAACTAAAGGACGAATGATCCCACTGATAAGCAGATGAGGAAGTATAATGGGGGGTAGGAGGGGTTAGCGTTAGGGTCAGGATTAGGTTTTGGGTTAGGGATAAGGAAGGTGGTAAGAATGGAGGAAGGAAGGACTGTATAGGGGGAAAAGATGGATGGGAGTTTTGGGGGGGAAGGGAAAAAATAACAGAATGAATCAAACAACATTGCCCTATGTAAATTTATGACTACACAAATGGTATGCCTTGACTCCATGTACAAATAGAGAAACAACATGTATCCCATTTGTTTTAATAATAAAAAAAAAACAAAGGGAAACTAGAAGAATGGAGGAAACGGACCCAGGAATTGGATGAGAGTCAGGAGGGGGATACTGCCCACTTATATTATTATATTTTTTGCATGTACTAATATATTACAAGAAATTCCACCATTATGTACAACTATAATGGGCCAAGGAAAATGAAGCCAAAATTGAGGAAATACAGGTAGTGTAGAAATAGGGAATCAGGTCAAATAGAGGAAATGGAGGCCATGAAAGCCATCTAAATCTGGATGTTAGAGACTGCCCCTAGGAGAATGGAATGTCAATGTATCCAGAGCCCTATTGATCACTAAGGTTGCCTGCTAAGTGTCCCTTCCAAAAATCTTCAGGCAGGGAATTACTAGTTAATGCCCCCTGGGCCCCTACCCTACCCTAACCCTAACCCTAACCCTAAACTCCTGCCATTTGCCTCTCACCTTTTTTCTATGTATGTGTGGCAAAGTCTCATGTACATGACATCAAAATTGACACAAATAACAAGTGCTCATGAAATAAAATTTAAAAATGAATCCAGATACCTTCAATTCACATGATTTTAAAAGGTTCCATTTAAATTGGGTAAACAAATTAAAGTAAAATGTCTTTAAAATTACTTAATTCACAAGTCTCTAGGTCAAACTAATAAAATGTTGATGTCTATAAAATGCCTAATATCAATTATTTTTAGGACTTTTCATCAACAGGAAAGAGAGAGCAGATACTTTTCAACACACTTGTCTTGTACCTTGGTTTTTACAGAAAAATAAATGAATTAGATTTGACATATATAGGATTACTTAAATGTGTTTGTTAGAGACTTCTGATTAATTACAAAGTTAAAATGCTAACTGTTAAGTAAAATTGAGTACTCTTAACTCCTTAAATTACATGGGGAACTTAAACATTATTGGTGTTTAAATTAGATTTGTAAATTAAAATGATTTAAAATTGCTTTGTGTCATCACTAAAAACAAGGTTAATATAAGTCCTAACAGGTACAATTCTATATACAAAGGTGTTTAAAAGTTTCAACTGTGTTTCAATTAGAGTACTATACCTCACATAATATATTTCATCCTATTAAAATAGAGTAATTCACCTAAATTCAAAAATTTCATGAGTTGTTTCAAAATGTAAATGAAAAGGGGTCAACAGATAGGAAAGAGAAATATAAAAGATTCAAGGTATGGTAGTATACTTAGTAGAAGTAAAAATGTTTCTAGGTAAGACAGTCTTTGTGTGATAAAATACATGAGTTTCTAACTAAGTGATAAAAAGTCTATGTGTAGTAAAAGACAAATTTCAACAAGCGTGTGTAACTAAGTTGGTTATGTATGTGAGACAATCAGTTAAAGCTATTTAAGGTTTTTTGTAAGGTCAAATACTAATGTACTGATATAAACCAAAACTTAGTCCATATGTTAAACTGACAAGGATTTCTTAAAAACACTAATTTACTCTTAACACTGTGTTGTTTTATTCTTTAAAGCAATTAGCCTTAAAAATTAGGTTTTGTACAATTATGGTTAAACAACTGTTAGAATATTGTACTATGTTACAGAGTCTAAATTTTTTCTTTAAAACTAAACTTTGTTAATATAAAAATATCAAAGTAATTGTGAAGTGGTCACACTTCTTTTTACATTAAATGTGTTCATACCTTCCAGGTATACAAGTCTATAAAGCATAAAATACATCAAGCTGCTGTTCTGCAAACTAAACTTTTCTGTAATGGTAATTTTAAACTTATAAGAATAGCAAATTTTATTGGAAATTTATTTACATAATTTAATGTTCTATAACAGGACCTATTTATCAGTAGGATATATGTAAAATTTTATGTTACTTTCTACAGTGGGATAATAATGTAAATGTATTTCTAAAAGATAATGAGAGCCTGATCTCTTTAAAGTTAATATAATAAAACGTGAAAACATAAAAGCATTTTGCCACATAAAAGGAAAGTTAAAAGCTCTCTCAGCCTCTCCTTGATTTAGGTTTTGGATGTAATGTTATATTGTGTTGACTAACATTCATATAGACTCAGGAAACAATATATGTAAACCCTGTAAAACGATATTTAAAGAGGAGGCAAAGATCAGCTTCAAAGTACAACACTTTACCTGAGATTTGTGAAGAGCCCTGCCTTACCTGAGATAAGGCTCTTCCTCCCACCTTACTGCATGTTAGAGTGGCTCCAAAATAAGCCAGACTTCAGCTTATTTAAAGTTATATTCAAAATATTGTGTTTTGTTGTAAAATTACTGTGATCTCAAACAGGAAATATAATGTGCAGGTCTGCCAAAATTCAAGACAACTATTACACAAACTATGTTTTTACTGTTGTTAATTCCATTTCATATTTTACTTGTAAACTGTTGCCTGATTAAAGTTTTGAAGAAGTGCTGCTTCAAGAACTACCTAAATTGCTCTTGACGCAGAGCCAGCCACAAGTGCCCAAGCCAGCGGAGACCTCCAACCTGCAACCAGCCTCTGGGACCAGGGCTGGGCAGCAAGAGAACTCTCCAGGTCTCTCTCCCTGGAACCCGTAGCGGGCTAGGGGCAGCGTTCTTAGGAAGCACTACATTATCAAGTTAATCCAAGACTTCTGGCTACTGAAGGCTGGTAGGTGATACACTGGAAATCTACAGGGACACTATAAGCCAATAGAGGAAATCTACAATATCACAGAGTCCCAATGACATCTGACCAATATGAGAAAACAAGGGAAGAAAATGTTCAAAACAAACCTAGATACTATATCAATAAAACAAAATGACAGCACAGTAGAAGAAATGTCTGAAAGGGAGTTCAGAATGTACATAATTAAAACAATCAGGGAAGCAAACGAAGAGATGAAAGAACAAATGCAGGCATTAAATGAACACACCAATCAACAGTTAAAAGAGCAAATAAGGGAAGCAAAAGAACATTTCAATAAAGAGTTAGAGATACTGAAAAAAAAAAAAAACAAACAGAAATCCTTGAAATGAAGGAAACAACAAACCAAGTTAAAAACTCCATAGAAAGCATAACCAATAGGATAGATCACCTGGAAGACAGAACAGAACCTCAGATATTGAAGACAAAATAATCTTGAAAACAAAGTTGACCAAACAGAAAAGATGGTAAGAAATCATGAACAAATCTACAAGAATTATGGGATATCATGAAAAGGCCAAATTTAAGAATTATTGGGATTGAGGAAGGCTTAGAGAAACAAACCAAAGGAATGAATAATCTATTCAATGAAATAATATCAGAAAATTTTCCAAACCTGAAGAATGAAATGGAAAACCAAGTACAAGAGGGTTATAGGAATCCAAATATGCAAAATTACAACAGACCTACACCAAGGCACATTATTATGAAAATACCTAACATTCAAAATAAAGATAGAATTTTAAAGGCCACGAGAGAAAAGAATCAGAGTACATTCAGGGGGAAACCAATAAAAATATCAGCAGATTTTTTAATCCAGACCCTAAAAGCTAGAAGGGCCTGGAACAACATTTACCAAGCCCTGATAGGAAATGGATGCCAACCAAGAATTTTATACCCAGCAAAACTTAATTTCAGATTTAGCGATGAGATAACATCCTTCCATGATAAACAAAAGCTAAAGGAATTTACAAAAAGAAAGCCAGCATTACAGAACACTCTCAGCAAAATATTCCATGAGGAAGCGATGAAAAACAACGATGTAATCAGCAACAAATAATCCAATCAACAAATGGGCTAAGGAAATGAACAGACACTTCACAGAAGAAGATGTACAAGCAATCAATAGATATATGAAAAAATGTTCAACATCTCTAGTAACAAGAGAAATCCAAATCAAAACTACCCTAAGATTTCATCTCACCCCATTTAGAATGGCGATTATCAAGAACATAAGCAACAATAGGTGTGGGAGAGGATGTGGGGAAAAAAGGTACACTCATACATTGCCGGTGGGGTTGCAAACTATTGCAGCCCCTCTGGAAAGCAGTATGGAGATTCCTCAGAAAGCTTGGAATGGAACCACCATTTGACCCAGCTATCCCACTCCTTGGCCTATACCCAAAGGACTTAAAATCAGTATACTACAGAGATACAGCCACATCAATATTCTTAGCTGCTCAATTCACTGTAGCCAGATTGTGGAACCAACCTAGATGCATTTCAGTTGATGAATGGATAAAGAAACTGTGGCATATATATACAATGGAATATTACTCCACCACGAGGAATACCAAAACATGGCATTTGCAGGCAAATGGATGAAATTGGAGGATATCATGCTAAGTGAAATAAGCCAATCTCAAAAAACTATAGAATGAATGATCTCGCTGATAAGCAGATGAGGACATATAAGGGGGGGTAGGAGGGGTTAGTGTTAGGGTTAGGGTTAGGTTTAGGGTTAGGGATAAGGAGGGTGGTAAGAATGGAGGAAGAAAGGAATGTATAGAGGGAAAAGAGGGGTGGGAGGGGAGGGGGAAGGGAAAAAATAACAGAATGAATCAAACAACTTTGCCCTATGTAAATTTATGATTTTTAATTAAAATAAAAAAAATAAAAAAAAGTACTACCTAAATTAATTTGAGATAATAAGTCACCACCTATAGGACAGATAAGATTAACTAAAAGGGGGTAAATAACTGTAAAGTTATAGACATTGAAGTTGAAGCTCAGTACTCGTACTTTATGACTGGTGAGACTAGTTTGCTGGATGTTTAAGATCAAACTTAGAGACTGAGATTCAAATAAAGGGGCCAAAAGGAAAAAAAAAAAAACAATATTTGGCTCTTGTCTTGAGTCAGCCTGAATTCAGGGAACAAGAGAACTTCTCTAAGGAGCTTTGAAACTCTGGGCCACACAAACTCCTATTCAGGGAGACTGATGAGATCACTGGAGGGTGAAAAGTCAATCAGTGGGCTGGGGATATAGTTCAGTTGGTAGAGTGTTTGCCTTGCAAGCACAATGCCCTGGGTTCAATCCCCAGTACCTTAAAAAAAAAAAAAAAAAAAAAAAAAAAAAAAAAAAAAAGGTCAATCAGTGCACCTGCTGCAGATGAGGGTCCTTGGAAAAGGGAGACATCCCTGATGCCTCCAAGGGAAGCCATCACATCAAGGAGGTCCTACCTAGTGAATGGCACTAAAGGAGTTAAGAAGCTGCTCTCAAGTTCCATATGAGTGACGCCTATGGGAACTCAGCTGACTCTTTAACAGACAGGAAGAGGTCAATTTGACCAGCTTGATCTTAAACACCTAACAAAACAGTTAAAACCAAAATAGCCATTCTTGGGCATTTAAAAAAGAAACAATATTTATACTTAATATGTACACTTGTGTTAGCTAGAATAAGTAAAGATTGGAAGCTACAAAAGAGAGATTCTTCGGTAGACGTGCCTGATAATTATCAAGAGAATCTGCCAGTCAGAAATTTTTACTCAGTTTAAGGCCTACATATCTTCCTAAGCTAGGAAGGTAGGCTTAATCTATGTTTACTAGTATGATTATCTAGCCCTAAGTAACAGGAATATAGATATATCTACTAAACACGGGTTATACCAATAAAATGATATTTTACAAAAATCAGATGACATTAAGTAACTTAACTATATTTTCTGGGGACATCAATGACATTAAAAAATTATATGTTATGTTTGCATTTCTGATAACACTGACAATGTTAAAGTTCCCAAATAAAGGGTTTGTCCTCTCTAGCCTTTGTCAGGCCTTGTTGTGGGACCAACTTCTCAGTTCTTCCATCTGTTGGTGAGAGATTATTGACTTCTCTCATCTTCATGATATTCACTGACATGTTCCAGATGCTGCAACATTTATATTGTATTAATCTCATTTCAGTACCCATGTCTTTTTGTTTCTCTCTCATAGAAGCACCCTCTCCCCAGTTGACTTTATAACTGTTCTTCCTCAATCAAACTTCTGCCATGGACCACTTGATCAATCTGATTTCCAAAAGGGAACTCCTAACTGCTTGCCCCACACAGCCTCCTTCCAGCTTGAAGCAGCCAGAGCAGCCATCACGACTTTATAGCAGTAAAGAATTCCTAAAACTAGAGGGGGAAATGACGCCAGAATTGAGGACAGGCAGTTAGTGTAAAAATAGGGAATTGGGACAAATAGAGGAAATGGAGGCCATGAAAGCCATCTGCACCCAGATGGAGACTGTCCCTGGGAGATTGGAATGTCAATGTCTCCAGAGCCTTTTTGAACACCAAGGTTACCAGCTTACATGCCCCTCCCAAAAACCTGTGGGCAGGGAATTGCTAATTAATGCCCCTGGGCCCCTACCTGCCAGAATCCTCCCTGTGGCCCTTCCCCCTTCCATCTACTTCTCACCTTTATTGCCATGTCACAACATCTCCTCGGCCTAGTCACATAGGCAAGAAGGAGAATGATAATGTGGGGAGAGAACAGGAAAATGAAAGAGACTCTAATCTATAAAAATTTAGGGCAAGCTCACTTCTTGGGATTCTAGAATATCAGCCATTGCCCCCTTCTCACTACTGGGAGAAGTCTATATTATTACTATTTTTAAATAAAATCTGCTTAACATATGCTTGCCTTGGTGTGCTTTTCTGATGTTATACTTCAACATCTGAGGAAGTAGAACTAGTCACCAGTAAATGTCAGTATCAAAAATATGGAGAAAAGAAAATAAAAACAAAGTAGAACTTAAGCTGTCACATAGGCTTAAAGAGAATTATGGAACTTTTTTCATGAAAATGTTAAGCAAAGGAGAGCACAACTGGCTATGTATTTATCAGATAAAATATACTTCTGAGAATAAAGATGGTTGAAAAGAGGAGTCACTTTCCAGCCTAATCTGTGGCATAAAACCAATAAAGCAGGTAGGCAGATTCTCAGTAAGGTGGGTGAAATTTTAAAAAAGGGAGGATTTAATTGGGAATTGATAGTGGATATTCAAAGCAGATTGGAAACTCAGGTGGATGGATATAAATAGAATAAGGAAGAAATCCCCCCACACACTACTATTGCTGCTGGCACCTTTGTGAATAAAGTGTAGGGATAGGAGATTAAAGAGATCCCACATTTTTAGGAGGTCTTTGGTGTGATCTGAGAACAAAGACACTGCTAAATGGACCCTGAAGGTGTATTGCACAATACTCTAATGCACGAAAGAAACCCTGTCTTTCTGGCAGCCCACTGAGAACAGAAGAAGAAAACATCCTGTATATGTGAACTGCAGACCAGTGGCAGTGGGTGTTGGTTCTGGCAATACAGAGCTTGGTTTGGAAAACAGACAAATCCATACCCTACATTTTAGAGCACGCCTAAGAGGTGAGGAGAAAATTAGACAGAGAGCTTCATGCAGGATTGTGTAAACCTATCTGGCTTTCCCTTCCCCATTGAATCCTGTGACTTGCAGGACTTGTAGGACTGAGTCAAGCCCAGAATACCAAAGGGTAGGAGTGGGAATGATTGAATTTGGGGACTGAATCTGAGAGTCCAGGAAAGGTGGGGCTCATGGGTGATGGAGGGGGCAAAGGATTGGCTCCTCTGCTGTATGAGTGGAATGATAAGGAGATTCTTGCAGTTCAGTCTTCCAGCTTGAACTGGCAACTACTGAGCCCTGGAGCTGTGCTGATTTAAAATTTTCAGACCAATGTCCTCTCAACAAAGAACCTGGATCCTATCTAGACCTAAACCCTGCCTTCAGGTGCTCTGCCTATGGGAACTCCTCTCACACAACTACAGTGACCCCATCCTGAGGGTGTACCAGACATCACATTTTAGCCCACTCTACCAAACATGGCTGAGAAGGGAAACTGAGAATTTCTGAATTAGAACTGGTAACTTGATGAACTACTTAAAAGAGGAAGTATTTGACAATCCGTGGTTGGTGCAGTCATACATATAACAAACCTCAAGAAGAAATAACAAGAAAGAATTGGGAATAGACAATGACCACATATTCCCACTGACAAATTTTAGTTACTGGAACAGAAAAAAATTTCTTAATATTTCATTTAGAACTATTGTAAGGTGAGTAGTTCACGAACAATTATACATAAACATATTTACTCTTTTTTCCTCCTTTCTAAAATGTTTTGAAAGCAGATGTTTTTCAAGGCTCAATCTTTTGAGGGCTAGGATGTTTGACCGTAATATATATATATATATATATATATATATATATATATATATATATATATATATATATATATATATATATATATGGTGTTTTATTGTTTTATACATTTTTTGTCTCACTTAGCTGTTTCCCTTGATTTTCTTTATCACTTTTACCCTTCTAACATCAAAACTCCATTCCATTGTTCTCCCTTTAACTCTTCCTTTAGTGTTTTATTTCTATTTACTCTCTTCCTCCACCATAGTCATCATATCCTACATTTCTTTAGTTCCTTCCCTGTTTGTTTTTAAAATTGCAAACACTTTTGCAAACTTACTGTTTTTACTTTGGGTAATAGCTGATCAAATCATATCTGTTTATTGTGACAATTAACATTGTAAATGTCATAGCAGGAACTATTTTGTTTAATGCATTGGTTGCTATTATTATATATCTCTCTCTAAACTGTGAGTTGCTGAGAAATTTCAAGGACATTATATACTTATAAGGTAGAAACTCTGCTGCCCCTGATCCACATTGTTGGAAGGGTAGACACACAAACAACATGATAAAGCAAGGTAACATACCATTCCAAACCAACCAACATATGTGAATAACAGAATTCACTGACACCACAGTGGAAGTAATGTTAGAGAAGGAATTTAGACAGTTCATAGTTAAAATGACCTGTGAATTAAGAGACCATGTAAAGAGTGAAACCGGAGAGAAAATACAGGAAGTGAAAAATCACTTCAACAAGGATATAAGGATTATGAAAAAATCCTAGAAATGATGGAATCAGTAAACCGAATTAAAATTTCAATGGAATGCATTGTATACAGACAACATTGATTTGTTGGAAGAAGTAAACCAAATTAAAAATTCAATGGAAAACATCACCAAAAGACAACACCATTTTAGGTAATGAAGACAAAATATGTAATTGTGAAAATAAAGTTGATCATGTAGAAAAGATATTAACAGACCATGAATAGAAATTTCAAGAAATATGGGATAACATGAAAGGACCAAATTTAAGATTTACTGGTACAGTTAAAAGTTTGGAAATATAAACAAAAAGAATGCACAATATTTGTAATGAAATAATATCAGAAAATATCCCAAAATATGCCAAGCTGTCAGAAAGCAATACAAAATCAAATACAGGAGGCTTACAGGACTCTAAATATACAAAACTACAACAGACCCACAATAAGACATATTTTTATGAAAATCCCTAACACACAAAATAAGGGAAGAATTTTAAAGGCTGCTTAAGAAAAATCTCTGGTAACATTCAGAGTGAAACCAATCCAATTTTCAGCTGATTTCTCAACCCAAAACCTTAAAGCAAGGAGGTCTTGGAATAGTATATAGAAAGTTCTGAAAGGAAATGAGTGCCAACCAAGAATACTATATTCAGCAACATTAAGCTTCAGATCTGATGGAATAAAATCCTTCCATGACAAACAAAAGTTAAAAGAATTCACAACTAGAAAGCCTGCACTACAAAACTTATTCAATAAAATATTTCTTGCTGAAGAAATACAAAATAAAACTGAAAAGCAGCAAAGGGAAGAACTACACTAAAATAATAGTTAATCAAAGGAGAAATTAATTCATATTAAAAACTAGAATAAATCAAAATGACAGGGAATAAAAATCATTTCTCAAATAATAATAAAGAATATAAACATCCTAAATACATCAATAGCAAGACACAAACTGGCAGATTAGATTAATAAACAAGACTAACAAATATGCTGTTTCCCAGAGGCTTGCTTCATAGGGAAAGACATCCACAAACTGAAGGTAAAAAGGTGGGGAAAACATATTTCACTCATATGAATCTCATAAACTTGTGAAATAAGCAAGGATTTTGATCTTCATGTCAAGTAAATTGAAATGTAAGCCAATGATAATCAGAATTGCCAAAGAAGTACATTCATTTCTTACTGCTTAAAGGAATTATACAACAAGAAACAACAATCTTAAATATTTATACCCCAAATAATGGACCATCTACATATAACAGACAAACCATTTTCAATTTTAAGAATCAAATAGAACACAGAATAATAATATTGGGTAACATTAACATGCTTTTCTCATCACTAGATAGATCTTCTAACTGCAAACTAAACAAAGAATCTATAGAACTAAAGATATAATTAATAATTTCCACAAAAGATATATATATAGAATGTTTCATGCATAAATGACTGAATGTAGTTTGTTCTCAGTAGCACATGGCCCTTATTATAAAATAGACTATATTTTAGGCCCCAAAAGAACTCTTAGCAAATACCAAATAAGAAGAGATAATACCTTATTTCTCTTGCAGTTGATTCATCATCGCTTATATGAATTTAATTGATTTGTTAGTGTTAGTTTTATATTTTGCTACTTTGCCCCATTTGTTTATGAGTTTTAGAAGTTTTCTTGTGCAGTTTATTGTGTCTTCTAATATGGAATATGCACATAGTCTGCAAATAAGGACAGTTTGAACTCTTCTTTTCTTATTCATATCCATTTAATTTCTAACGATGAAATCAAAGACAACTTCAAAAGCCTACCAACAAAGAAAAGCACAGGACCATATGTATTTTCTGTGTCTTCCTTATTCAATTTGGTTTGGTGTCATGTGACTAAGAATTTGTTGATGTCTTCAAGGTATTCTTGTTTGTTGGAGTATAAATTTTTAAAATATTTTCTGTTTATTCTCTGTATTTTATTACTGTCTGTGGTTGTATTACATCACAAGTAATAGTAATTTGAATGTAGTAATTTGTAATGTAGTTTACTCATTAATTTGAAAAACAGGGACACTCTTTTTCTGGGTTAGCTTGAAAAACTGTTTATCATTTTATTTATGTTTTCAATGAACCAACTTTTTATTTAATTGATTTTTTTGAATTTTTTTTATTTCAATTTCATTTATTTTTTTCTCTGATTTTAATTATTTACTATTTTTTACTGCTTTTTGTGTTGTTTTGTTCTTCTTTTTCAGAGCCTTGATATGTAGTATTGGATTATTTATTTGGTGTCTTTCTATTTTTCAATGAATGAATTCAATGCTATGAACTTTTCTCTTAGAACCACCTTCATAATATCACAGTAATTTTGATTTTTTTGTAACTATTCTCATTTATCTCTAAGTATTTTTTCACTCCTAATTTCTTCTGCTATACTTTCATGTTTCAATTAGGTCTCCAAATGTAAGAATAGCTTCTATTTTTTAATTTTATGTTTGATTTTTAATTTTTTTTCCATTATGGTCTGATAGAATGCAAGGTATTATGGTGCTGGGAAATCCATATGCAGTAAAATAAAATGAAACCCCTATCTCTCACCCTGCACAAAACTCAACTTGAAATGGACCAGGATTTAGGAATTGGGCCCAAGAACCTTCACCAAATAAAAGAAAAAGTAGGCCCATATCTCCATCACATTGGCATAGCACCAGACTTCCTTAACAAGACCCCCATAGCACAAGAAATAAAAGAAAGAATCAAAATGTGGGATAGAATTAAACTAAAAAGTATTTTCTCAGCACAGGAAACAATCAATAATGTGAAAAGAGATCCTACAGAGTGGAAAAAATCTTTTCCACACACCCTTCAGACAGAGCACTCATCTCCAAAGTTTATAAAGAACTTAAAAAAATTAACACCAAAAATACAAAGAACCTAATCAATAAATGGGCTCAGGAATTGGGCAGACACTTCACAGAAGAAGATATACAGGTCATCAACAAATACATGAAAAAGTGCTCATCATCCCTAGTAATTAGAGAAATGCAAATTAAAACCACCCTAAGATTTCATCTACCTCAATTACAATGGCTATTATAAAGAACACAAGCAATAATAAGTGTTAGGGAGGATGGGAGGAAAAAGGCAAACTCATACTTTGCTGGTGGAGTTGAAAATTGGTGCAGCCACTCTGGAAAGCAATAGGGAGATTCCTCCTAAAACTTCGAAAGGACCCACCATTTGACCCAACTATCCCACTCTATTTTTATACCCCAAGGACTTAAAATCAGCTTACTACAGGATGCAGCCACATCAATGTTCATAGCATCTAAATTCATAATAGCTAGATTGTGGAACAAAACTAGATGCCATTCAACTGACAAATGAATAAAGAAACTGGTATATATACACAATGGACTATTACTCAGCCATAAAGAAGAATAAAATTATGGCATTTGCTGGTAAATGGATGAAGTTGGAAAATATCATGCTAAGTGAAATAGGCCAAGCCCAAAACACCAAAGACCAAATGTTTTCTCTGATACATGCATGACAATATATAATGGTTTCCATCCCCCTTCTTTTCTTTCATTACCCTTTATCTAATCAAGTCAATGTCTACTCTTCCTCTCCTCCTTATTTTGTGTTAGTATCCATATATCAGAGAGAACATTCAGCCTTTGTTTTTTGGGTATTGGCTTATTTTACTTAGCACAATAATGTCCAGTTCCATCCAAATGTCATCAATACATTCTTCTTTAAGGCTGAGTAATATTCAGTTTTATGTATATACCCTATTTTCTTAATCCATCCATCTGTTGCAAGGCATCTAGGTTGGTTTCATAGTTTAGCTATTGTGAATTGAGGTGCTATAAACATTGATGTTGCTGCACCACTGTCGTATGCTGATTTTAAGCCCCTTGGGGTGATGAGGTTGTAGCTCAGTGGTAGAGCTCTTGCCTAGCATGCATGAGGTACTGGGTTTAATCCTCAAAACTGCACAAAGGTAAATAAATTAATTCAATAAAGGTATTGTGTCCACCTACAACTTCAAAAAAGTAAATTTTTTTTTTGAAACCTTTGGTTGTATACCAAGGACTGGGATTACTGTGTCAAATGGTGGCCCAAATGCTGTTCAGGGTAGGACTAGGAGGGAGGGATGACAGAGAGAATATGGGAAAGGAAAAGTTTACTTTCTTAACAACAGGTTGAAAGAAAAGTGAACCAAGTTAAAATGGGACAAAATTAGCAAATACAGTGCCGGACATCACAGAGTTTAGCCCAAAATGTGGACTTAACGCTATGCTAGGAAGAGCAGTCATTTTTAGAGTCTACTGTCAGTCACCCACCTTAGAATAAATTAAAACAATAGAGCTTCTCCCCAGTATCAGATATTAACAATTAAAACCAGGGGCAATACTTCTGAAATGGGTTGTCTATTAGAAAATTTTGGAGGTGCCTCTACTAGCAGATGGTCACTTAACCCCTCTCCCCCTCACTGTGGATAATGTTAGGGGTGGAGCTGACCCAAGAGCAAATAACCCCTAGGGACTGCTAGCCCCAAATCATCCCTCCACATGGCTTCCAAATTAGCTCAAATATGGGTCATCTGACATCTTACCCCAAGGTGACAGGTAAAAGTCCAGTATGTTGCACCACCCATGCTTTTACATATGGCCCACAGAGAACCTGAAACTACAGGCCCCACAGTTGCATAGAGATACCAAGCATTAATACCAGTCCACAGAATTCCCAGTGAATGGCAAGTAGGTGAACAATGGTTCATAATACCCAGCAACAAGAGCTCTGTTAGAGGCAGGCCAAATAAAGCTCTACCCAGTCACTAGGATGTTACCCTGATAATCAATATCAGTCAGAATAAAGGTTTCTGCACCACAGACAACCCACAAAGAGCCTACAGTCACAGGTGACACACTTGCACATAGACACCAAGCTCTATGCCACTTTAAAGAAGGTTCTTTGAATGGGAAGTGGGCACACAGCATTCTATAGCAGTCAGTGATAGCCCTGAGTCCTGTATCCTGTGACCCCATACCCAAAAGAATCAGTCAAAAGACACAGTACTCTCTGATATTGCAGGTTTGAGCCCCTGGACTAACAAATAAGAATCAGCTGATAAGAAACTACACCACCCAGGAAATTTGCTCCTCTTTTCCAGTAATTACTAAAGGATACACAGCTGGGAGTACCAGCATTAACTATTAAATCAATCTCCATTCAGATGCATGGACTAACAGAATATTAATCCTGAAGATAACCCCAAGCCCTGAGCAGAGAACCACAAGTATACGCAATGGCAGTACATCTTACAAAGAGACATACAAAGGAGGACTTAATAGACACAAGTCACCACACAACATGACCAGATAAAAGCCCAAAGACCTGTGACTTGTGCACTGTAGGGAGGTCAACAGCTCTACAAACTCCCTGTGAGCCATCCAGTGCCACATAAACAAGACTAAAGTAGCTCTACCATGTACTGCCACACACAGGGCACTCTGAAATATACATGTGGTAGCCCATACTGGATTTATCCATGCTAGATTCATAGATCTTTTCTTTAGGAGGACACATAATTCTACGACCCCTAACAGGGAATAACCTGTACGCTAAGTCACAAAAGATTACATGACTCCTCTAATCCAATAGAAAGCTAGTAGCTATCTAGACACATTAAATTTGGAGGGACCTCCTAGAATTGTGTCAAGTATGAGCTGTTGTGATCACTAACTCCACACACAGGGAATCATAGAATCTGGAGAGTAATGGGAATTGAATAAAGTTGACAAATCCTGATGAAATCCAGAGAAGAAAGAATCAATAAGGAATATCTCCATCTTGGCATGACTTATCATATATAGCTCTAACATCATTTTGATCTTACATATGTTACATTGACATCAAATTGATTGATATTGTCCTATTGTTCAATATTGCTCCCTCAATCCATTTGATTGTATTTCTTCTAAACTTTTTTGTTTTTATTTATTTTTGTTTTTTATTCATTCTTTTAGTTACACATGACAGTAAAAACCATTTGATAAATTTATACAAGCACAGGATATATATTATTTCAATTAGAACCAATTCTTGGGGGTGGGAATGATGGTGGCATTCACTAAGTTCGTCCCATATGTGTACATAGGAAAATTCTGTAAGAATGACTGGAATCATTCTTTTTGGATATTCATAATTCAGGTTTATGCTTCCTTTTCTTAGTTCCACTTTTATATTTGCATTTCTTGCTATTGTCTCTAATGCCCCCACCAGTCTTTTTCTTACTTTTACCATTTTTTGTATTATTCTTTTAAATTTTTTATTTTTTCTTTCCTTTTTTTCTTTGTCCAAATTCTCCCCCCTTTCCCCACTTAACCCCTTTATTGTATATTATTATTTACTATATTTAATAGCTTATTTCTATACTTATTCCAGAACATTACTTCAATTTTATACCAAGATTAGAGGAACTTTGTAGAATACGTTGAAAAAAAGTTTTCCTAAGGTTTGTTACTACTTTTCTTTGCTCTGAAGTGATTGCAGTTAATAGGGTTTAATATATCCTCTTGTGCTGATACTGAGAACAGCAAAGGAAACATGGTGCATGGGAGCATTAACACCTGGATATTTGCAAAACCTGGGGCACGTAAGGAAAAAAGTTCAATAAATATTCCTTTGCAAAAAATAAAAGCTTAAAAAGTAATCATCACAACATATAGGAAGACATACAAGTAATATTAAAAAGCAAGAGAAAAAATGACCCCCACAGCCTATAACACATAACAAATAATTGATTCCCTTGACACCAAGGTGAAGGAAATGTTGGAAGAATAAATAAGAAAGTCCACAGTTAAATGTTCAATGAGGTAAAAGATGTAAGGGATGAACTTACAAAATACCAGAAGTAAAAAGTCATTTTAAGAAAGATATAGAGATTCTGTGAAAGAAGCATAGATATCCAAGTAATAAAAGACTCAATAAAATAATTAAAAATTCAGTTGAATGCATCACTATGAGATTAGACCATGTAGAAGACCCATATTCAAGAAATTGGGAGTGACATTAAGAGAGAAAATATAAAAATAGATGCATAGGTGAAGGCACCTAAATACAAATTAAAGGAAAATAGAGACTTTTCAAAGAAATAATATCAGAAAAATCTTGAAACCTTAGGAAGAAGATGGACATCCAAATACAAGAGACATTCAGGATTCCAAAGAGGCAAGATTTTAAAAGACTCCCTTCTAAGATACATTATACTCAAAATAACAGATATGCTGAATAAGGACAGAATTTTAAAAGCCCAAATAGAAAAGGCAGCTAGTCATATTTAGGAGAAAAACAATTAAAATTTCAACTTAGTTCTTCACTAGGCAATAAAAGGCAGGAGGGCCAGGAAAGATATATGCCAATCCCTGGAAGAAAACAGGGTCTAACCAAGATTCTTATATCCAGCAAAAAACAGCAAAAATATTCTCTACAATTGAAGATGAAATCAAAACTTTCTATGACAAGCACAAACTAAAAGAATTCATAACAACTAAGGTCTGCACTATGTCACAGTTAGTGGAATATTTCAGACAGAAAATGAAAAATTAATTTGAGTCAGAATATTGATGAATCTCACTAGATAGTCAATTGAAAGGGCATCATATCTAAAGTATTATAAATAAATCAAAATGGCACGATATAATAATTATCTGTTTATAACAACATTAAAGGTAAATAGTCTGAATATTTCAAACAAAAAAGAATGACTGGATGTATTAAAAAACAAGAACCAAGTACATGTTGTTCATAAAAGAGTTACATAGAAGGACATCAATAGACCGTAGGTAAAAGGGTGGAAAAAGATGCATCATTCAAATGGAAACTGAAAGCAAGCAGGGGTATATGAGGGGTACCCTCATATCAGACAAAGTGGACTTCAAGACATAATTAATAACAAAACACAAAGAATGTCACTTCATGCTTATAAAATAAATTATCCAACATTAACTTATAATGATTTTAAATATATATGCCCCCAAATTTGGTAAACCTATGTAGATGAAATTAAATCTTCTCAAAATAATGAATCAAATAGACAATGATATATTAACATTAATGATTTCAACAAATCTCTCTCACCATTAGATTGGTTTTCCAGAAATAAACTAAGTAGATTCTTCAGGACTAAAAATTATATTAATCGAATGAACCAACTGAACTTTTATAAGATAGTTCATCCAGGGAAAACTTAATTCAATTTTTTCTCAGAGGCCCAGGGAACATTCCTAAAACAAATCATATGTTAGAGGTAACTATTTTCAGTATATCACACAAGAGTGGAAAGAAAATTGAAATAAAAACCATAAAAAAGAGAAAAATTAATACCTGGAGAATAAATAATTTAAATTAGGAAGATAGCAAAAGAAATCATGGAGAAAATTTGAAGATCTTAGAAAAATATGAGAACAGAAATAGAACATAAGAAGATTTCTGGAAAAGCATGAGAGCAGTTCTTAGAGGAAAGTTTAGAGCACTAATTTCTACATTAAAAAGTAGAAAATCAAAATAAATATAATGATAGAGCTCAAGGCTCTAGAAAATAAAAACTAACAGTATAAAGTCAGAAAAAGAAGGCAATAATACCAGTCAAAAGTAATAAAACTGAGGAAAAAAACAATGCAAAGGATCAATAAAATGAAGAATTGGCTCTTTGAAAAGATAAACAAGATGGATAACAGAGTGCCAAATTAAGAAATAGAAAGAGAGAAGACTCAAATAAAAATAAGGATAAAAGGATATCTCCTTTGAAACTTCTGAAATCAAGAGAATTATTTGAAGCTGTTTTGAAAATTTATACTGCTAAGTTGAAAATCTAGAATATATTCAAAAAATGGTGGACACATACAACGTAACCAAATTAAACCATGAGGAAATAAAAAACATAAATAGAGCAATATCAAGTAATGACATTAAAGAAGCAAATAAAATCTTCCAATAAAGAGAAGTTTGAAATATTAACAAAAAGAGCATGGTATTGGCACCAAAATAGACAGGTAGATCAATGGTACAGAATAGAGGACACAGAGACAAATCCACATAAATACAGTTTTCTCATACCAGATAAAGGTGCCAAAATCATACAATGGAGAAAAGATAGGCTCTTTAACAAATGGTGCTGGGAAAACTGGAAATCCATGTGCAGTGAAATAAAACTAAACTCCTATCTCTCACCCTGCACAAAACTCAACTCAAAATGGATCAAGGACCTCAAAATTAGAACAGAGACACTATAACTAACAGAAGAAAAAGTAGATCCAAATCTTCATCATGTCGCCTTAGGACTAGACTTCCTTTACATGACTCCCAAAGCACAAGAAATAAAAGCAGGAATCAATAATTGGGATAGATTCAAACTAAAAAGCTTTTTCTCAGCAAAGGAAACAATCAACAATGTGAAGAGAGAGAAAATCTTTGCCACACATACTTCAGACAGAGCACTAATCTCCAGAATCTATAAAAAACTCAAATAACTACCCCAAGAATAATCCAATCAATAAGTGGACTAAGAAAATGGAGCAGACCTTCACAGAAAAAAATCTACAAGCAATCAACAGATACATGAAAAAAATATTCAACATCTCTAGCAATAAGAGAAATGCAGATCAAAACTACCCTAAGATTCCATCTCACCCCAATTAGAATGGTGATTATCAAGAATACAAGCAACAATAGGTACTGGAGACCCAGAATTCAAGAAACAGGAATACTGCTTCCCTGACAGATGGAGTGGCAGAGTGGTTTCACTCAAACTCAATACTGGTCAAGCAGGACGCCTTAGAGACTTAAAAAATTTGAGTACATAAAACAAGGAAAAGAGACAACACAGGATCCAGGCTGCTAGCAGAAAGAGGGAAATCACTGAGAAATAAAATAAAGTCTTAGTTTGGAAAATCCTGAGATTGGAGGGGCAGCCTGCCCTAGGCTGATCCAGAGGCTGTACTGCACAAAATAATGGTGCATGAAAGATGTTTCATGTTTCCAAATTGTCCACATTAAGCAGAGGCAGGAGACATTTTGAGGTAACCATGCCGTCAGCAGCTACAGGAACCAGGAACCAGAAGATCCGAGCTAGATCCAGTACATGGTCCTGGCAGACACCGGCACTGTGACCTAGACTGCGCCTAAAAAACCAACAGCAAAGCAGGCATGAGAATAATTTACCCAGGAGAATGCAAGTCAGAGAGACCAAGGATAACCCAGCTATGTTTCCCCTTTGAGTCTGGTGGCTATAGGACCAGCTGAAGCAGTTCAGCAATTTGAATGTGCAAGTGTGACTATACTCTTGGACTAAGCCCAGAAACCTGAAAAGGGTATCTAAGGATAACAGAAGCCACTCAAGATTGGCTTCCTCAACCCAGGAGTGGAACCCTAGGAAAACTCTCGGGGTACAGTCTCCCACCATACATTGGCATCTGCTAGGCCCTAGAGGTATATTAATTTAATATCTCCAGAGCAGTCACCACTCAACAAAGTAGCTGAGGCCTGAATAAACCTAAGTCCTGCCTTCAGGAATTACATTACAGAAACTATCGTCACAAAATTCTTCAGGAACTCGACTTTAGGAGTTGTAATGGTTAATTTGAATTGTCAGCTTGATTGGATTAAGAGATGCTGATGATTAAGAGGCTTCTGGTTGTGTCAATGAGGGCATGTCTAGGAATGAGTTGAATGTGGGATAGCGAACTGAAGTGGAGACCTTCCCTAAGGATGGACGGCACCGCCCGATAGGATGGTGGCTTGGATGGAATAAAAGTTGGAAAAAAAAGGAAGCAGATGCAGATGCAAGTCAATTCTTCTTGAATGGGTTCTTGATTGCTGCTTCAATCATCTGAGACTATCAGACTCTCGCTTCTTCACTTTTACAAAGCAGACTCTACCACTGATTCTCCAGATAATTTCCAGAAGCCTTGGTCTCAGACTGTTGAGCCTTCTTGTTCTGGGGCTTCTGCCTCTTTGTGCAGCTGCTGGTTCTTCCAGCTCTCCAGCTGCAGATGGTCATTGTGGACTATGTAGCTTTTGGTTGTGTAACCCAATCTAATAAATCCCCTTTTTATAATCATACTTCCTGTTGATTCTGCTCCTCTACACAACCCTGACTAATACAGGAGTGTATCCATTGGGTTGGGGCAGACAAAACTCCACTGACAGTACTTCCCATCCCACCCTAACTCATATTATTGAAAAGGGAAGCTGAAAATTTTTGAACTCCAATGGCAACTTGGTGGGCAACACACAAAGAGTAAGGGTTTGATAGCCTGTGGCCCCTACACTTGTGCTCAGTACATTCCTCTAGAATACATGGAAAGATAGACAGACACAGGCAGAGAACATATATTCTCATTGACTATTAGTTCATATACTGTTTCAAAACGATACTAAGATATAGGCAGACACACAAACAATAAGGAAAAGCAAGGGAAAATAATATCCCAAACAATCCAAAATTCCTCAACAATTTTTTTTACTTTTATCCTGCTTTTCCTTCTTATTCATTTAGTTTTTTCACATTTCTCCTGTTTTCAACTTTTAATTTTAGTTCCTCTTTTTTCCACTTTTTAAATTTTTAACATTTTTCTGCTACATTTTTCCCATTGTACTGTTTTTTACTTTTTATTTTTTCAATATTATTCCCCCTTTCTTTTCTGTTATTTTTGTTGTTGCTGCTTTTATCATGATAATTTGATTTTTACTTAATTTACTTGGATTAATTACTTTTCTTTTATGTAGCGCTGGGGATTGAGTCAAGCATTTTGAGCACATTGGGTGGGTATTCTGCCAAAGAACTACACTACCAGCCCAACTAAGAGGAACTGCACTGTTCTCCAGCCACAAAATAGTCCTGTTCAACTTTGGGTGGATAGTTTAACTTAAAAAATAGGGAAGAAAATGTATGTACCCAATGAGCTGTCCCCATGTGGGTATCACTTAGGATGCGTGACTGAAATTCCATTCCTGGATACTCATCACAATAACAACAGCAAACAGAAATAACACAACTAATGTGGACACCACACATACAAGGGCCCAATATCAGTCACTCCCATACCCTATCAAATTGCACATTGTTGGCAAAAATGGATGTGAATACAACACAGGAGAAACTGTGATGCTGCCACTTTATCTCCCCATGAAACATCTGGAGTTTTGTCAGTGTCTAAACAGAAGATAAAAATATTAGGCCCTATCACCATGATCAGAATTGTTGTCAAGTAATAGTATCAAGTGTAACAGGGCCTGAAGAAACTCCCATCATCTGAAAGGGACTTGTTTGCCTATTTTAGGAGTAACCAAAGCATGAAAGTCACACTCTAATATCTTCATTGCTTCTGCCAGAAGTATCAAAGGAAGCCAACTCTTGAGAGACCGACAGGAAAAACAGGTACCTCAGGCTCTACCATGGTATTCATTTTGTCAAACTCACTAATCAAAGCCAAAGAAGCTACTGGGAAACTGCATAATGAAGTAAAATTGGAATTAATTAATAGTATATGACACACTGATATCATAGGACACATAATCAAGAGAAAGATACTTATTAAGAAAGCTGTTACATAAAAGTGAGATATCTATTATAACAGATGCACAAATATCAAAAAGGAAGCAAAATAAATATGAAAAAACTGGCAATATGACACTGTCCCATAGTTCCAAACTCTATAGTGGCAGATTACAATGATAAGAAAGTAGAAGAAATGCCAAATATTAAAATAATATTTTGGAAAAGCTCAATAAAACCCGAGAATAAAAATAAACAACTAAATAATTAAGAAAAACACTGAGAGCTGCCGGCGAGACGCCCCTCCCCCCGCTGAAGCAGTGAACTCGGACAACTGGGAGCGCCGTAAAGGAGGCCGCTCGGCACAGCGCTGGGACTCGGAGCAACCACTGGGGCTGCGGCGGCTGCCCAGGGGAGGAGTGGCGAGGAGAGCTGTGCGGACTCAGACCACCGGGGCCTGCCCTGAGGAGGAGGAGGAGGAGCCTGGCCACTTGGATTCGGAGTGACTGCACCAGAGCTACAGGCGGTTGCCAGAGGAGAAGCCACGTGACAAGCAGTTTGGACTCAGAACGACTGCTTCTGAACACCGGCGCCTGCCCTGGGGATGACGAGGAGGAGGAGCGTGGCCACTTGGATTCGGAGTGACTACACCAGAGCTGCAGGCGGTTGCCAGAGGAGGGGCTGCGCGGCGAGCTGTTTGGACTCAGACCACTTCTGAACACCGGGGCCTGCCCGGAGGAGAAGGAGGAGGAGGAGGAGGAGCGCGGCGGGTCGTTTGGACTCGCAGTGACTGCATTAGCGCTCCAGGCGGCTGCTCAGAGGAGAAGGCGAGTGGTGAGTTGTTTGGACTTAAAGCGACCGCTCCTGAACACAGGGGGGCTGCCTGGAGGAGAAGCGTGGTGGGACGCTTGGTCTTGAGTGGCCGCACCAGAGCTCCGGGCGGTTGCCCAGAGGACCCGTGCTGCAGGTCACGTGGATTCAGAGCCACTCAGAGCGACCGCTCCCGAACACCCGGGGGGTTATCTGGAGAAGGACGAGGAACGGGGAGGGTCACTTCGACTCGGAGTGATTGATTGCCCAGGGCTACGGGTGGTTGGTGGGACGTGGAGGCACACAGTGAGTTTCTTGGACTCCTAGTGACCGCACTGGAATACTGGGTGGCTGTCTGGAGGAAGAGGCGTGTGGGGGGTCTCTGGGACTCAGAGCGATTGTACGGGGCCCCAGGTGGCTGCTCAGAGGAGGGGCCGCATAGCCAGGCGATGGGGTGCAGAGCAGGGTCCCAGGATCTAGGAGGCTTCATGGTGGAAGAGCCGCACAGAGACAGGCTTAGGGCGGAGCGAAGGTTCCAGAACTGCGGGCAGATTCTCTGAGGAGGGGCAGCCTAAGGAGATTCATCTGCGAAGGGTGAGGCTCCCAGGCCCAGGAGGTAGGGCCGGGCCCCTGGGAACTTTGCAGAGGAAGGCAGCCCAGCCCAGGCAGTAGCTGTAAATTGAGGGGAACCTCTAGGAGGGAACTGACCAGCGAGACCTCCCCACTGGGTGAGTCTTCCCTGCTGGGTGAGGTTTCCCCACAAAGACGGTAAAACCAGAGACTCAGGCCCAAACAGGCCTTTCCTCAGCCCGCAGCCTAGGACCCCTTTGGATGACCATTGGTCAACAAGTGGAGGCACCTCTGCCCACTAGCAGGGAATATACCCCACCTGAAGGCCACCACTCCTAGAGAGGCAGCTTCCTTGTGGAGCACCGCATTATCAACTTCCTCCAAGACTTCAGCCTACTGAAGGCTAAGGGGGGATATATATAGAAATCTTCAGGGACATTGTAAGTCAATAGAGGAAATCTGCAATATGTCAGCAGTCCACTGAAACCTGAACAATATGAGAAAACAAGGAAAGAAAATGCTGCAAACAAATCTAGATGTTACATCAATAAAACCCAATGACATCATGGCAGAAGAAATGACAGAAAAGGAGTTCAGAATGTACATAATTAAAATGATCAAGGAAGCAAACGATGAGATGAAAGAGCAAATGCATGCACTGAATGATGAGATGAAAGAGCAAATGCAAGCATTGAATGATCGCACCAATCGAGAGTTAAAAGAGCAAATACAGGAAGCAAAAGATGATTTCAATAAAGAGTTAGAGATATTGAAAAAAAAACAAACAGAAATCCTTGACATGAAGGAAACAATAAACCAAATTAAGAACTCCATAGAAAGCATATCCAATAGGATAGAACACCTGGTAGACAGAACCTCAGACATTGAAGACAAAATATTTAACCTTGAAAATAAAGTTGAACAAACAGAGAAGATGGTAAGAAACCATGAACAGAATCTACAAGAACTATGGGATATCATGAAAAGGCCAAATTTAAGAATTATTGGGATTGAGGAAGGCCTAGAGAAACAAGCCAAAGGAATGAACAATTTATTCAATGAAATAATATCAGAAAATTTCCCAAATCTGATGAATGAAATGGAAAATCAAGTTCAAGAAGCTTATAGGACTCCAAATATACAAAATTACAACAGACCCACACCAAGGCACATTATAATGAAAATACCTAACATACAAAATAAAGACAGAATTTTAAAGGCTGTGAGAGAAAAGAACCAAATTACATTCAGGGGGAAATCAATACGGACATCAGCAGATTTTTCAATCCAGACACTAAAAGCTAGAAGGGCCTGGAACAACATTTTTCAAGCCCTGAAAGAAAATGGATGCCAACCAAGAATCTTATACCCAGCAAAACTTACCTTCAAATTTGACGATGAAATAAAATCCTTCCATGATAAACAAAAGCTAAAAGAATTTACAAAAAGAAAGCCAGCATTACAGAACATTCTCAGCAAAATATTCCATGAGGAAGAGATGAAAAACAAAGAAGCAAATCAGCAAAGGGAGGAATTATCCTAAAGGAATTGTCAAATAAAGGAGGAAAGAAGTTGTGCCAAACAAATAAATAAATAAAATTTAAAAAATGAACCAAATGACCGGGAAACCAAATCATATCTCTATAACAACCCTGAATGTTAATGGCCTGAATTCATCAATCAAAAGACATAGACTGGCAGATTGGATTAAAAAGAAAGATCCAACAATATGTTGCCTGGAAGAGACTCACCTCATAGAAAAAGATACCCATAGACTAAAGGTGAAAGGATGGGGAAAAACATACCATGCACATGGACTCAGCAAAAAAGCTGGAGTATCCATCCTCATTTCCGATAATGTGGACATAGAGCCAAAGTTAGTCAGAAGGGATAAAGAAGGTCATTTCATACTGCTTAAGGGAAGCATAAATCAGCAAGATATAACAATCATAAACATCTATGCCCCAAACAGTGGCTCATCCATGTATGTCAAACAAATCCTTCTCAATTTCAGAAACCAAATAGACCATAACACAATAATACTCGGTGATTTTAACACGCCTCTCTCACCACTGGACAGATCTTCCAGACAAAAATTGAACAAAGAAACCATAGATCTCAATAACACAATCAATAATTTAGACTTAACGGACATTTATAGAATATACCATCCAACCAAGAGCGAATACACTTTCTTCTCAGCAGCACATGGATCCTTCTCTAAAATAGACCATATATTATGCCACAAAGCTAATGTTAGCAAATACAAGAAGATAGAGACACTACCATGTATTCTATCAGATCATAATGGATTGATGTTAGAAATAAATGAAAGAGTAAAACACGAAACTGTTCCAACACCTGGAGATTAAACAATATGCTATTATATGATGAATGGATAACAGAAGATATTAGGAAGGAAAGTAAAAAATTCTCAGAGGTAAATGAGAACAAAGAAACATCATATCAAAATCTCTGGGACACTATGAAAGCAGTACTTAGAGGGAAATTTATTTCATGGAACGCATTTAATAAAAGAAGTAAAACTCAACAAATAAACGACCTAACACTACAGCTCAAAGCCCTAGAAAAAGAAGAACAGAACAGCACCAAAAGTAGTAGAAGACAGGAAATAGTTAAAATCAGAGCTGAAATCAATGAAATTGAAACAAAAGAAACAATACAAAAAATTGACAAAATAAATAGTTGGTTCTTCGAAAAAAAAAAACAAAATTGATGAACTTTTAGCCACACTAACAAAGAGAAGACAAGAGAAAACCCAAATCACTCAAATTCGGAATGAACAAGGAAATATCACAACAGACAGGATTGAAATACAAAACTAATTAGAAGCTATTTTGAAAATCTATACTCCAACAAAATAGAAAATTTCGAAGACATCAACAGGTTTCTAGAGACATATGAATTGCCTAAACTGAACGAGAAGGACATACACAATTTAAATAGACCAATTTCAAGTACTGAAATAGAAGAAGTCATCAAAAGCCTACCAACAAAGAAAAGTCCGGGACCAGATGGGTTCTCAGCCTAGTTCTACAAAACCTTTAAAGAAGAGCTCATTCCAATACTTCTCAAAGTATTCCATAAAAGGAAGAGGAGGGAACCCTCCCAAACTCATTCTATGAAGGCAATATCACACTGATACCTAAACCAGACAGAGACTCATCACGGAAAGAAAATTTGAGACCAATATCCTTAATGAATATCGACGCAAAAATTCTCAACAAAATTTTAGCAAATCGCATACAAAAACATATTAAAAGATAGTGCACCATGATCAAGTGGGCTTCATCCCAGGGATGCAAGGTTGTTTCAACATCAGGAAATCAATAAACGTAATTCACCATATTAATAGACTTAAAGTCAAGAATCACATGATTATTTCAATAGATGCAGAAAAAGTATTTGATAAAATACAGCACCCCTTCATGCTCAAAACACTAGAAAAAATAGGGATAGTGGGAACATTCCTTAACATTGTAAAGGCCATTTATGCTAAGCCCATGGCTAATATCATTCTAAATGGTGAAAAACTGAAAGCATTCCCCCTAAAAACTGGAACAAGGCAGGGATGCCCTCTTTCACCTCTTCTATTCAACATCGTTCTTGAGACTCTGGCCAGAGCAATTAGACAAATCAAAGAAATTAAAGGGAAATGAATTGGAAAAGAGGAACTCAAACTATCCCTGTTTGCTGATGACATGATTATATATTTAGAGGAACCTGGAAATTCCACCAGAAAACTCTTAGAACTCATAAGTGAATTCAGTAAAGTAGCCGGTTACAAGATCAATGCCCATAAATCCAACGCATTTTTATACATAAGTGATGAATCTTCACAAAGAGAAATTAGGAAAACTACCCCATTCACAATAGCCTCGAAAAAAATAAAATACTTGGGAATCAATCTCACAAAAGAGGTGAAAGACCTCTACAATGAGAACATACAACACTAAAGAAAGAAATTAAAGAACACCTTAGAAGATGGAAAGATCTTCCATGTTCTTGGATAGGAAGAATTAATATTGTCAAAATGGCCATACTACCTAAAGTGCTATACAAATTCAATGCAATTCCAATTAAAATCCCAATGACGTACCTTACAGAAATAGAGCAAGCAATTATGAAATTCTTCTGGAAGAATAAGAAACCCAGAATAGCTAAAGCAATCCTTAGCAGGAAGAGTGAAACAGGGGGTATTGCAATACCAGATCTTCAACTCTACTACAAAGCAATAGTAACAAAAACGGCATGGTATTGGTACCAAAATAGAAAGGTAGATCAATGGTACAGAATAAAGGACACGGACACAAAGCCAAATAAATACTATTTTCTCATACTAGACAAAGGTGCCAAAAATATGCAATGGAGAAAAGATAGCCTCTTCAACAAATGGTGCTGGGAGAATTGGAAATCCATATGCAACAGAATGAAACTAAACCCATATCTCTCACCATGCACGAAACTAAACTCAAAATGGATTAAGGACCTCGGAATCAGACCAGAGACCCTTCATCTTATAGAAGAAAAAGTAGGTCCAAGTCTTCACCTTGTTGGTCTAGGATCAGACTTCCTTAACAGGACTCCCATAGCACAAGAAATAAAAGCTAGAATCAACCACTGGGATAGATTCAAACTAAAAAGCTTTCTCTCAGCAAAGGAAACTATCAGCAATGCGAAGAAAGAGCCTACAGAGTGGGAGAATATCTTTGCCAATCATACTTTAGATAGAGCACTAATCTCCAGAATCAATAAAGAACTCAAAAAACTCTACTCCAAGAATTCAAATAATCCAGTTGACAAAATGGGCTAAGGAAATGAATAGACACTTCACAGAAGAAGATCTACAAGCAATCAACAAACATATGGAAAAATGTTCAACATCTCTAGTAATAAGAGAAATGCAAATCAAAACCACCCTAAGATTCCATCTCACCCCAATTAGAATGGTGATTATCAAGAATACGAGCAACAACAGGTGTTGGCGAGGATGTGGGGAGAAAGGTACACTCATACATTGCTGGTGGAGCTGCAAATTAGTGCAGCCACTCTGGAAAGCAGTGTGGAGATTCCTTAGAAAACTTGGAATGGACCCTCCATTTGACCCAGCTATCCCACTCCTTGGCCTATACCCAAAGGACTTAAAATCAGCATACTACAGAGATACAGCCACATCAATGTTCATAGCTGCTCAATGCACAATAGCCAGACTGTGGAACCAACCTAGATGCCCTTCAATTGATGAGTGGATAAAGAAACTGTGGTGTATATATATATATACAATGGAATATTACTCAGCCATAAAGAATGATAAAATTATGGCATTTGCAGGCAAATGGATGAAATTGGAGAATATCATGCTAAGTGAGATAAACCAATCTCAAAAAGCCAAAGGACAAATGACATCGCTAATAAGTGGAGGATGACACATAATGGGGGGGAGGGAAGGGTTAGTGTTAGGGTTAGAGTTAGGGTTAGGGAGGGGGGCAAGTATGGAGGAAGGAAGTACTGTATAGAGGGTAAAGAGGGGTGGGAGGGGTGGGGGGAAGGGAAAAAATAACAGAATGAATCAAACAACATTTCTCTATGTAAATTTATGATTACACAAATGGTATGCCTTTATGCCATGTACAAGCAGAGAAACAACATGTATCCCATTTGTTTACAATAAAAAAGAAAAAAGAAAAAATCTGAAGGAAAATGAAAGAGCAATTTAATAAAGAGATAGAGATGCTGATAAAGAACCAGAATCAAAATACTGGCAATTGGCTGTGTATGGCAGTGCACACCTTTAATCCTAGAAACTCAGTAGGATGAGGCAAGAAGATCACAAGTCCATGGTTTGACTCAGCAACTTAGCAAGACCCTAAATAACTTAGTGAGACCCTGTCTCAAAATCTTAAAAATTAATTAAAAGAGCTAGGGATAGTGTTGGGGAGGTAGCTCAGTTGGTAGAGTGCTTGCCTTGCAAGCACAAGGCCCTGGGTTCAATCCCCAGTACCGCAAAAAAAGAAGAAAAAAGAAAAAGAGCTGGGGATATAGCTCAGGGTTAATTACCCCTGAGTTCAATTCCCAGCATCCCCCAAACAAACAAACAAAAAATACTGGAAATATAAGGCTCAATAATTTTAAAGCCTCAATAGACTAAATCAAGAAGAAAGGATTTTGGAGCACAAAGAGAATCCTGCCAAAATGTCACATTCAGATAACAATGAAGAAAAATAAGAAAGGATTCAGAAAACATACAAGATATTTGGGACAGCACTAGAAGAGCAAGCATCCACATAGTTGACATACCTGATGGAAAAAAACTACACGTTGAAAGCAAAGGAAACTTATTCAGTGAAATAATAGCAGAAAATTTCTAAATATTGGGGAAGACATGGAAACCAAGTTTCAGGGAGCAATTGAAGCTGAAACAGAACCAGAAGAGAAACACTCCATGACATAATTATAATTAAATTGTCAGAAATACAGAATAAAAAAATATATTAAATGTTGCAAAAGAGAAGTGTCAAGTTGCATTTAAAGCCAACTCCATTAGAGTAACAGAATTTTCAACCAAATCTCTAAAGGCCAGCAGGGCATGGAATGATATATTTTAAATCCTGAAAGAAAAGAACTCCAAATCAAATTATTCTACCTAGAAAAATGATTCTTCACAATCAAATTATAAATATTTAGCTTTAATGATAAGCATAAACTAAGGGAATTCATGTTCACTAGACCAGCATTACAGAAGGTAGGTAGGATAATTCTACACCCAGATTAGGAAGAAAGATTAATACAGTCATGAGAGCAAGGAAAGAAAAACTCTCAGTAGAATAATACACACAGAAATGAAAAGTAGGAAAGAAAAAACAATATCAATATGTTAAACCATAGAGCCTAAGGTGAATAAGACAGGAAGAAATTAACATGGAATACTCAAAAATGTGAAGAAAATCACCAAATGAGAGTAATAAAAACAAACATTTCAATAATAACTCAGAATGTAAATGGTCTTAATTCTCAAATTGAGACAGATACTCAATAAATAGACTAAGAAACAAGACCCAACAATATGCTGGCTGCAGGAAACTCACCTTGCATGCACAGGCATAATCAGTCTAGAAGTAAAAGAATGAAAAATGATATTACAATAAATGGAATCCCAAACCAAAAAGAGTAGCTATACATATATCCAAGAAAAGACTTAAGACAAAATCGGTTAAGAGTGCTGAAACTCACTACATATTGATCAAGGAAACAATCAAGAAGATAAGATGATGGTTAATGTTGAGGGCCGTCTTGGACAAGATGGCACCTGGCAGTGAGCCAAAGGGCGCTGGCTGCAAAAATAAGAGAGTACCTAATAGGCTGTTTGCTGTTACTAGTTCCTTGAAGACTTATGAGGTGTTAACGCCAGGCTCAAGGATTGGCTGTCTAGTATCATGCCGCACTTGGACAACTTGTGATTTATATAGTGTTATGCTGGCATTCCCATGCATACTCTCCTGCATGACAGAAAGCTTTGCTATAATTGGCTGATAAGCTAGGAGCCTGGGGGAAGAGAGAGGGAGAGAGAAGAAGAAGGAAGATAATAAGCAGAAGCAACAGGAGACAGAGAAACAGGGAGGACACAATAATCTTGTCAAACTAAAGAGTAGTAGTGTCTCCTTTCTCTGCGCCAGTTCTGCTGGACGGAACAAGTGGTGGCCCATACTGGGAACTTCTTTCTCCTTCTGCGTCCTCCCAGGTAAGTAACTTAAAGTAAGCTATAGGAAAACTAAGTAACTTAAGGTAAGCTACAGGAAAACTGTAGGATAGCCTCCTGGAAATCTCTGGCCAGAGTGTATAAGGGGGAGGCCATATAGTCCCAGTAAAGGAGGCCACATAGCCCCAGTAAATGGAGGCCACATAACCCCAGTAAAGGGAGGTCTCATAACTCCAGAATGGGGTCACAAGTGTCAAAAAATCAAATGATAAGAATCATACAAGATGTACTTAAGGCTAATGGAACTGCTGTAAAATGATCTACTATAACAGCATACGTAACCACACTGGCCAAGGTTAGTCCTTGGTTTTTGGAAGAGGGAATCCTAAATATTCCACAATGGGAACATCATAAAGAGGATCTTATCAAAGCAGAAAAACAATCTCTATTACCTAGAGATACATTTCCCATGTGGCAACTCATTAAGGAATGTCTAACATCTGAGAAAAGGCAAAATACAAACTTTAGTAGAAGAAGGAAATATGTGTTTGAAAGAAATAAAGGAACAACTAAGTGTAACTTCTCAAAAAGAGGAAGAGGAATAGGGGCTTACCAGGGAGGAATTAGAAAGAGCATCAGGGACACAGTCGCCCCCACGAGTTATCTCAGGATGGAACACCAATCCCTTCCTGGAGGCAGCAGCCTGCCCCCTATATTCCCCAAGGTACCCCTGGGAGGAATTAGCTCATGCTATAAATCAGATGGGTTTTTCACTACAGGGAGAAGATACCCCCAATAAGGAAACCTCAGCAGTCCCACAATTCTTCCCTGTGTAGAGGACCAAAATAGACAAAGATTCTACCAACCTCTGGATTTCAAAACAGTAAAAAAATTTTAAGGAAGCAGTGGCTATGTACGATCCACAGGCCCCATTTACAATTAATATGTTGGAATCAGTATCGGGACTAAATCTAGTGCCAAAAGATTGGAAAAGGACTAGGCAAAAATTTACAAGGTGTTACCTGCCCCATTCTAGCTGAAGGACAAACAGGGACTAAGGGGCTGGATTTTTCAGAGGGGCCACTGAACCATTAAAGATAACATGGAAATCCAATGATCCTATCTGGGTCCCCCAGTGGCCCCTTTCTAATGAAAAAATAGAGGTGGCCCAGGAAATAATCAACAATTAATGGAAAACCATATCATTCCTTCCACTTCCCCTTGGAATACACCCATTTTTGTCATAAAAAAGAAGTCTTGGAAATGGCGACTCTTATAAGATCTGAGAGCAATAAATTCCAGTATGCAGATTATGGGCCCAGTGCAACTGGGTCTCCCCTCATTAGCTGCTATTCCAAAACATTATCATATCATCTCTATAGACATAAAAGATTGTTTCTTTTCCATTCCTGTTCATCCTGAGGATAGCCCTCAATTTGCCTTTTCCATTCCTTCTTTAAATAATGAAGGGCCTAATACTAGATATCAATGGGTGGTCCTTCCCCAGGGAATGGCAAATAGCCCCACCATGTGTCAAATATATGTTGGCCAGGCTATATCACAGATTAGACAAAATTATAAAGAACTTTATTGTCTCCATTATATGGATGATATTCTTTTGGCTCATAGGGAACAGGAGACTTTATTAAGGGTGTTTGACAATATTATTGAAACCCTAGGAAAATGGGGATTATATGTGTCCCCAGAAAAGGTGCAAACCCGCAGCCTTATTACCTTTCTAGGACATCAAATGTTAGATACCTGTGTTAGGCCACAAAAAATTCAATTAGCCACAGAAAAGCTTAAGACTCTAAATGATTTCCAAAAATTATTAGGTGATATAAATTGGATAAGGCCAAATTTGGGAATCACCACTGGTCAACTTAAGCGTTTGTTTGATATTCTCCAAGGAGATTCAGACCCTACATACCCCAGAAATTTAACTCCTAAAGGTAGAAAAGCCTTGAGGTTAGTAGAACAAGCTTTAGAAAATGCTCATAGTGATAGAGTTGATCTATCCTTGCCTTTTAGCCTCATAGTGTTAGATTCTGAATATACTCCTACAGGTCTATTGTGGCAGACTGGACCACTGATATGTATCCATTTGCCAGTGTCCCCCCAAAATGCTGTTTCCCAGTATACTGTGATGGTGGCAAATCTAGTTGCATTAGGACTTAAGATGGCCCTTCGAGTTTTTGGAGTTCATCCTCAGACAGTTATTGTCCCGTATATGGCAAAACAGATTGAAATACTAGTTAACAATAATGAAGATTGGGCAATTGTCTATTGTTCCACCATGGCCACATTTGATAATCACTTGCCAAGTTCACCTATTGTCAGCTTCTTCAAAAAACATCCTGTTATTTTCCCTCAGGTTGTTAAGGCTCAACCTATCCCAGCAGCAAAAACAATCTTTACAGATGGCTCCTCCTCCAGTACAGCTACAGTAGTTTCCAATAAAGTATAGACTATTATTACTTCTCATAAGTCTGCTCAAAAAACTGAACTAGAAGCAATAATAACTGCCTTACAAACATTTCCTGAGGAACCTTTAAATATTTATACTGACAGTCTCTATATTGCCCAGTTTGTACCACAGCTTGAGACAGCTGACCCATTAGTCCTCAATCTACCTTACAACAATGCTTTTATCAAGTACAGACTCTTCTGTGGACTCACAAAGAACCTTTGTATATAGGCCACATCAGAGCACATTCAGGCTAACCTGGGCCTTTAGCTCAAGGAAATTCTACTGCAGACTCAACTACTCGAGATCCTCATGTGTATAATATTGTACAAGAGGCAATTAATTTCTGCAAAGATTTTTATGTCAATGCTACTACTCTCAAAATAAAATATAACATTACAAAAGAACAAGCCAGAATTATAGTAAAACAGTGTCCTGCCTGTGTGCCTCATTTATCTGTTCCTCATTTTGGAGTCAATCCCAGAGGACTCCTTCCAAATCATCTATGGCAGATGCATGTCATCTATATCCCTCAATTTGGTACTTTAAGATTTGTACATGCAACTGTAGATACCTACTCAGGATATATATTTGCTACCACCCATACAGGTGAAAAGACAAAAGATGTAATCAGTCATTGCCTTCAAGCCTTTGCTACTATGGGAAGGCCAAAATCATTTAAAACAGATAATGGGCCTGCGTATACTTCTTCATTTCAACAGTTTTGCTCAAAGTTTAATATCTATTGTTCTACAGGATTGCCCTACAATCCACAAGGACAAGCTATTGTAGAAAGGGCTAATCAAACATTAAAAGTCTGCTTAACTAAACAAAAAGGGGGAATAGGGGCATTAGCCCCTCCCAAGAATAGACTTAACCTTGTTTTATTCACCCTCAATATTTTAAATTTGGATGCTATGGACTGTACTGCAGCTGATAGACATTTTAGTGGAAAGTCTGGTGGCCATCCACAAGCAATGTGGAGAGACATCTTGACTGGGTCCTGGAAAGGATCTGAGCCAGTATTAATTTGCGGGCAAGGATCTGTATACGTCTTTCCTCAGGACCAACAACAACCTATCTGGGTCCCGGAGTGCTTGGTAAGATCTATCCATAAGAAAAAAAATGGCACTGAAACACAAAATGATGGTGATGGTGGTAAGCCTGCTGTTGTTAACTCTTCCTAAAACTTTTTGGGATACATTCTGGGGACTGCTATCCACAAGGCCTATTCCTCTGCCTATCACTCATGATGCACAAGTTTTCCCTCAATTATTTCCTAGTACAGAACTTCTAGGTATCCCTTACCTACCAGCTGATTCCACTGCAAAGCCACTTAATACTAGTCTAAACTTCAAGTTAAGAGGTAGTCTTTGCTTCCTCTGGTTAGCCACCTCAGAAACCACCAATGGTGCCTTGCCATGTGTGCAGCTTGCTTCCAGTTGTACTCTTTCTTATGGGTATTATCAAGGAGAGGAATATTATGGCCTTGATTTAAATATAACCAAGGACATTGGTAGCGTAAATTATACACAACAGCCTAGATGGGGTCCCACTTGTACACCAATTTCTTATGGCAATGTTGGATCTATTAAATGGGATAGGTGTCAAGGGGATGTTATGGCTTATATGGTGACTCCTTACTTTTCCTTTGGGCCGTTTGCCATAGATTGGGAAACTGTTAATGAAATATTGGAAAATGCAAACGCATCATATAGATATGCTGCTATAGATACTGATTTTGCTACCAATGACTATTCTCTTTCCATGTGATCTCTTTGTAGTGCATCTGCTTGTATGGACATTAGTCCGATTAGTATGATACAGGGAGGCAGTCTTTCTATCTCTTCACAAAGGTGCAGAATAATGCAAGCCTATATAAAGGGAGTTGATACCCCTGCTTATAGTTATACAGGGTGCGTGGCCAATTACTCTTCCTTTTATCAATCTTTCCCCCCTACTCCCGTATGTGTCATGTCTCCGTTTCTGTTCATTCTGTCTAACAGTTCTAAGTTTAATATTAACATTACTAATAACAATGATAATGATACTGAGGTCCTTAACTGCGCTAACCAAGAGTGTTATGTATCTAGTTGTTGAGATGCTTCATTATTTCCTATGGCTGTGATTGCCAGGATTCCTAAATTTATTCCAGTCCCAGTGACCTTAAATCATAGTGACTGGAATTTCCTACCGGTGAGAGCCAAAAGAGATTTTGGTATCTCAACAATTATAGCCATCACTGTTGCTGCGGCGGCTGCTGCGGCTGCTACCACTGCTGTTGGACTTGCCCTAGGAACTGCTATTCCTACTGCTCACAAGCCACTGCCAAAGCATTGACAGTCAAGGAAAACACCAATGTGCATCTCGCCATGGGAATCCTGATTCTAAACCAAACAGTGGACTTACTACAAGAATGTTGACTGTTAATAATGCCCAAGCATTATGTGTTACCCCTATACTCTATTCTAATATTACTGCTGCTGCAAATCTGTCCAAACAGCTTGGAAGCATGCTTAATGGAACATGGACTAAAGACTTTACTAATTTGACTACCCTATTAAGCAATTCTATATTTGTGATAAATAGTACTCAGGTCAAGGTCCTGGGTATGCCAGAAGCCATTAGTTTCTTACAGTCAGCATTACAATTTGGTAAACAATGGATGGGAAGTTTTGCTATGATAGGATTGTTGTTCTTGCTTTTATTATTGCTGCTCAGATATCTGTTGTCTTCAAGGAGTCATCAAAGATATCAAGCCTTAGTGGTACAGCAAACACTTACGGCCATGGATCAGGGCTCTGATCCACAGATTTGGCTCTCCCAATTACAGGGCTGGTATTCAAAGATGGGTAAGCACAGGGTGGACTTTATACCAACCTAAGACAGGGATCAAAGCATGCCAACAGCTCTTTGACTCCCAATGATGGGTAAGGATAATGTCTGACTCTGGCACCTAAGACAGGCACAGTCGCTGTCCTTTTTTTAAATAAAATAAAGGGGGAGCTGTTGAGGGCCGTCTTAGACAAGATGGCACCTGGCAGTGAGCCAAAGGGCGCTGTCTGTCCATCTTGGACAAGATGGCGCCTGGCAGTGAGCCAAAGGGTGCTGGCTGCAAAAATAAGGGAGTGACTAATAGGCTGTTTGTTGTTACTAGTTCCTTGAAGACTTATGACGTGTTAAAGCCAGGCTCAAGGATTGGCTATCTAGTGTCTTGCCGTGCGTGGACAGCTTGTGATTTATATAGTGTTATGCTGGCATTCCCATGCATGCTCTCCTGCATGAGAGAAAGCTTTGCTATAATTGGCTGATAAGCTAGGAGCCTGGGGGAGGAGAGAGGGAGAGAGAAGAAGAAGGAAGATAATAAGCAGAAGCAACAGGAGACAGAGAAACAGGGAGGACACAATAAATCTTGTCAAACTAAAGAGTACTAGTGTCTCCTTTATCTGTGCCAGTTCCGCTGCACGGAACAGGTTAAAATGGCAAAGTAGAGGAAGTTATTTTCCAGGGTGCTCCATGGTGTGAGAGCAGGAAGGCAAATAAACAGCTTTTCTCTGTGAGGCAGAAAAGAAGAGAGACTTTATGGAGATTTGATACTGGACTCTCAGAACATTGTGGGGACTTGGAATTTTGGATTAAAGAAAAGAAAAAAAAAACTGTAGCTGCCAGTGGCCACCAGAGCTAATACACCAAAGGCAAATCAGGAAGGGGGAATGAGAAAACCCACATTTCAAGTGGCACAATGGCATATCTTGGTACAGATAAATCAGAGGTCAATGAAAATGGCAGACTCATCCAGAGTGAGCTACAGTATATCTTTAGTGTTGGAAAATTGCTATGCACCTTCCAGTTGTCCTTGGAGAGTTGAGGCAGAAGCCATATTCCCACCAAGCTATAATGACTGACAGATGTGGGACCACTTCCAGGATCCCAGACCTGTGTAATCTGAGCTGGGTCCAACAACCAGACTGGGCAGAGGCTTACCACATGACTCACAGTGTGCATAGAGAACCAGGAGAAATCCAGGTGTAGTGTTTTACCCAGGGTAATACAGGTCATTGAGACCCAAGAAATCCCATGTCACTCTCACCATTTGAGTTTGGGGGCTTACAGGATAAGCTGGGGAGGGAGGGAATTCAATTGGGTGAGTAAGAGTGTCTATGCACTTGGGGACTAAGCCTAGGAATATGGGAAGGATGGGATCCAGGGGTGGTGGAAGGGGTAAAGGATTGGCTCCCCCGCCACAAGAGTGGAACCCAGGGGAGACTCCTAGGTTGCAGACTCCCAGTGTGTATCCACACCTGTGGGACTCTGGAGTTGCACTGACTTAAAATCTTCAGTGCAATTGCCATTAATTAAAGACCTGGGGCCAAACTAAACCTAAACCCTACCTTCAGGAGCACTGCCTACAGAAACTCCTGCAACAGAACTCGACAATGATCCTACCATGAAAGTGGAGCAGACAACACTCTCCAACACGCCCCACCCTATGCTGCTGAAAAGGGAAGCTGCAAAGTTTTGAACTCCAAAAGGCAAGTGAGGAGCAACACAAAAAGAGGAAGGTCTAGAAAGCCTGCAACTACTACTCATATACTACTACTCTTAAGCACAGTATATACCTCAATAAAAAAATGGAAAGAAATACGTTTGGGATCAGACAAAGAAAATATATTTTCATTGAGAATTTTTGACCAAGAAAATAGAAATAATTCATTCATTTTTTTCAAGAAACTTATTTCATTTCATTTTAGTTTTTTTTTTTTTTTAATCTTTGGTTCTTCCATCTTTCATTTTCTCTTGTTCTGTTTGCTTGTGTGATGAATGGTTCACGGACCATGGATTTGAGCATATACATATGTATCTCACTTTTCTCATTTCAAGCATTTTTTGAGGGTACTTATTTTTCATCACTCTGTCTTGGAGGGCTAGGGTTATTGATTAGTATATTTTGGTGTTGTATTGTTTTTCATATGTCTATTTCTCTTGATTTTCTTTCTCCCTTTTCTTTGGCTAACAACCAAATTCTATTATTTGCTTTTTCACTTTTACTTTAATTTTTTCTTCTACTTTCTCTCCTACTCCCTCATAGTTATAACATCCTACATCTTCTCTGCATTCTCCTTGTTCATCTTTTGGAATAGCATACCCTTTTGCAAACATGCTGTTGGCAATCTTTGATCATACCATTTCTCTTTATTGGGCCAATTGACAGTGTAGATATCATAATAGAAATGAAGTACTTAATGCTGTATATTGTTTGCATTAGATGTTGTTATTATTTGTCTACCCCTAAAGTGTGAGGTACAATAAACCTTCAGGGACACTATAATTTTATATGGCAGAAGCTCTTCCACTTCAGATTCATAATAATAAATGGGAAGACAGAAAAACAATATGAAAAAGCAAGGGAACAACAGTCCCAAACAAACCACAATGCATCAATAACAGAATCCATTGTGGAAATCCACAGTAGAGGAAATGTCAGAGAAGGAATTTAGAAAGTTTATAGTTAAATTGATCTGTAAGGTAAAAGGCAAAGTAAGGAGTAAAATCAAAGAGAAATATAGGACTTACTTAAATAGATATTCTGGAAAAAAAAAAAAACCAGAAATCCTTGAAACGAAGAAAACAATAAACCAAATTTAAAAATTCAATGGAAAGCATTACCAACAGACTAGATCACTTTTAAGACAAAGTTTCAGGCAACAAAGGCAAAATATATAATCTCGAAAATAAAGTTCATCATGGAGAAAAGATATTAAAGAGATCATGAATAGAACTGTATAAACTAAAAAAAAGGAAATGTAGAACTAAAATATACAATGAATAATTTAGATTTAAAAGGCACATATAGTATATTACATCCATAAATAACTTAATACACCTTTCTCTCAGTAGCACATGGATTATTTTCTAAACTAGACTATAGCTTAGGCCAAAAGTAACTTTTTACCAGTATAAAACAATACAGATAATCCTATGCAGTATATCAGATCATAATGTAATAAAATTAGAAATCAATAATAAGATCAAAGTAAAGCTAACCTAATATCTGGAGAGTAACAATATGCTATTAGATGATGAATGGATTGCAGAAGAAATCAGGGATGAAATAGAAAAATTATTAGAGGCATTTGAGAATAGTGATACAGCATATCAAAATCTCCAGGAATTCATAGCATTGAGCTCATTCGTCAAAAGAATAGAAAAACACCAAATAAATAATCTAACATTGAATCATCTCAAGACCCTAGATATAGAAGAACAAATAAACATCAAAATCAGAAGACAGTAAATAAAATCAGAGCCAAAATCAATGAAATTGAAATATTTTTTTTTCAAAAAATCAACAAAAGAGACAGTTGATTCTTTGAAGAAATAAACAAAATTGATAAATTCTCATCCAAGCTAACCAAGAGGAAGAGGGAAAAAACTCAAATTATTAAAATTTATATTAAAAATAAAATATCATCACAGACACTATGGAAACACAGAGCAAAATCAGAAACTATTTTGAAAATTTATACTAAAAATCTAGAAAATCTTGAAGACATCAACAAATTTCTAGAGACATATGACCTTCCCAAATTGAATGAGGGGGACATGGAAAACATAAAAAGATCAATTTCAAGTAGTTAAATTGATGATGCCATGAAAAGCCTACCAACAATGAAAAGCCAAGGACCTTACGGATTCTCAGCCAAGTTTCACCAGACTTTGTGGAAGAACTAACACCAGTTCTCCTCAAAGTATTCAATGAAATAGAAAAGGAGGGAACTCTTCTAAACTCATTCTATGAATCTAGTATCACTCTGATACCAAAACCAGACTAAGACACATGAAGGAAAGAAAATTTCATACCCATATTCTTGATAAATATAGATGCAAACATTCTTAATAAAATATGGGCAAGGAGGGAGGCAGGGGAAGAATACTAGAAAAAGAGGAATGAAAGGAAGCGACGGAGAGAGGAAAATGAAAGCCAGTAGAATGAATCTAGCATAACTTTCCTAAGTACATGTATGAATACACCACAATGAATCTCACCATAGTGTAAATACACAAGAAATTAATTTTAAAAATATACCTATCAGTTAATGGCAAAATGATCAATAGAGGGAAGGAAGCAGGGATAGGGAGAAGGAAGGGAAAGGAGAGGTACTTGTTTCTGAAATAGAATAAGATATATTTCATGCTTATATAATTATGTCAAAATGAATTCTACTGTTATATATAACTAAACCATTAAAAATTAGGTAAACAGATGCTGGGGTTGGGGCTCAGTGGTACAGCGCCCAGCTAGCATGCATGGGGCACTGGGTCTGAGTCTTAGATCACATAAAAATAAAAAATAAAGGTATTGTGCCCACCTACAACAACAAAAAAATATTTTTAAAACATCAGGACGGGGTTTTCAAGATGGCGGCCTAGAGGGTGGCTGCATTTCATGTTGCTCCAGGACTCAGGATTCAAAAGAGGAGATATTGAGACGCTTGGGACCAACTCAAAGCAGCCGGGTGACTATCACCCCCTGGGGGGGCATCCCGGATGGGACGGGGGTCCCGGAACGCAGGAAACTTTGTGAAGTAGAACTGCCGGCGAGACGTCCCTCCCCCCGCTGGAGCAGTGAACTCGGATAGCTGGGAGCGCCGTAAAGGAGGCCGCTTGGCACAGCGCTGGGACTCGGAGCAGCCACTGGGGCTCCGGCGGCTGCCCAGGGGAAGAGTGGCGAGGAGAACTGTGTGGACTCAGGACACCGGGGCCTGCCCTGAGGAGGAGGAGAGGAGCGTGGCCACTTGGATTCGGAGAGACTGCACCAGAGGTACAGGCGGTTGCCAGAGGAGAAGCTGCGCGGCGAGCTGTTTGGAATCAGAACGACGCTTCTGAACACCGGGGCCTGCCCTGAGGACTAGGAGGAAGAGGAGCGGCCGCTTGGATTCGGGTGACTACACCAGAGCTACAGGCGGTTGCCAGAGAAGGGGCTGCGTGGCGAGCTGTTTGGACTCTGACCACTTCTGAACCCCGGGGCCTGGAGAAGGAGGAGGAACGGGGAGGGTCACTTCGACTCGGAGTGATTGATTGCCCCGGGCTACGGGTGGTTGGTGGGAGGAGGAGGCACGAAGTGAGTTTCTTGGACTCCTAGTGACCGCACCGGCATACTGGGCGGCTGTCTGGAGGAAGAGGCCTGTGGCGGGTCTCTGGGACTCAGAGCGATTGTTCGGGGCCACAGGTGGCTGCTCAGAGGAGGGGCCACGCAGCCAGGCGATTAGGTGCAGAACAAGGTCCCAGGATCTAGGAGGCTTCTGGGTGGAAGAGCCGCACAGAGACAGGCTTAGGGCGGAGCGAAGGTTCCAGGCCTGTGGGCAAATTCTCTGAGGAGGGGCAACCTAAGGAGATTCATCTGCGAAGGGTGAGGCTCCCAGGCCCAGGAGGTAGGGCCGGGCCCCTGGGAACTTTGCAGAGGAAGGCAGCTCAGCCCAGGCAGTAGCTGTAAATTGAGGGGAACCTCTAGGAGGAAACTGACCAGCGAGACCTCCCCACTGGGTGAGTCTTCCCTGCCTGGTGAGGTTTCCCCACAAGGACGGTAAAACCAGAGACACAGGCCCAAACAGGCCTTGCCTCAGCCCACAGCCTAGGTCCCCTTTGGATGACCATTGGTCAACAAGTGGAGGCACCTCTGCCCACTAGCAGGGAATATACCCCACCTGAAGGCCACCACTCCTAGAGAGGCAGCTTCCTTGTGGAGCACCGCATTATCAACTTCCTCCAAGACTTCAGCCTACTGAAGACTAAGAGGGGATATATATAGATATCTTCAGGGACATTGTAAATCAACAGAGGAAATCTGCAATATCACAGCGGTCCACTGATATCTGAACAATATGAGAAAACAAGGAAAGAAAATGCTGCAAACAAATCTAGATGTTACATCAATAAAACCCAATGACAGCATGGCAGAAGAAATGACAGAAAAGGAGTTCAGAATGTACATAATTAAAATGATCAGAGAAGCAAACGATGAGATGAAAGAGCAAATGCAAGCATTGAATGATCGCACCAATCGACAGTTAAAAGAGCAAATACAGGAAGCAAAAGATCATTTCAATAAAGAGTTAGAGATATTGAAAAAAAACCAAACAGAAATCCTTGACATGAAGGAAACAATAAACCAAATTAAGAACTCCATAGAAAGCATATCCAATAGGATAGAACACCTGGAAGACAGAACCTCAGACATTGAAGACAAAATATTTAACCTTGAAAACAAAGTTGAACAAACAGAGAAGATGGTAAGAAATCATGAACAGAATCTACAAGAACTATGGGATATCATGAAAAGGCCAAATTTAAGAATTATTGGGATTGAGGAAGGTCTAGAGAAACAAGCCAAAGGAATGAACAATCTATTCAATGAAATAATATCAGAAAATTTCCCAAATCTGAAGAATGAAATGGAAAATCAAGTTCAAGAGGCTTACAGGACTCCAAATACACAAAATTACAACAGACCCACACCAAGGCACATTATAATGAAAATACCTAACATACAAAATAAAGACAGAATTTTAAAGGCTGTGAGAGAAGGAACCAAATTACATTCAGGGGGAAACCAATACGCATATCAGCAGATTTTTCAATCCAGACCCTAAAAGCTAGAAGGGCCTGGAACAACATTTTTCAAGCCCTGAAAGAAAATGGATGCCAACCAAGAATCTTATACCCAGCAAAACTTACCTTCAAATTTGATGATGAAATAAAATCCTTCCATGATAAACAAAAGCTAAAAGAATTTACAAAAAGAAAGCCAGCATTACAGAACATTCTCAACAAAATATTCCGTGAGGAAGAGATGAAAAACAAAGAAGCAAATCAGCAAAGGGAGGAATTATCCTAAAGGAATTGTCAAATAAAGGAGGAAACAAGTTGTGTCAAACAAATAAATAAACAAAATTTTAAAAATGAACCAAATGACCGGGAAACCAAATCATTTCTCTATAATAACCCTGAATGTTAATGGCCTGAATTCATCAATCAAAAGACATAGACTGGCAGACTGGATTAAAAAGAAAGATCCAACAATATGTTGCCTGCAAGAGACTCACCTCATAGAAAAAGATACCCATAGATTAAAGGTGAAAGGATGGGGAAAAACATACCATGCACATGGACTCAGCAAAAAAGCTGGAGTATCCATCCTCATTTCCGATAATGTGGACTTCAAGCCAAAGTTAGTCAGAAGGGATAAAGAAGTTCATTTCATACTGCTTAAGGGAAACATAAATCAGCAAGATATAACAATCATAAACATCTATGCCCCAAACAGTGGCTCATCTATGTATGTCAAACAAATCCTACTCAATTTCAGAAACCAAATAGACCACAACACAATAATACTAGGTGATTTTAACACGCCTCTCTCACCACTGGACAGATCTTCCAGACAAAAATTGAACAAAGAAACCATAGATCTCAACAACACAATCAATAATTTAGACTTAACGGACATTTATAGAATATACCATCCAACCAAGAGTGAATACACTTTCTTCCCAGCAGCACATGGATCCTTCTCTAAAATAGACCATATATTATGCCACAAAGCTAATGTTAGCAAATACAAGAAGATAGAGACAGTAGCATGTATTCTATCAGATCATAATGGATTGAAGTTAGAAATAAATGAAAGAGTAAAACACAGAAACTATTCCAACATCTGGAGATTAAACAATATGCTATTATATGATGAATGGATAACAGAAGATATTAGGAAGGAAATTAAAAAATTCTTAGAGGTAAATGAGAACAAAGAAACATCATATCAAAATCTCTGGGACACTATGAAAGCAGTACTTAGAGGGAAATTTATTTCATGGAGCGCATTTAATAAAAGAAGTAAAACTCAACAAATAAACGACCTAACACTACAGCTCAAAGCCCTAGAAAAAGAAGAACAGAACAGCACCAAAAGTAGTAGAAGACAGGAAATAGTTAAACTCAGAGCTGAAATCAATGAAATTGAAACAAAAGAAACAATACAAAAAATTGACAAAATAAATAGTTGGTTCTTCGAAAAAATAAACAAAATTGATAAACCTTTAGCCACACTAACAAAGAGAAGACGAGAGAAAACCCAAATCACTAAAATTCGGAATGAACAAGGAAATATCACAACAGACAGGATGGAAATACAAAACTAATTAGAAGCTATTTTGAAAATCTATACTCCAACAAAATAGAAAATTTCGAAGACATCAACAGGTTTCTAGAGACATATGAATTGCCTAAACTGAATGAGGAGGACATAAACAATTTAAATAGACCAATTTCAAGTACTGAAATAGAAGAAGTCACCAAAAGCCTACCAACAAAGAAAAGTCCGGGACCAGATGGGTTCTCAGCCGAGTTCTACAAAACCTTTAAGGAAGAGCTCATTCCAATACTTCTCAAAGTATTCCATAAAATAGAAGAGGAGGGAACCCTCCCAAACTCATTCTATGAAGCCAATATCACACTGATACCTAAACCAGACAGAGACTCATCAAGGAAAGAAAATTTCAGACCAATATACTTAATGAACATCGATGCAAAAATTCTCAACAAAATTTTAGCAAATCACATACAAAAACATATTAAAAAGATAGTGCACCATGATCAAGTGGGTTTCATCCCAGGGATGCAAGGTTGGTTCAACATCAGGAAATCAATAAACGTAATTCACCATATTAATAGACTTAAAGTCAAGAATCACATGATTATTTCAATAGATGCAGAAAAAGCATTTGATAAAATACAGCACCCCTTCATGCTCAAAACACTAGAAAAAATAGGGATAGTGGGAACATTCCTTAACATTGTAAAGGCCATTTATGCTAAGCCCATGGCTAATATCATTCTAAATGGTGAAAAACTGAAAGCATTCCCCCTAAAAACTGGAACAAGGCAGGGATGCCCTCTTTCACCACTTCTATTCAACATCGTTCTTGAGACTCTGGCCAGAGCAATTAGACAAACCAAAGAAATTAAAGGGATACGAATTGGAAAAGAAGAACTCAAACTATCCCTGTTCGCTGATGACATGATTATATATTTAGAGGAACCAGGAAATTCCACCAGAAAACTCTTAGAACTCATAAGTGATTTCAGTAAAGTAGCAGGTTACAAGATCAATGCCCATAAATCCAACGCATTTTTATACATAAGTGATGAATCTTCAGAAAGAGAAATTAGGAAAACTACCCCATTCACAATAGCCTTGAAAAAAATAAAATACTTGGGAATCAATCTCACAAAAGAGGTGAAAGACCTCTACAATGAGAACTATACAACACTAAAGAAAGAAATTAAAGAACACCTTAGAAGATGGAAAGATCTTCCATGTTCTTGGATAGGAAGAATTAATATTGTCAAAATGGCCATACTACCTAAAGTGCTATACAAATTCAATGCAATTCCAATTAAAATCCCAATTGTGTACCTTACAGAAATAGAGCAAGCAATTATGAAATTCATCTGGAAGAATAAGAAACCCAGAATAGCTAAAGCAATCCTTAGCAGGAAGAGTGAAACAGGGGGTATTGCAATACCAGATCTTCAACTCTACTACAAAGCAATAGTAACAAAAACGGCATGGTATTGGTACCAAAATAGAAAGGTAGATCAATGGTACAGAATAGAGGACACGGACACAAACCCAAATAAATACAATTTTCTCATAGTAGACAAAGGTGCCAAAAATATGCAATGGAGAAAAGATAGCCTCTTCAACAAATGGTGCTGGGAGAATTGGAAATCCATATGCAACAGAATGAAACTAAACCCATATCTCTCACCATGCATGAAACTAAACTCAAAATGGATTAAGGACCTCGGAATCAGACCAGAGACCCTGCAGATTATAGAAGAAAAAGTAGGTCCAAATCTTCACCTTGTTGGTCTAGGACCAGACTTCCTTAACAGGACTCCCATAGCACAAGAAATAAAAGCTAGAATCAACCACTGGGATAGATTCAAACTAAAAAGCTTTCTCTCAGCAAAGGAAACTATCAGTACTGTGAAGAAAGAGCCTACAGAGTGGGAGAATATCTTTGCCAATCATACTTCAGATAGAGCACTAATCTCCAGAATCTATAAAGAACTCAAAAAACTCTACTCCAAGAATTCAAATAGTCCAGTCAACAAATGGGCTAAGGAAATGAATAGACACTTCACAGAAGAAGATCTACAAGCAATCAACAAACATATGGAAAAATGTTCAACATCTCTAGTAATAAGAGAAATGCAAATCAAAACCACCCTAAGATTCCATCTCACCCCAATTAGAATGGCGATTATCAAGAATACGAGCAACAACAGGTGTTGGCGAGGATGTGGGGAGAAAGGTACACTCATACACTGCTGGTGGGGCTGCAAATTAGTGCAGCCACTATGGAAAGCAGTGTGGAGATTCCTTAGAAAACTTGGAATGGAACCACCATTTGACCCAGCTATCCCACTCCTTGGCCTATACCCAAAGGACTTAAAATCTGCATACTACAGAAATACAGCCACATCAATGTTCATAGCTGCTCAATTCACAATAGCCAGACTGTGGAACCAACCTAGATGCCCTTCAATTGATGAGTGGATAAAGAAACTGTGGTATATATATACAATGGAATATTACTCAGCCATAAAGAATGATAAAATTATGACATTTGCAGGCAAATGGATGAAATTGGAGAATATCATGCTAAGTGAGATAGGCCGATCTCAAAAAGCCAAAGGACGAACGATATCGCTGATAAGTGGAGGATGACACATAATGGGGGGGAGGGAAGGGTTAGAGTTAGGGTTAGGGAGGGGGGCAAGTATGGAGGAAGGAAGTACTGTATAGAGGGTAAAGAGGGGTGGGAGGGGTGGGGGGAAGGGAAAAAATAACAGAATGAATCAAACAACATTGCTCTATGTAAATTTATGATTACACAAATGATATGCCTTTACGCCATGTACAAACAGAGAAACAACATGTATCCCATTTGTTTACAAAGAAAAAAAAAAAAAAAAAAAAAAAAACATCAGGACAACAGCCAGGCACAGTGGTGAACGCCTGTAATCCTATTGGCTCAGGACACTGAGACAAATCACAAGTTCAAAGTCAGCCTCAGGAATGGAGAGGTGCTAAGCAACTCAGTGAGACACTGTCTTTAAATAAAATATGAAAGATTGGGCTGAGGATTTGGCTCAGGGTTGAGTGCCCATGAGCTCAATTCCCAGTAATCTCCTTCACCCCCGAAAAATTGGGAAAAGAGCTGGGCATGGTGGCAGATGCATGTAATCCCAGGTTGCTGAGGAAAGACGATTGCAAGTTCAAAGGCAGCCTTAGCAATTTAGTGAGGTCCAAAGCAAACTATTGAGCCCTGTCTCTAAATAAAATATAAGAAAAAGGATTGGGGATGTGATTCCATGGCTGAGCACCCCTGAGTTTATTTCCCAGTACCAAAAAAGAAAATAAACAAAATGGGAAAATAATTTGAAAGAACTCATATCAAAAAAAGAAATAAAAATGAATGACCAATAATATATGAAAAATGTTTATCATATTTAATCCTCATGGAAATGCAAGCGATTGCCTCTTACCCCAATCAGAATGTCTATTTTTAAAAATAATAATAATAACAAATAATGGCAAGGATGGGGGTATAAAGATCTCTTATACAATTTTCGTGGGAATGTATGTAAAACAGGATGGAGGTTCATCAAAATCTAAAACTAAAACTATCATTCAATCCACCAATAACAGTCCTGGGAATATACACGAAGGAAATGAAGTCAGAATACAAATGAGATACATGCATATGCATCTTTATTGTGGCACTGCTCACAATATCCAAGACATGGAACTGGCCTTGGTGGCCGTCAGCAGAGAAATAAATAAATTAAATATGGCATACATACACAATGGAGTATTATCCAGTCACAGAAAAGAATGAAATCATGGAATTTGAAGGAAAATGAAGATAACTTGAGCTTATCATGTTAATCAAGGTAAGACAGACTGCAGAAAAATAAATATCACATGGTTTTTCATATGTAGGAAGGAAAATTTTTAAAATGACCTGAAAGTAGAAGAGGATGGAAGGGGAAAGAAGCCACTGGGAAGTGGCAGAAAGAGAATGGCAAGAAAAAGGGTTAGGGAGTGTTGATATGTTTCAAGCATAATATATGCATGTAAGGAAATATTACAGTGAAACACATTCGTTAAATTAATACTCACAAATAATTGTAAAATTTAAAAAGTTTTATAGAATGAAAAGGTCAACTTTTTCCTGGAGGAAAATCTTACTTTTATATATTTTGGGGCTAAAATTCAATATGTTGATATATGTAAATAATGTAGAAAGATTAGATGAAGATAATTAACATTCATCACCATGTACACCTATCAATTCGTGTAGGAGCATTTGAAATTCACTTATTTGGAAATATGCAATACATTTTTATACACTATAGTCACTTTTGTCTGCAATATATAAAAATAAATGATCATTATGAAGGTCTCTTCTCTCCCTTCTGGGTTTGCTGCCTCTCTTAGGATAATTTCAAAATTTTAGCCACTTTGGCCTACATCTTGGCTTTCAAGCAGAAAACTGTATAGAAAATCACGTGACCATATCTGTAAGACTTATTCTGGAACTCTCAGTGATGCTTGAGGCAACATGGCATTCCCTTAGGGCCTACAATGATTTCAATAATTCTAAGTTCAAATCCTTGGTGTGCAGATTTATTGTCACATTACTATCAGCAAGTCACCACCTAGGTTTTCATGCCTCACTTGCCTCATCTGTAAAATTGGCAGAAAGTTCAAATAAGGAATTCTTAATGGAGAACTTAGAGTCAAATGTATGAACAAAACCACTTAAATCATATGTACATGGTTATTGGGTAAACAGTCAAGATCCTTTTTAAGTTACTTCCCCAAAGGTGACTCACAACAAAAACGATGTTTAGTAACCTCTATCCTAAATGAGTAAACCTAGAACCCTAAATTACTGAGTCTTCTCAAAATAGACTACTAGTTACCAAAGTATGGTCCATGAACCAGAAACATTTTCATCATCTGAAAACTTGTTAGAAATTCAGAACTTCTAATCCACACCAAATATAGTAATTCAGAATTTCTTGGGATACTACTGAGAAATCTGTATTGTAGCAAGGCCTTCACATGATTCTAATCCATACTTTAAAGTTTGTTAATGATAGTTCTCAATTGGCTTTTTATCTCTTGTTAGGAAAATAATGTATCAGAGACAGAGACTTGCCTAAGTTTAATCAGAATCGATGTCTCCTTGATGTAACCATTGTTCTATTCAAAATCTCTCTCAATTTACCCTTTGAGATGCCATATATAAGTGGGATCACAAGGTATTTGTCTTTGTGTTCCTAACTTATTTCACCTAGCTTAATGTCTTCCAAATGTATCCATTTTGTATAAATGACATGATTTTTCCTCTTTAAAGATTGAATGGTATTCCATTGTTTATATATACCATATTTCCTTTATTCATTCATTCACCAATGAACCCTTAGGTTGATTCCATATACTGGCAACATTTATTTTTATTGAAAACAAATGGAATACATGTTGGTCTCTGTACATGGAGTAAAGGCATACCATTTGTGTAATCATAAATTTACAAAGGGTAATGTTTTTTGATTCTTTCTGTTATTTGTTCCCTTCCCCACCACCCCTCCCACCCCACTTTTCCCTCTATACAGTCCTTTCTTCTTCCATTCTTGCCCCATCCCTAACCCTAACCCTAAACCTAACCCTAACCCAAACACTAAACCCTCCCACGCCCCATTATGTGCCATCATCCGCTTATCAGCGAGATCATTCGTCCTTTGGTTTTTTGAGATTGGCTTATCTCACTTAGCATGATATTCTCCAATTTCATCCATTTGCCTGCAAATGCCATAATTTTATCATTCTTTATGGTGGAGTAATACTCCATTATATGTATGTATATATATATATATATATATATAATGAGATATATATATATATATCAATATATATATCTCATAGTTTCTTTATTCATTCATCAATTGAAGGACATCTAGGTTGGTTCCACAATCTGGCTATTGTGAACTGAGCAGCTATGAACATTGACATGGCTGTATCTCCATAGTATGCTGATTTTAAGTCCTTTGGGTATAGGCCAAGGAGTGGGATAGCTGGGTCAAATGGAGGGTCCATTCCAAGTTTTCTAAGGAATCTCCACACTGCTTTCCAGAGTGGCTGCACTAATTTGCAGCTCCACCAGCAATGTATGAGTGTACCTTTCTCCCCACATCCTCGCCAACACCTGTTGTTGCTCGTATTCTTGATAATCGCCATTGTAATTGGGGTGAGATGGAATCTTAGGGTGGTTTTGATTTGCATTTCTCTTATTACTAGAGATGTTGAACATTTTTTCATATATCTATTGATTGCTTGCAGATATTCTTTTGTGAAGTGTCTGTTCATTTCCTTAGCCCATTTGTTGATTGGATTATTTGTGTTCTTGGTGTAGAGATTTTGAGCTCTTTATATATTCTGGAAAATAGTGCTCTATCTGAAGTATGAGTGGCAAAGATTTTCTCCCACTCTAGGCTCTCTATTCACATTACTGATAGTTTCCTTTGCTGAGAGAAAGCTTTTCAGTTTGAATCTATCCCAGTTGTTGATTCTTGCTTTTATTTCTTGTGTTATGGGAGTCCTGTTAAGAAAGTCTGGTCCCAGGCCGACATGTTGAAGATTTGGACCTACTTTTTCTTCTATAAGATGAAGGGTCTCTGGTCTGATTCCGAGGTCCTTTATCTATTTAGAGTTGAGTTTTGTGCAGAGTGAGAGATAAGGGTTAAATTTCATTCTGTTGCATATGGCTTTCTAGTTTTCCCAGCACCATTTGTTGAAGAGGCTATCTTTTCTGCATTGCATATTTTGGCACCTTTGTCTAGTATGAGAAAATTGTATTTATTTGGGTTTGTGTCCATGTCCTTTATTCTGTACCATTGATCTACCTGTCTACTTCGGTACCAATACCATGCTGTATTTGTTACTATTGCTTTGTAGTACAGTTGAAGATCTGGTATTGCAATACCCCCTGCTTCGCTCTTTCTAAGGATTGCTTTAGCTATTCTGGGTTTCTTATTCTTCCAGAAGAATTTCATAATTGCTTGCTCTATTTCTGTAAGGTACGTCATTGGGACTTTAATTGGATTTGCATTGAATTTGTATAGCACTTTTGGTAGTATGGCCATTTTGACAATATTAATTTTGCCTATCCATGCATATCCACCAACATGGGAGATCTTTCCATCTTCTAAGATTTTCTTTAATTTCTTTCTTTAGTGTTCTGTAGTTCTCATTGTAGAGGTCTTTCACCTCTTTTGTGAGATTGATTCCCAAATATTTTAGTTTATTCGAGGCTATTGTGAACGGGTAGTTTTCCTAACTTGTCATTCTGAACATTCATCACTTATGTATAAAAATGCATTGGATTTATCAGTATTGATCTTGTAACCTGCTACTTTACTGAATTTACTTATGAGTTCTAAGAGTTTTCTGGTGGAATTTCCAGGTTCCTCTAAATATATAATTACATAAATTAAACAGGGATAGTTTGAGTTCTTCTTTTCCAATTTGTATCCCTTTAATTTCTTTGGTTTGTCTAATTGCTCTGGCTAGAGTTTCAAGGATGATGTTGAATAGAAGTGGTGAAAGAGGGCATCCATGCCTTGTTCCATTTTTTAGGGGGAATGCTTTCTGTTTTTCACCATTCAGAAAGATATTGGCCATGGGCTTAGTGTAGATGGCCTTTACAATGTTAAGGAAGGTTTCCACTATCCCTATTTTTTCTAGTGTTTTGAGCATGAAGGGATGCTGTATTTCATCGAGTGCTTTTTCTGCATCAATTGAAATAATCACTTGATTCCTAACTTTAAGTCTCTTGATATGGTGAATGACATTTATTGATTTCCGGATGTTGAACCAACCTTGCATCCCTGGGGTAAAACCCACTTGATCGTGGTGCGCTATCTTTTTAATATATTTTTGTATGCGATTTGCTAAAACTTTGTTGAGAATTTTTGTGTCGTGTTCATTAAGGATATTGGTCTGAAATTTTCATTCCTCGATGTGTCTCTGTCTGGTACAGGTATCAGGGTGACATTGGCTTCATAGAATGAGTTTGGGAGGGTTCCCTCCTCTTCTATTTCATGGAATACTTTGAGGTGCATTGGAATGAGCTTTTCTTTAAAGTTTTCCTAGAACTCAGCTGAGAACCCATCTGGTCCAGGACTTTTCTTTGTTGGTAGGCTTTTGATGACATCTTCTATTTCATTGCTTGAAGTTGATTTATTTAAGTTGTGTATGTCCTCCTCATCCGGTTTAGGTAATTCATATGTCTCTAAAATCTTGTTGATATCTTCGAGATTTTCTCTTTTGTTGGAGTATAGATTTTCAAAATAGCTTCTAATTATGCTTATTTCACTCGTGTCTGTTGTGATATTTCCTTGTTCATTCCAAATTTTAGTAATTTGAGTTTTCTCTCTCTCTTTGTTAGTGTGGCTAAGGGTTTATCAATTTTGTTTATTTTTTCAAAGAACCAACTCTTTATTTGTTAATTTTTTTGATTACTCCTTTTGTTTCAATTTCGTTGATTTCATCTCTGATTTTAACTATTTCCTGTCTTCTACTTTTGTTGTTGGTCTGCTCTTCTTTTTCTAGGGCTTTGAGCTGTAGTGTTAAGTCATTTATTTGTTGATTTTTACTTCTTTTTTTGAATGCACTCCATGAAATAAATCTTCCTCTAAGTACTGCTTTCATAGTGCCCCAGAGATTTTGATATGATTTGTCTTTGTTCTCGTTTACTTCTAATAATTTTTTTTTATTTCCCTCCTGATGTCTTCTGTTATCCATTCCTCATATAATAACGTATTATTTAATCTCCAGGTATTGGAGAAGTTTCTGTTTTTTATTGTGTCATTTATTTCTAAGTTCAATCCATTATGATCTGATAGAGTACAAGGTAGTATCTCTATCTTCTTGTATTTACTAACAGTAGCTTTGTGGCATATAATATGGTCTATTTTAGAGAAGGATCCATGTGCTGCTGAGAAGAATGTGTATTCGATCTTTGTTGGATGGTATATTCTATATATGTCTGTTAAGTCTAAATTGTTGATTGTGTTATCGAGATCTATGGTTTATTCAATTTTTGATTGGAAGATCTATCCAATGGTGAGAGAGGTGTGCTAAAATTGCCTAGTATTAATGTGTTGTGGTCTTTTTGATTTATGGAATTGAGAAGGATTTGTTTGACATACATGGATGAGCCAATTTTCAGGGCATAGATATTTATGATTATTATGTCTTGCTGATTTATGCTTCCCTTAAGTAGTATTTAATGTCCTTCTTCATCCCTTCTGACTAGTTTTGGCTTGAAGTCCACATTATCTTAAATGAGGATGGATACTCCAGCTTTTTTGCTGTGTCCGTGTGCATGGTATGTTTTTTCCCATCCTTTCACCTTTAGTCTATGGGTATCTCTTTCTATGAGATGAGTCTCTTGCAGGCAGCATATTGTTGGATTTTTCTTTTTAATCTAATCTGACAGTCTGTGTCTTTTGATTGATGCGTTCAGGCCATTAACATTCAGGGTTATTATTGTGATATGATTTGTATTCCCAGTCATTTGACTCATTTTTCTTTTTTGACATAATTTGGTTTCTCCTTTATTTGACTATTCCTTTAGGCTAGCTCCTCCCATTGCTGATTTGCATCGTTGTTTTTCATCTCTTCCTCATGGAATATTTTGCTGAGAATGTTCTGTAATGCCAGCTTTCCTTTTGTAAATTCCTTTAGCTTTTGTTTATCATGGAAGGATCTTATTTCATCGTGAAATCTGAAAGTAGTTTTGGCTGGGTATGAAATTCTTGTTTGGCATCCATTTTTTTCAGGGCTTGGTAAATGTTGTTTCAGGCCCTTCTAGCTTTTAGGGTCTGGATTGAAAAATCTGCTGATATCCATATTGGTTTCCCCCTGAATGTAATTTGGTTCTTTTCTCTCACAGCCTTTAAAATTCTGTCTTTATTTTGTATGTTCGGTATTTTCATAATTATATGCTTTGGTGGGGGCCTATTGTAATTTTGTATATTGGGAGTCCTGCAAGCCTATTGTACCTGGTTTTCCATTTCATTCTTCAGGTCTGGGGAATTTTCTGATATTATTTCATTGAATAGATTGTTCATTCCTTTGGTTTGTTTCTCTAAGCCTTCCTCAATCCCAATCATTCTTAAATTTGGCCTTTTCATGATATCCCACAATTCTTGTAGATTCTGTTCATGATTTCTTACCATCTTCTCTGTTTGGTCAATTTTGTTTTCAAGATTAAATATTTTGTCTTCAATGTCTGCGGTTCTGTCTTCCAGGTTTTCTATCCTATTAGTTATGCTTTCTATGGAATTTTTAACTTGGTTTATTGCTTCCTTCATTTCAAGGATTTCTGTTTGTTTTTTTTTCAGTATCTCTAACTCTTTATTGAAATGATCTCTTGCTTCCTCTATTTGCTCTTTTAACTGTTGATTGGTGTGATCATTTAATGTCTGCATTTGCTCTTTCATCTCTTCCTTCAATGCCTGCATTTGCTCTTTTACTCCTCGTTTGCTTCCCTGATTGTTTTAATTATGTACATTCTGAACTCCCTTTCTGACATTTCTTCTGCTGTTCTGTCATTGGGTTTTATCGATATAGTATCTAGGTTTTTTTGGAACATTTTCTTCCCTTGTTTTCTCATATTGGTCAGATATCAGTGGGACTCTGAGATATTGCAGATTTCCTCTATTGGCTTATAGTGTCCCTGTGGATTTCCAGTATATCACCTCCCAGCCTTTAGTAGCCTGAAATCTTGGAGGAACTTGCTAATGCAGTGCTTCTGAAGAAAGCTCCACCTACCCTGCTACTGGGTCCAGGGCTTGGGGCTGGTTTTGCATGGAAATCCTCTCACTGGGCGGTCCTGATCCTAGAAGCTGGCTATAGACAGGGTCTGCCCCCGCCTGAGGGAGCCAGGCTGCTCGGGGAAAGCCTCTCCCTGACCTGCCTTGGTCCCAGAAGCTGCCTCCTGGCCAGGGCCCGCCACTGGGTCCAGGGCTTGGGGTTGGCTCTGTGAGGAAAAGCTTTCACTGGGCGGGCCTGCTCCTAGAAGCTGGCTGTGGACCCTGCCTGCCGCTGGAGAGAGCAGGGCTGCTTGAGGAAGACGCTCGCTGCCCTGCCCTGTTCCGAGATGCTGCTCCTGTCCGGGCCTGCCTCCCGGCCAAGCTTCACCAGGTGGGAGAGACTCACCATGCGACTCTATGTTGGTCCAAGTCTCTCAATACCTCCCCTTCTTGAATCCTGAGTTCTGGAGTGACGGGAGATGCAGTCACCCTCTAGTCCACCATCTTCAATCTTCCCAGTAACCATTTCTTGGTGCTCAGAAGTCAGGTCTGCTCCCTGGGGATCTTCAGCACCCCCACAGCAGAGCAACAAGGGACTCCAAAATGTGAAAGTGAATCCTAGAGTGGAATGGCAAGAATGGCCCCGGCAACTCTTAATAAGTGAAACAATTAACATGGAGTGGAAATATCCCTTCAACATACTGATTTCCGTTCCTTTCAATATTTATTTGGAAGAATAACAAATTCAAAAAAACCCTATAAAAACTCCAATATTTTTCACAAAAATTGCAAAATAATCCTTAAATTTGTTTGGAACCACAAATGATTCCAAATAACCAAAACTATATTGATATAAAAGAAATAAGTAGGAGGCATCACATTCCTATTTTCCAAAACATTATAAAGTGATTATAATTAAAGCAACATGGTGCTAGCATAAAACTATAATCATATAAGGTCATATAAGATATGATGACCAATGGAATAGAAAATAATATGCACATTGACAGTCAATTGGCTTTCAACAGAGTGACAAGAATACACACTGGGGAAAGGACATTCTATTCAATAAACATTGTTGGGAAAACAAGAATGAAATTGGTTTCTTGTCTCACATCATATACAAAAGCCAATTCAAAATGGATTAAAGTCTTCAATAAGGCATGAGCCTATTTTACTAGAATCAAACACACGGTAAAAGCTATAGAATATTGTTCCAGGCCATAGTTTTATGGGGTATGAACCTGAAAGCTCAGGAAACAAAAGTAATAAGCCAATGGTATTATATCAAACAAAATGAACAAAAACCTCATGCACAGAAAAGGAACCAATATAATAAATGAGAGAAAATATTTCCAGGTCATATGTCTTATGGGTGTCAGTTTCCAAAATATAGAAGGAATTCAAACAATTCTATAAGAAGGAAAAATAACCTAATTAAAAAGTGGGCAAAGGACCTAACCAGACATTTCTCATAAGAAAGCACCGAGGGCTGGGGAGACAGCTCAGTTGGTAGAGTGCTTGCCTTGCCTTGCAAGCACAAGTCCCTGGTTTCGATCCCCAGCACCACCAAAAAAAAAAAAAAAAAAAAAAAAAAGCACCCAACCAACAACCAACAGGTAAATGAAACACAGCATCTCTAATCATTAGGGAAATTCAAATTAAAACCATAAGAGAGATGTCACCTCAAACTCGTTAAAATGTGTTTTAACAAACTGAAGAAAAATGTATTTTAGTGAAGATATATGGAAAGGAAATGCTTGTACATTGCCTGTATCCTTTTTCGGATTATTAACACATGCACAGTTTTATACTGGAAAATAAAAGTTGAAGAAGTAGAACAAAAATTAGCAATCAGAAATCTACATATATACATTTAATACAAATAAATCTTCAGTGAGTTAATATTAGGATGATCTCTATACTGTTTTAGAAATTAAATTTTTAATGAGTGTGTATGGGAAAAGACAGTGTTAAAAAAAGAGCTAAATGTAGGTGATATATTCCATCCAAACCCTGTCAATATATATTACATAATATTTACAATAAAGCAGATTCCCATGTTACCAAAAGACTTCTTTCTAAAATAATAATTGCTTTCAAGTTATTGTAACTTGAGTATTCTTACTAATATAGTATATCTAATTGAGGGACAAAAAGTTGTTGTCTAATATTGATTACTGTATATTCTGTTTACATCCCTCTTATAAGACAATTGCCAGCAATTTCAAAGTATAAAGCAAAAGAGTATTATTAAGATATCCTTTATTAAAGATTGTATAGAGGTTACTCAAAGAAAACTAAAAGAACTACAATGTGATTCCTTAAACCCACTTCTCTGTGTATGTATGTGTGTGTGTGTGTGTGTGTGTGTGTGTGCGCGCAGTGGATTCTAATGGTAATATATACATTAAAAATTATTTTAACAATTTCAAGTGTATGGTACAGTGCAATAAAAGCACTCACGTTTTTATGCAATGATTAAAGTCAACCTAGATAGCATCAAGGTTAGTTGCAAGGTCCATTGTGGAAACACATATGAAGGAACTTTAGACAGGCTATAATATAAAGCTTAAGAGCATCTCCTTTCATTGTCTGTATCTCAGGTGCTTCAATTGATTACAGTGGTTTCCCTAATGTATTTCACTATTCAAAGTTTTTATGAAAAATACCTCAAAGGAGTGGGAAGTGAATATTTGCACTTGATAGGCAGTATAAAAGAGCAATTAAGATCATGAGTTCTGGGCCCATTTTGTCAAGGTTTGAATTCTAAATTTTAAGCCCTTGACAATTGTGATAACCTGCCTGTGCCTTAGTTTCATCATCTATAAACTACAGATAATAATGGTGACTAAGTTTTGTTGTGAGAAGTACAGAAGTAAATACATATGAGGTACTTATAACAATCCCTGGTTAAGTACTTGTTAACATTAGCTATTAATGTTGTTACCATTGTTGTTACTGCACCTGAACTCACAAAAAATCTGTAAGAAGAAACTATGTAGAGTGCTTCACTGTGATCCATCCTAAATATTGAGTGTTTCATCAAATGGTTACTATTGATCATGCAAGTAGGACATTCAGATAATGAGAAAACTGACAATATGGTGGCAAATATTCTTAAATGATTCCAGGAAAGCATAATGCAGAGAAGACAAACCCTTTCTCTGCATCATTAAATAATAGTTGACAATGAAAGGACCAAACAGTGATTTAAGTATTGCAAGACAAAAATCTTGTAAAATAGGAAGAGCTGTTGAATAAAATACTAGAAAGTGCACGGTGGACCACAGTTCAATTCACATAGATTTTACAGTTCAGTAGGAAAATGTCCCTGGTTCAACATTTGGGCTATTATTTAAATTTCAAAATTATTAATTACTTGTTTCTGGAATTTTAACATATACAGATTATCAATGAGTATGGATAACTGAAACTTATGAAACAAAGATAAGAGGGGCTACTGTATTGTTATGACATAATGGAATACTTATTTCAATTTTCTTTTATTTCACTGCTCTGTTCTTTTTGTCTTTTTGATCATAGCCATTCAAACTGGCGTGAAGTGATATCTTCATTTAATTTTTTTGTTTTATTTATTTTTAGTTATACATGACAATAGAAGTGAAGTGATATTTAAATATTGTTTATTTTCCTGAGAATTAGAAATGTTGAACATTTTCCCATATAAACTATATTAAACATCTTGAACATTATCCCATATTAAACATCTGTATATATACTTTTCAAAAGTGTCTATGTCAATCATTAAATTTTTAATTATATTATTTAGTTGTTTGCTATTGATTTTTTTGCAATTGAGCATTTGTTTTGTTTTTTGTTTCGGTATTTAGCCATTTACTATTCTCGATATTAACCACATATCTGATATGAACTTTGAAAATATTGTATTCCATTCTGTAGTTTGTCTTTTCACTTTGTTGATTATTTCCCAAACTTTGTATAAGCATTTTAGTTTTATGTGATCCCATTTGCTTTCTTTTGTTTCCTGTACTGTTGGGTTCTTGTCAAAAATATCCTGTCACATTCTAATATCCTGATGCATTTTCCCTGTTTTCTTCAGGGAGCTTCATGGTTTTGAGTCTTATATTTAAGTCTTTAATCCATATTTATTTTTTAACTGGTAAGGCATAATGAGACAGTGTACTTTTTGTGCATATGGTTATCCAGATTTCCAAAAATCATTTACTTAAAAATGTTCTTCCAAAATGTTTTCCTATCATAT
>NC_136471.1:86330821-86457529 GCF_902686455.1 Sciurus vulgaris | reverse complement strand
TGTTGCCTGCAAGAGACTCACCTCATAGAAAAAGATACCCATAGACTAAAGGTGAAAGGATGGGGAAAAACATACCATGCACATGGACTCAGCAAAAAAGCTGGAGTATCCATCCTCATTTGAGATAATGTGGACTTCAAGCCAAAGGTCATTTCAAACTGCTTAAGGAAAGCATAAATCAGAAAGATATAACAATCATAAACATCTATGCCCCAAACAGTGGCTCATCCATGTATGTCAAACAAATCCTTCTCAATTTCAGAAACCAAATAGACCATAACACAAAAATACTAGGTGATAGTAACACACCTCTCTCACCACTGGACAGATCTTCCAGACAAAAATTGAACAAAGAAACCATAGATCTCAATAACACAATCAATAATTTAGACTTAACGGACATTTATAGAATATACCATCCAACCAAGAGTGAATACACTTTCTTCTCAGCAGCACATGGATCCTTCTCTAAAATAGACCATATATTATGCCACAAAGCTAATGTTGGCAAATACAAGAAGATAGAGACACTAGCATGTATTCTATCAGATCATAATGGATTGAAGTTAGAAATAAATGAAAGAGTAAAACACAGAAACTATTCCAACATCTGGAGATTAAACAATATGCTATTATATGATGAATGGATAACAGAAGATATTAGGAAGGAAAGTAAAAAATTCTTAGAGGTAAATGAGAACAAAGAAACATCATATCAAAATCTCTGGGACACGAAGAAAGCAGTACTTAGAGGGAAATTTATTTCATGGAGCGTATTTAATAAAAGAAGTAAAACTCAACAAATAAACAACCTAACACTACAGCTCAAAGCCCTAGAAAAAGAAGAACAGAACAGCACCAAAAGTAGTAGAAGACAGGAAATAGTTAAACTCAGAGCTGAAATCAATGAAATTGAAACAAAAGAAACAATACAAAAAACTGACAAAATAAATAGTTGGTTCTTCGAAAAAATAAACAAAATTGATAAACCTTTAGCCACACTAACAAAGAGAAGATGAGAGAAAACCCAAATCACTAAAATTCAGAATGAAAAAGGAAATATCACAACAGACAGGATTGAAATACAAAACATAATTAGAAGCTATTTTGAAAATCTATACTCCAACAAAATAGAAAATTTTGAAGGCATCAACAGGTTTCTAGAGACATATGAATTGCCTAAACTGAAGGAGGAGGACATAAACAATTTAAATAGACCAATTTCAAGTACTGAAATAGAAGAAGTCATCAAAAGCCTACCAACAAAGAAAAGTCCGGGACCAGATGGGTTCTCAGCCGAGTTCTACAAAACCTTTAAAGAAGAGCTCATTCCAATACTTCTCAAAGTATTCCATAAAATAGAAGAGGAGGGAACCCTCCCAAACTGATTCTATGAAGCCAATATCACCCTGATACCTAAACCAGACAGAGACTCATCAAGGAAAGAAAATTTCAGACCAATATCCTTAATGAACATCGATGCAAAAATTCTCAACAAAATTTTAGCAAATCGCATACAAAAACATATTAAAAAGATAGTGCACCATGATCAAGTTGGTTTCATCCCAGGGATGCAAGGTTGGTTCAACATCAGGAAATCAATAAACGTAATTCACCACATTAATAGACTTAAAGTCAAGAATCACATGATTATTTCAATAGATGCAGAAAAAGCATTTGATAAAATACAGCACCCCTTCATGCTCAAAACACTAGAAAAAAGAGGGATAGTGGGAACATTCCTTAACATTGTAAAGGCCATTTATGCTAAGCCCATGGCTAATATCATTCTAAATGGTGAAAAACTGAAAGCACTCCCCCTAAAAACTGGAACAAGGCAGGGATGCCCTCTTTCACCACTTCTATTCAACATCATTCTTGAGACTCTGGCCAGAGCAATTAGACAAACCAAAGAAATTAAAGGGATACGAATTGGGAAAGAAGAACTCAATCTATCCCTGTTTGCTGATGATATGATTATATATTTAGAGGAACCTGGAAATTCCACCAGAAAACTCTTAGAACTCATAAGTGAATTCAGTAAAGTAGCAGGTTACAAGATCAATGCCCATAAATCCAACGCATTTTTATACATAAGTGATGAATCTTCAGAAAGAGAAATTAGGAAAACTACCCCATTCACAATAGCCTCGAAAAAAATAAAATACTTGGGAATCAATCTCACAAAAGAGGTGAAAGACCTCTACAATGAGAACTATACAACACTAAAGAAAGAAATTAAAGAACACCTTAGAAGATGGAAAGATCTTCCATGTTCTTGGATAGGAAGAATTAATATTGTCAAAATGGCCATACTACCTAAAGTGCTATACAAATTCAATGCAATTCCAATTAAAATCCCAATGATGTACCTTACAGAAATAGAGCAAGCAATTATGAAATTCTTCTAGAAGAATAAGAAACCCAGAATAGCTAAAGCAATCCTTAGCAGGAAGAGTGAAACGGCGGTATTGCAATACCAGATCTTCAACTCTACTACAAAGCAATAGTAACAAAAACGGCATGGTATTGGTACCAAAATAGAAAGGTAGATCAATGGTATAGAATAGAGGACACGGACACAAACCCAAATAAATACAATTTTCTCATACTAGACAAAGGGGCCAAAAATATGCAATGGAGAAAAGATAGCCTCTTCAACAAATGGTGCTGGGAGAATTGGAAATCCATATGCAACCGAATGAAACTAAACCCATATCTCTCACCATGCACGAAACTAAACTCAAAATGGATTAAGGACCTTGGAATCAGACCAGAGACCCTGCAGATTATAGAAGAAAACGTAGGTCCAAATCTTCACCTTCTTGGTCTAGGACCAGACTTCCTTAACAGGACTCCCATAGCACAAGAAATAAAAGCTAGAATCAACCACTGGGATAGATTCAAACTAAAAAGCTTTCTCTCAGCAATGGAAACTATCAGCAATGCGAAGAAAGAGCCTACAGAATGGGAGAATATCTTAGCCAATCATACTTCAGATAGAGCACTAATCTCCAGAATCAATAAAGAACTCAAAAAACTTTACTCCAAGAATTCAAATAATCCAGTCGATAAATGGGCTAAGGAAATGAACAGACACTTCACAGAAGATCTTCAAGCAATCAACAAACATATGGAAAAATGTTCAACATCTCTAGTAATAAGAGAAATGCAAATCAAAACCACCCTAAGATTCCATCTCACCCCAATTAGAATGGCGATTATCAAGAATACGAGCAACAACAGGTGTTGGCGAGGATGTGGGGAGAAAGGTACACTCATACATTGCTGGTGGGGCTTCAAATTAGTGCAGCCACTCTGAAAAGCAGTGTGGAGATTCCTTAGAAAACTTGGAATGGACCCGCCATTTGACCCAGCTATCCTACTCCTTGGCCTGTACCCAAAGGACTTAAAATCAGCATACTACAGAGACACAGCCACATCAATGTTCATAGCTGCTCAATTCACAATAGCCAGACTGTGGAACCAACCTAGATGCCCTTCAATTGATGAGTGGATAAAGAAACTGTGGTATATATATACAGTGGAATATTACTCAGCCATAAAGAATGATAAAATTATGGCATTTGCAGGCAAATGGATGAAATTGGAGAATATCATGCTATGTGAGATAAGCCAATCTCAAAAAGCCAAAGGACGAATGATATCGCTAATAAGTGGAGGATGACACATAATGGGGGGGAGGGAAGTGTTAGTGTTAGGGTTAGAGTTAGGGTTAGGGAGGGTGGCAAGTATGGAGGAAGGAAGTACTGTATAGAGGGTAAAGAGGGGTGGGAGGGCTGGGGGGAAGGGAAAAAATAACAGAATGAATCAAACAATATTACTCTATGTAAATTTATGATTACACAAATGGTATGCCTTTACGCCATGTACAAACAGAGAAACAACATGTATCCCATTTGTTTACAATAAAAAAAAATAACTTGGCTATTGTGAATTGTGCTACTATAAACATTGATGTGACTATATCCCTATAATATGTTGATTTTAGACCTTTCAGATATACACCAAGAAGCTGACTGGGAAAGCTTGGTCAGATGGCAATTCCATTCCTAGTGTTTTTAGGAATCTCCACACTGCTATAACAAGTGGTTGTATTAATTTTCAATACCACCAACAATTTATCAGTGTATTGTTTTTCCACACTCTCACCAGAATTTACTAGAATTTATACGCTTTTTAAAAATTTTATGAATTCTTGATAAATTGTCATTCTGACTGCAGTGAGATTAAATCTCACTGATTTCTAGAGATTTCTAGAGATGTTGAGCATTTTTGATAGCTCCTCGTCTTCTGAAAATTGTCTTCTTTAGGTTTTTGCCTATTTATTAATTGGGTTATTTGGGGGAATGCTAATTTTAAAAAAAATTTAATATATTCTGGATATTAATGCCCCATCTGAGGATTAGGTGGGAAAGAAGTACCATTCAGTAGGTTCTCTCTGCATGTTCTTAAATTCCTTTGCTGTGTAGAAGCTTTTTAATTTGATGTTCAATTTATTGATTGTTGGTTTAATTTATTGCACTTTAGGAATCTTTTTAAAGAAGTCAGAGACTGTATCAATACATTGAAGGTTTGAGCCCACATTTTCTTCTAGTAGTTGTATATTTCCTGTTCAATTTCCTAGGTCTTTGATCCACTTTGAGTTGAGTTTTGTGTAGGGGGACAGATAAGGTTCCAGTTTCATTCTTCTACATATGGATATCCAGTTTTCCCAGCACCATTGGTTATAAAGGCTATCTTTTCTCCAACATATGTTTTTGGCATCTTTGTCTAGTACCATATGAATGTATCTATATGGGTTTGACTTTGTGTCTTCTACTACATTTCTTTTCATGTATGATTTGGTGGCAGTAACATGATGTATAATTTGAGGTCTGGTATACTCAGTATTGTTTTGGCTATTCTAGGTCTCTTAGTCTTAGAAATGAATTTCAGTACTGATCTTTCTAGTTCTGTGATGAATATCATTGGTATTTTGGTGAAAATTACATTGAATCTGTATAATGCTTTTGGTACAATGGCCATTTTGATAATGTTAATTATACTTATCAAAGAACATGGAATACCATTTCGTCTTCTAAGATGTTCAATTTCTTTCTTACATGTTTTATGGTTTTCATTGTAGAGGTCTTTCACCTCAATGGTTAGATTTAGTCTCAGATATTTTTGAGGTTATTGTGAATAGGAGAGTTTTCTTAATTCCTTTTTCAGCAGATACATTATTGAAGTACAGTAAAGAAATGGTGTATAATATTTCATCCATTGGAAAACCGAATCCATCAAATTCACTTCTCAGTGGCACCTGCAAATTTCTCTAAAATATATCATATATTATAGCACAAAACAAATATTTTCAAATCAAAATATAGAGAAAATTTCTTGTAGCCTGTCAGATCATAATGGAATGGAATTAGAAATCAATGAAAAGTTAAAAACAAAAATCATTCTACCACCTGGAAATGAAATAATACAGATTTGAATGATGAATGGATAACAAAAGAAATCAGGGAAAATTTAGAAATAAATGAGAATTAGATAAAAATTATATCAAAATCTCTGGGACAATATGAAGGCAGTTCTTAGAGGAAAGCTTGTAGCACTGATTCCACACATTAAAAACCAAAAACATACCAAATAAATAATTGAATGTTACCCTTACATGCCACAGAAAAGCAGAATAATCTAACACTCAAATCAGTAGGAAATAGGAAATAATTAAGATCAGAACCAAAATTAATTGAGAATAAAAAAATACAAAGGATCAGTGAAACAAAGAGTTGGTTCTTTGAAAAGATAAACAAGATTGATAAACTTTTAGCCAAACAAACCAGAACGACAGAGAAGGAACAAATCAACAAAATTAGAGATGAAAAAGGAAATATCTCCACAGAAACTCCTGAAATCCAGAAGATCATTAGAAACTATTTGGAAAATTTCCACTGCAATTAGCTAGAAAAATCACAAAAATACTTACATAGAAAACTTAATCAGATCAAAGACAAGAAATGGAATTGCAGCAACTATTAACATATTTCCAATGAAAAAAAGCCAAGGACCAGATGGAGTCTCAGACAAGTTCTACTAGACCTTTATAGAACTAATGCCATTACTCTTCAAAAATTCCATAAAATAGGAAAAGAGGGAACACTGTCAATTTCATTGTATATAGCCAGTATCACCTTTATACCAAACCAAACAAAGACAAATCAGTGAAAGGAAACTACAGCTTGATATTCCTGATGAATGTAGGTTCAAAATTAATTAATAAAATACTGGCAAACTGCATTCAAAACCATTAAGAAGATAGTGCACCATGATCAAGTAGGTTTCATTCCAGGAATGCAAAGTTGGTTTAATATAGCAAATCAATAAATGTAATTCACCATATAAATAGAGTTAAGGATAAGAACCACATGGTTATATCAATTGATGAAGAAAAAGCATTTGACAAAGTTCAGCAAATATTCATGTTTAGAACTCAAGAGAAAATACAGATAGAAGGAACGTACCTTAACATCGTAAAGGGTATTATGACAAACCAAAGGCCATCCTCATACTGAACAGAGCAAAATGGAATTTCAAAAAAAAAAAAACAGGAACAATATAAGGATGCCAATTCTCACCAATCCTGTTCAATGCAGTCCTTGAAACTCTATCTAATCACGCAAGAGAAGGAAATAAAAGGAATACAAATGGGAAAATAAGGAGTCAAATTTATCTGTTTGATACTATATTTAGAAGACCCCAAAACACCTCCAGGAGACTTGTAGAACTCATAAAAAATATCTAACAAAGTAGCAGGCCACACGATCAACATGCAGTTTCTGTAGTTTTATGTAAATTAGGGATATTAATTCTTTATCATTTACATGGTTTGTAAATATTCTCTGCCAATTTTGGGTGTCTTGAAAAATATTTTCACCATCTTTATTGAATTGACAATTTTATAGGTATATCAAACCTGTAAAACTGATCAAATTATACACTTCAAATATGAATTATATGTTGTATGATGATTACACTGAATAAAGAATATAAATGTTCTTTGATGCACAGATATATTTAATTGGACTATAGTCCAGTTCATTTATTCTGTTTGTTTTCTGTGCTTTTGATATCATATCCAAGGAATTTACTGTCAAATTCAAAGTCATGAAACTAATCATTCCTCATGTTTTCTTCTAGAGGCATAATATTTTTAACTCCCTACATTTGAATCTTGATCCATTTTGTGTTTATCTTTGTTATGGTATAAGACTTCTCTTAATTTTTCTATATATGGATATGTAGTGTACTTAGAACTATTGGTTGAAAGGACTGTATTTTCCAAGTTGAAAGGTCTTAGCACAGTTTTGAATAATTTTACCATAAACATAAGAGTCTATTTTTGAGATCTCTATTCTATTCCAATACATTGGTGTAAACATAGTGCTTTGATCATTGTAGGTCTGTGGTAAGTATTATTCCAAATGTGATTTTCTTTTCCAAAATTGTTTTAACTATTCAGGGTCCCGTAAAATTCCATATGGAATGATTACTCTTTTTTTTTTTTTTTTACTTTATTTTTGGGGTAGAATACTGGGGATTCAAAGGATCTTAACCACTGAGCCACATCCCCAGACCTTTTATTTTTATTTTTATTATGTTCTGTGTTTGCTTTAATTGTTTTTTTTTTATTTTTACAGATTGCATTTTGATTCATTGTATACAAGTGGGCTGCAACTTTTTGTTTCTATGGTTGTGCACAATATAGATTCATACCACTCGTGTAATCATACATATACATAGGGTAATGATGTCTGTCTGAATCCACCACCCCCTCTTCCTCCTCATTTCCCTTTTTGTAATCTAAAGTTCCTCCATTCTTTTCTCACCCACCACCCTCCCACTCCCATTATGTATCATCATTCACTTATCACGGAAAACATTCAGTCTTGGTCTCTGGTCTAATTCTTAAGTCGTTGATCCATTTTGAGTTGAGTTTTGTGCACAGTGAGAGACAGAGGTTTAATTTCATTTTACTATATATAGATTTCCATTTATCCCAGCACCATTTGTTGAACAGGCTATCTTTCCTCCATTGTATGTTTTTGGCTCCTTTGTCTAGAAGGAGTTAACTGTATTTATTATTTCACTTAGCCCAATATTCTCCATTTCCATCCATTTATCTATATATACTATAATATTATTCTTCTTTATGGCTGAATAATATTCCATTGTGTATATATACCACAGTTTCTTTATCCATTCATCAGTTGAAGGGCATCGAGGTTGGTTCCACAATCTAGCTATTGTGAATTGAGCTGCTATAAACATTGATGTGGCTGCATCGCTGTAGTATGCTGATTTTAAGTCCTTTGGGTACAAACTGAGGAGTGGGATAACTGGGTCAAAAGGTGGGTCCATTCCAAGTTTTCTGAGAAATCTCCACACGGCTTTCCAGAGTGGCTGCACCAATTTGCAACTCCACCAGCAATGTAAAAGTGTGACTTTTTCCCTACATCCACACCAACATCTATTATTGTTTGTATTCTTGATAATAGCCATGCTAATTGGAGTAAGATGAACTATTAGAGTTGTTTTAATTTGGATTTCTCTAATTACTAGAGATGTTGAACACTTTTTCATATATTTATTTATTGCCTGTATATCTTCTGTAAAGTGTCTGTCCAGTTCCTTGGCCCATTTGTTGATTGAGTTCTTTTTTATTTTTGGTGTAAAGTTTTTTAAGTTCTTTATAAATTTGGAGATTATTGCTCTATCTTATGTGTGTGTGGGGAAAAGATTTTCTCCCACTCTGTAGGCTCTCTTTTCACATTATTGATTATATCCCTTGCTGAGAAAAAGCTTTTTAGTATGAGTCCATTCCATTTCATTGATTCTTGCTTTGATTTCTTGTGCTTTGGGAGTCTTGTTATGGAACTCTGGGCCTATGCCAACGTGATGAAGATTTGGGCCTACTTTTTCTTCTGTTTGGTGCATGGTCTCTGGTCTAATTCTTCAGTCATTGATCCATTTTGAGTTGAGTTTTGTGCAAGGTGAGAGACAGAGGTTTAATTTCATTTTACTATATATAGATTTCCATTTATCCCAGCACCATTTGTTGAACAGGCTATCTTTTCTCCATTGTATGTTTTTGGCTCCTTTGTCTAAAAGGAGTTAACTGTATTTATGTGGGTTTGTCTCTGTGTCTTCTATTCTGTACCATTGGTCTGTCTGTCCATTTTGTTGCCAATAACATGTCATCTTTGTATTCTTGCTCTGTAGTATAGTTTAAGGTCTCATATCATGATACCTCCTGTTTCACTTTTCCTGCTCAGGAATTGTTTGGGAATTTGAGGTCTCTTATTCTTCCAGATGAAGTTCATGATTGCTTTCTCTATTTCTATGATGAATGTCATGAGTATTTTAATTGGAATTGCATTGAATCTGTATAGTGCTTTGGCTAGAATGGCCATTTTGCCTATATTAATTCTGCGTATCCAAGAACATGGGAGATCTTTCTGTCTTCTATAGTTTTCATTAATTACTTTCTTTAGTCTTCTGTAGTTTTCATTGTAGAGGTCTTTCACCTCTTTTGTTAGGTTGATTCCCAAGATTTTTTTGAGGCTATTGTGAATGGAGTGGATTTCCTAATTTCTCTTTCAGAGGATTCATCACTTATGAATAGAAATGCATTAGATTAATGCATATTGATTTTATATCGTGCTACTTTGCTGAATTCATTCATTAGTTCAAGAAGTTTTCTGGTGGATTCTTTTGGATCCTCCAAATATAGATTCAGACAGGGTCTCAATAACTTGTTTAGGGCCTTGATAAGTTGCTAAGGCTGACTTTGAACTTAAGAACCTCCTGCCTCAGCCTCCTGAGTTGTTGAGATTACAGATGTGTGCCACTGCACCTGGCTTAGAATGGGTCTTCTACTTCTGAAAAAACAACAGTAACAAAAAAAAATAGTGTATATTTTCAGAGGAATTGCACTAAATGTGTACATTTAGTGTTACTGAGTATTGTCTTCAATTTTACATATATCTTCTTTAATTTCCTTGAACAATGTTTTCCAGTTTTCCAGTTTTCAATATTCTTCCTTCTAAATAAGCATTTTATTCTGTCTCATAATTTCATAAATGTATTTTCACTTAATTTCCTTTTTGGATTTTTGATTGTTATTGTTATTGCCTTCCCATCTCTCAAGTCTCCTTCCGTTCTTTCTTTCTGACACTCATCATACTCTACTGCAAGTCTTGGTTTCCTTATTAGGTCCTCTACTAAAATTTTTATACCTCAAGCTCGTGAGTAATGTCTTTTTATCTTTAAATATTAAGTGGCCAATCTGGTAGCTGGTAAAGACTAGGTGTTCAAGATATATACATATTATCATGTACACATTGACTGCTGAAGTTAATGGGACTCATTGTTATATTCTATGCATGTATTAAATGTTCATTGATAATAATTATTCACATTTCTTTTCCTCCTTTCATTTTCTCCTCCCACTTTGGGTACCTTAATCTCTCCCTAATAATCACTCTTCCAGTTTCAGGTTGACTTATTTCTTTTAAATATGGGAGAGAACGCGTGACATTTGTCTTTCTGTATCTGGCTTATTTCATTTCACATGATGTCCAGTTTTATCCATTTTAGATGCTCTATTTTCATTTTTACTTAATTCTATTTATTGCCAAGGAAGCTGTGTATCAACATTATATGCAGGATTATTTTTCCTGCATCCTTGCAGCATGTTACCTTTTTTCTTGATAATATCCATTTTGACTATGTGGGAGTTAATCTCAATGTAGTTTTGATTTGCATTTTGCTGATGGCTAAAGATGCTAAACTTTTTTTCTTATAACTTTGGTCATTTGTACCTCTTTGAGAAGCATCTACTTTTCCAAGCATCTATTACTAATTGTATTTCTTGGAGTATGGGGTGTTAATTTTTTTCGAAATTTAGTATATTCTGAATTTTAATACTCTGTCAGATGACTATCTAGCAAAGATTCCCTCACATTATTCAGGTTTTAACTTCAGTCTATTGACTATTTCCTTGGTTGTTAAGAAGCTTTTTAATTTGATGTATTACCACCTGTCATTTCTTGCTATTATTTCCTGAGCTATTTGAGTCCTGTCTAGGAAATCATTGCCTATACCTGTATTCTGCATTGTTTCTCCCATGTTTTCCTCTAGTTGTTTCAAAGTTTCAAGATTTGCATTAAGGTATTTGAGCCACTTTGGTTTATTTTTATTTGATTTTTGTAAAGTCAGTTGATTTTTGTATAGCATAAGTGATAGGAGTCTAGTTTAAATATTCTGTGCTATCAGTTCAAATATCCTATCACTCTTTACTGAAGAGGCTGTCTTTTTGAATAATATATTGACTCATTTTCTGAGAATCCAGTGGTTTCAGATGTGTGGGTTTATTCCTTGGTCTTCAATTACGTTGGTGTATGTGTCTATTTTCATGACAATACCATACTTGTTTTGTTACAATGAATCAGTATAATTTGAAATTTGGTATTGTGATTCTTCCACTGTTTTTGCTCAGGATTGTTTGGGCAGTTTGTAACCTTTTATGCTTCCACATAAATTTTTGAGTGTTTTTTCCAGTGTTATGAAGAATGGTATTGTTATCCCAATTTCGTTGAACCTGTAGATTGATTTGGGTGGTATAGACATTTTAACAATAATTTTTCCAGTCCATAAACATGGGAGATCTTTTCATCTCTTAGTGTCTTCTTCAATTTCTTTCTTCAGTAATTTTTATCTTTTATTGCAGAGGTCTTTCACTTCCCTAATTAAGGGTATTCCTAGATTGTTTGGCTTTCTTGCTTGTTTAGTAATTCATTGAGAGAGGGTCTTGCTTTGCTACACAGCCTAGTCTTGTATTTGTGGATCCTAGTAATCCACCTGCCTCAGCCTTGTGAATACTTTTGACTATAGCAACACACTGCCATGCCCAAAAGTCCAATGAGTATTTTAATAAAGGACTGGCACTATCCCTAATCATGTGTATCCTCTGCAGGTGTTATTTTTCCTCTTATTTTTCCTATTTCACTTATCTAATCGTATTATATTATTATCTTACTTTTCCACAATCAAGAGTATTAACTACATGATGACTAAATAAAAGCATGGTCCAATTCTGTAGTGTTCACAACTCCTGAAACTGTTTCATTAGGCAACAGTATAAAGATACTGAATAAGTGAATGAAGGAAGTAATGCATACCTGTTGAACATTGGCCTCAAGGAGATCTCCAAGATATCTGACCAAGTCAGAGAAGTTGGGTCTTTGTGTGTATTCACTATGCCAGCAATCAAGCATGGTCTGGTAGCTGTTGATTGGGGGAAATGTTAAAGTAGTCTACGTCCACCAATTCTATTTCTTTGATAACTTTTTATATGGGTGATCCATTAAGACTTGTCTTCACAAATACACCCCAAGCACATTCTCTGTTGTAGCCTTAAAGTTACTGATAAAGCCTGCCTAACCCATACATGTTCTTTATCTCTATATGTCCATCATTCCCACTTGTTTCAGCTCTGTATTCATAAATACATGTAAAGGATAAATTATATTTAGGTTTAAGAGATGGAGGTAGCATTTAGGTCTGTCACTCCTTTGGCAGTACAAGAGTTGTATGAATGGTGAGACCATTGCATTTTTATAAAGTTAATTGTCAACAAATTCTCTTGGACTTTGGGCCCTCCTCAGGATCTATTTTTGTCTTCAAGTACCATTACTCATCCTTGAGAAATGGTGTGAAAACTGCCTGTTTTATATATTTTAGTGCCAACACTGGAATCCCAAACTACACTTTCCAATGGTTTTGACCAATAAGCCATCAGCTAAGTCATGGTTTCAATTTCATGCTGTAATCACTCTTCAATGTAAAAGTATTTTATATATCTGCACATCTTTCTGGGGTGATGGGTATTTCAATTTGCTTTTAGAATCTCTTTTTAATTATAATGAATAACAACTTTTAAATTATAATGGTGTTTTAGTTACACAGAAGATTTCTATTCATTATGCCATATTTGTACATACACATAATTTGATCAATCTCATTCTGTAGGGAACATTCCTCAGATTTATCTGATAGCAGTTGCTGACACCATGGTCTAAATAAGCCAAAAAGCCTGAACAGAGAAACTGAGGAAATGGTAAAAACTTGCCATGGACTGAAGGTTTTTGCAGTTGCTGAGACTAAGCTACAAGCTGAGGGGAAGCCTCACTCATCAAGCATCCCAGGAAGCTGTGATGTGAGCTTGTGCTGCCTCACCTCATGCTGTGTGCTAGAGCCTGCCCTTTCCCCAGTCCTTTGTCTCAGACTTGTTGCTGGGCAGAATAACTTAGGCATATCTGGTTTGTTTACATTAGGACAATGAATCACTTACCTATAGGTTGGTTCTGTTATGTTTTAACAAGCATGTTAACCCGATTGGATAATGTGCCTATATATGTCTTGTACAATCCTAAGTAAAATTAGATCTGTGCCTTCCAAGCCTGGTCTCTGATGTCTGAACTGGGGCAGACATCATCATCACTCATTCTCAGCAGGACCCTTTGTCTCCAAATATCTACATAATTCCCCAGCATCTTCAATATCCCTCTCTTATCAAAATTCACTGGCTCAACTCTATCTCCCTTCTATCATTATTATTTTTTTAATTAATACATTATAATTATACAAGGGGCTTTATGGTATATTCATTCATACATGGACATAGCCTCATGTGATACATTTAATTACCACCTATTTAAGTTATACATATTTATTTATTGAGCCATTGAGAGATTCTAAGACTTTAACTCCAGTTTGTTTTGATTCATGTGGCCACATCTTCTTTCAGTATCCAATAGAGGCTTTTTGGGGAACTCACACTTCTGGGCTGCAATTTTTTATTTAACAGCTAAAACATAAACATCTGGGTATGAAATCTGTTCCTAGAAAGGAACTAGCCAGTGTCGTGGTTTTATGTAATTCATGAATGTTTCATAAAACAAATGTGATGAATATTTCACTGTATGCATATGCAAATGATATTTTAATCATCTACTTTGTAGTCCCCTTTAAATTATAACTATATACTCTGAGAGAGCAAAAGAAAATCTTGACATTCAACAAGATTTTTTTTAGGTTGATATTTATAATCTGCTGTGCTTATGTTGATCCTTTCATACCAAATTAATTTAGTCTGGTGACTATTTGCAAAACTTACATTTCAGGCGTGGGATATTCAGGGGATCTCATTCTTGTTCCCTCCTTAAGTTGACGGTAGAAGTCCTCATCTATTTACATTCCTGGGTATGGTGAAGCACCTGGAATGGAAGAAAAGACACATATTTTTCCCATAGAATAAGCAATCTATAAAGACCTTATGTGTAAAAGACCTAAAGAGGACTCAGAATGGGCAAACGGTTCAGTATCTATGTGGAACATGAGACACAGTACTTTCACCCAGTTTTCCAGTCTTGGCTGATATCTCTGTTTGAAGACCTGACAGAAACTATTTACCCAGAAAACTCAAATCAAAATTGCACTGAAAATCTGATAGGTAAGTGTTTTCAATAACTGATGATGAATTTCCATTTTTGACTTCACATTAATTTAGTGCTTTTAGTTGATGAATTCAGCCATAACTCCAGTTATTTGAAGTCTGTTAAGGCTGTTGTCACAACACTTTTTAACCTGCTATGCTCCTATCACTAAGGCCTAAAGAAAAACAAAGGAGCAGAATTCTAGTCAGTGTGTGGAAGTATCCCTCCAAATTGAGAAATATAGTCCTGGTGGTCTGGAAATCCAACAGAGAAAGAAGGTCTGACAGTGATTTTCAAGTTGAGAAAATGAAAACTTATTTACAAAATAATTTATGGGTGATGGTTAAACAAAGTACATTCTCCAAATTTGAATCATGTTTAAAGTAGCTAAACAGATTAAAAAGCATCAAAGCACAAGTTTGTGCACTTAATTCAGTACATGGTTTCTAAAATCATTACTGATATCTTATATAGTCAGTAAAAACTGAAACTTTAAAATACATTTTCTAGGTCTTTGAGATTAAAGGTGGTATCAATATTGCCAAAATTTTATTTAAATAAATATTTGGAAATTCAAGGTAATGTGGTCATTTGTATACCATGAAAATTTCCAAAAAACTGTTTCTGGTGGTTAACAGTAAGTAATATAAATCAGAAGTTACAAAGAAAAGCCAAAGATGAAATCAGGACTCATGCAAATAAAATATCATAGATTATCAAATTGAATACACTTGGAGATAAGGAGAAATCAAATCAATCAGCTAGCTTCAAGTTTCTTTCTAGAATAATGCTAAAAGAACAGAAGCCTGATCAGTTAACTAATTCAAGGCAGCCTGTAACATACTGTTATTTTTGGTTACTTCTCTATTATTTCCTGAAATGTCTTATTTGGTGAAATTTGCTCTTGTTATATTTTAGGTATCATAGGTATAAGCATGTGTCATCATCAAGGCACAATTATTTCCAACCTGTGTGTAACAAACCCTGGGAGACTGGAGTAAAATTAGAACTTCATATCCATGGGACCAGTATTCATTATCAATAGCTGAAATAATTAATTTCATATGATATGATAATTATTTTCTGAAGCATGAAAACCAATGCAATTCACAAAAGAAAAAATATTTTTTATATTTCATGAATTCACAATAGCTTTCAGTAATACATGCTTCCTTAATGAAGACATGCTAAGAATATAAGTATCTTAATATTATAAATATGTAATTAATTTCCTTATTTGCCTGATCTAGGTGGAAAGGTTAAAATAATACATAACAGAGTTTTCTGAGTAAACTTGCTGTAATCTCAGAAACATATTAGAGCAGAAAAGATAAAACCGTCAATTTTCTATTCACTCTGTGGAAGATGTTAGGAGTCTCTGCAAAATAAATCATTCATTTTAGATATGCATTGGGTGTTACCTGAAAGAGCAAAAACATAACCTTTTGGTATTTATGCCATGAAATGTATTTTGTATATAGCACTGGCCTTATCTTCAGGTTCACTTTGAACAGGTATATATCTTTGTATTATCTGATTATTAATAATTGGTCTGTTCCTCCCCAAGATCTATGTCTTAGATTACAATGTTCAGTTAGGCAAATATCTTTTAAAAAAATCTACCACCTAACCATCATTCTACTTTCTGCTTTTGCTTATACTCTTTCTTCCTGAAATTCTTTACTCTTTACCTTTTCCAGGAACCTCCTCTCCAAACTTCATATATTTCTTCTTATCCTTAAGGGTCAAGTTCCACTTGTTCTTTTTTCTGTGTGTGGTGCTGGGGATTGAACTCAAGGCCTTGTGCTTGTAAGGCAAACACTCTACCAAATGAACTATCTTCCCAGCCCCCTCCTTGTTCATTTTTTAGAGACTTTTCAGACGTCACTTTTCCCCAAGAAGTAGAAACTCACCTCATCCTCCATATTTTCTCTTTGCATTTTACCTGGACCTCTTTTATAGGGCTTGTCAGAGCCTACTATGCATTAGAATTAATTGATGTACTTTTTTCCAAATTACCTTAAGTCCTAGATGATAGGGAAGAGTTTAAAATTATTTTATCCTACAGGGGGGTTAATGTGAAAGTCACACAACAAATGTTTGTTGAATTAAATTATAACTCTAAGGAAATAAGCTTCTAAAACATTTAATAAGTACATATTTCTTTTTTATCCTATTTTTAAGTAAATAAAAGACACATCATGATGTTAATTGAAGATTAAACACATAGAAACCATATATTTCTTTATTCTGATGTTGTAAGTTCAGCAATTATCATCAAAAGTGACATTACATATGTACAATCTATTGCCTAGACTTTCAGTGTGGTAAGCATTGGGCTTAGCTTTAGAGTGAAAGCTAGATAAGTAAAAGAACACTAGGAAGTACAAATTTAACTATTATTGCTTAAAAACCAAGGACATAAAAATTGTTAGTATTGACTTCCTAGTAATTTCTTTTTTGCGCCAAAGATGTTGCAGTTACTTGGTAAGCCTAATAACTCCAGAAAAGGTCTACATGCCAGTGAATACAAGTTCATCAATGGGGGACTACTGCAGCATGAAAACTGATTGCTTAGTGTCATATTGGAAGTTTCATGTATAGCTTTCTGGTACTCTAAGATCTACAAGGAGATTGAATCTGTTAGATGATAAAAGGAGAACTCACCTATGGGCCTGGTATTCTTCTGGTATCAGATACAAGTTGACCCTCTATCCTATGATCCTCCTGGTCCAACCTCTCATGTGACCGGTATTCTAGGCAGGAGCCATCATGCCTCATTAATTTAAAATACTGTGGTGTATTAATTGCCCTTATTCATTCTATATTTTTCTTTTTATTCTATCCTACAGTCTCTGTCTCACTTTTCTCTTGCATTGTTTTCCTGCTTTTGTCTCTCTCCCCCATTTTTTCTTTGTTCATGTTTCTTTGTTCATTTTGTTGCTTAGAATTATTTTCTTTATTTTTCATTTTACCTATTGTTTTTGTTGTGTTGTTATTTTTGTTCTTGTTTTGTTTGCTTTTTCTTTTATCCTCTTTTGGGGGGACTGGTTGTTTGAAGTAATATATTCATTATATTTATACATTATATCTTTTCTTCTTTTTTATTTCTATATACTCAGTTTTCTACCATCTACTTGACTTTTCTTCTATTTCCTCTCTTCTCTCATTCCTAATATTTTTCTTTCATTCTGATTTTCTTTTACTTTCTCCTTGTCTTTTATTTTCATGCCCTATGTAGTATAATAGCAATTCAAATTTTTAACAATAATGATTTAGCCTATTTTGATACTACAACCATTTCCCACTTCAGAAGTACTAGAATTGTTTTAGTCAGTTTTTCCACTGCTGTGATAAAAGAGCAAACCAGAACAATTGTAGAGCAGGAAAAGTTCATTTGAGGGCTGTGTCAGAGGTCTCAGTCCATTGATAGCCGGCTTTATTCCTCAGATATCCAGGGAAAGCAGAACAACCTGCAGCCAGAATATGGTAAAGTGAAGCAGCTCACGTGATGATCAGGAAGGAGAGAGAGAGAGAGAGAGAGAGAGAGAGAGAGAGAGAGAGAGAGAGAGAGACTCCACTTGCCAGATACAAATACATACCCCAAATTTATACCCCTAATGCCATACCTCTGCAAGCCACACCCTGCCTGCCTTCAATTACAACTCAATTATTCCCATCAGGTGATTGTTTCACTGATTGTGTTAAAGCTTTCATAATTCAATCATTTCTTCTCTGAACCTTCTTGCATTGTCTCACATATGAGTTTTGGGGGGACACCTCACATTCAAAACATAATATTCTGCCCTTGGCCCTCAAAAGCTCACACTCATCTGACACTGCAAAATACATTTAGTCCATTCCCAGGAGTCCCCATAGTCTCAACAGTTCTGAGATTCCTCAAAATTCAAGCCCAAAGTCTTCTCTGAGACTCAAAGCAATCTTGCATTGTGAGCTCCTATAAAATTAAAAGCAATTTATAAGTATCTAATATATAATGGTACAAAGTAAATATTTCCATTCAGAAAAATAGGGGCATAGAAAAAAGGGATAAGACCAAAGCAAGACTGAAATCCAGCTAGGCAAAAAAGTCCTGTAGTTCTGTATCTGGCATTATGATGCTGTCTCCAAAGAGCTTGTCCCTGCTCAATTTCTTCAGCATTCCTGGGACAATTTCCCACATTACTGACATTTCTTAATCTGGGGAGTCTCCACTGCAGTTTTGGGTTCCTCCTCACATCTCCATGCTTTGCATTCTCAGGGGCTGCTCACAGGGACTCTGACACGACTGCACCTTGATTGATCTCCCGGGCCTTCCTTCAAAATCTTGGTGGAAGCCTCCATTACCCAGTAACTCCAGCATCCTGCATTTCTGCAGAGCCAGCACCACAATGTTGATGCCAAGGTCTGCCACCTTCTCAAGCAGCAACCAAGCTCCAGGGACCCTGTTTGCAGCAGTCTCTGAGTGTCTGTGTGGCTGAACATTTTGTAAAAACTTCCTAGGCCCTTATGCAAGAAGGGCACCCCACTGGTCTATTCTCAAGAAAATTTTTACCTTTACTTCTTCAAGTCTGAGATGAGTGTGGTCTTGCCAGCTACTGAGATGCCCTCAAGTCATATTTCTCATTATCTCTTGGCAAAGTCTTTAGTATTTCTTAGTGGGGCTAATGTCTTTAACACCTGCAAATTCCTTGGCCCCAGTTTTACTCCTGCCTTTTAAGTCCAAGTTTTTCAAATATTTCTGCTCTGCTTTCTGCTCCTGATTATTACCATAAATTTGTCTGAAAGCTACCAGCAATATCCATGCCACCACCTGAATGCTATGTTGCCTAGACATTTCTTCTGCCAGATTTTAAATCAGTTTAACAGAAAGTCTCAGGACAAGGGCAAAATGCAGACAACTTCTCAGCCAAAACATAACACAAATGACCTCTACTCCAAATTCCAGTAGAGTCCTCCTTTTCTGAATCCTCTTGAACTCTGTCTTCACTGTCCACAGTCCTATGGGCATTCTAGTCTTCTGAACTCCCACTGAAATTGGTCATTAAGCTTGAATCTTCTTGAATTATTAGCCAATCTAATAAATCCCCTTTTTATAATCATACTTCCTGTTGATTTTGTTCCTCTAGGGAACCATGACTAATACAGAAATCAGTACCAGGAATGGAGTCATTGCTGTGAATTGAATTCTTCTAGAATATTATTTTTTCAATTTATTTATTTATTTATTTTTATTTATTTATTTTTTATTGTAAACAAATGGGATACATGTTGTTTCTCTGTTTGTACTGTAAACAAATGGGATACATCTTGTTTCTCTGTTTGTACATGAAATTCATAGCTGCTCAATTCACAATAGCCAGATTGTGGAACAAACCTAGATGCCCTTCAATTGATGAATGGATAAAGAAACTGTGGTATATATATACAATGGAATATTACTCAGTCAAAACGAATAATAAAATTATGGCATTTGGAGGCAAATAGATGAATGGGTTCTTGATTGCTGCTGTGATCACCTGAAGATATCAGACTCTTGCTCCTTCACTCTTCCAAGGTGAACTTTGCCAGTGATTCTCCAGAGATTTTCCAGAAGTTTTCAGTCTTGGACTGGGGTAGCATTGTTGATCACTCTTGTTTTGAGGTGTCAGTATCTTGGACTGTACAGTTCATAGTTCTTTTTTTAAATTTATTTTTATTGTAAACAAATGGGATACATGTTGATTCTCTGTTTGTACAATGAGTAAAGGCGTACCATTTGTGTAATCATACATTTACATAGGGTAATGTTGTTTGATTCACTCTGTTATTTTTTCCCTACCCTCCTACCCCTCCCACCCCTCTTTGCCCTCTATACAGTCCCTCCTTCCTCCATTCTTACCCTCTCCCCCCCATTATGTGTCATCATCTGCTTATCAGCAAGATCATTCTTCCTTTGGATTTTGAGATTAGCTTATCTCACTTAGCATGATATTCTCCAGTTTCATCCATTTGCCTGCAAATGCCATAATTTTATTATTCTTTATGGCTGGGTAATAAGAGAAATGCAAATCAAAACTACCCTAAGATTCCATCTCACCCCAATTAGAATGGCGATTATGAAGAGTACAAGCAACAATAGGTGTTGGCGAGGATGTGGGGAAAATGGTACACTCATACATTGCTGATGGGGTTGCAAATTAGTGCAGCCACTCTGGAAAGCAGTGTGGAGATTCCTCAGAATACTTGGAATGGACCCACCATTTGATCCAGCTATCCCACTCCTCAGCCTATACCCAGTTCATAGTTCTTGAAGCTCTTCAGACTGCAGACAACCATTATGGACTATCAAGCTTCTGGATGTATAAGCCAATCTAATAAATCCCCTTTTTATAATCATACTTCCTGTTGATTTTGTTCCTCTAGGGAACCATGACTAATACAGAAATCAGTACCAGGAATGGAGTCATTGCTGTGAATATACTGACCATTTGGAGATTTTTGGAATTGGTGGAAGGAATTTTGCAATGCTTAGCAGTAAAAGTGGAAGTGGTTGGTCAAACATATTTTCTTCTCCTGTCTCTAAAACACCTCAATAGTCTAAACAAATTCAGGCATTGTGGCACACGTCTGTGATCTCCATGGCTCAGGAGCCTGGGCAAGAGGATCATATGTACAAAGCCAACTTTGGCAATTCAGCAAGGCCCTAAGCAACTTAATGAGACCCTATCTCAAAAACAAAATAAAAAATAAAAAGAGCTGTGCTTAAGCACCCCTGGGTTCAATCTTTGGTACTAAAAAATAAAAAAGGGAAAAAAACAAAAAATTGTCTAGACCAAGAAAGGAGATAAGGACAAAAGCAGGCTCTGGTGGACAAGAAAAATGTCTTCCATTATATTAGATCTCAATGGTCTAAACATTTGAATTCTTCTCTATATTCAGTAACACAAATCTTTAATTAAATGCCTACTTTGTGAGTTTGGTTTACCTGATTTCCTAAAATGCATGCGTGGATGACTTTAAAAAAATTCCCCTGCATCACAGAAAGGATTTTGATTTAGAGTCATGGGAAGATAATCTTTTTCCAGGTACAAAACAGATAGAAAGATATTTTGTGTTCTTAAAAGCCTTATAAAAGACCATTTCTGTGCTGTGTGTTTAAGTTTTTATTCCTAGTATTAGGAATGTAGGACCAGAAATCAAGAGGACTGGTTTTAGTCTTAGGTGTACCATTTGCAGTACAGGCAAGACTGTCAGTATCTATGAGAGTTTGGGAGTCAGATAGGTTGGAATCAAATCCTGGCACTTGGCAAAATGTTTGAAAATTTACTTAACATTTTTTGCTATCGAAACACTGTCTGATCTGTATACCCTCCTCTCTCCCTAATGTCACATCACACTGCAATATTCTCACTTTTGCTCATTCATAACATGTCCTGCTTGGCCCTCAAACCCATTGGGCACACTCTAAACTCAGAATCTCTACATATGATATTTCTCTTACACAGAATTACTTTTTCCACAGTTTTGCAGCTTACGACATGAGTTCTTCAGGCCTCTGTTGAAATATTTATGTTCCTGTGAGGCCTACCCTAAATACAAAATTTTGCCCAATACCCAAATTCCTATCTTACTTCCTAGTTTTCAATTTTATCTCATAGAAGCCAATATCATTGAATATTTTCCATATGTACTTACTCATTTCTTTTTGTCAGTCTCTTCTGACAAGAATGTAAGTCCCATAGTGTCAAGAACTATCATCTGCTTTGTTTACTACTGGATCCCCAGCACTTAGAATGCCTGACACATAGAAATTTTTCAATAAATCCTTATTGAATAAATGGAGATACAATAAAATTATGAGATAGCTTTTAATGGCTCTTGGACACAAGATTTTTCTGCATGATTTCATTGCACCCACAGCTTTAGACCTTTTAAACTCTGGGATTGTGTACTATGTTACCTGGTCTATAAGAGCTCTGCTGCAGCAGCAGCTGTAAACTGCAAATGAAGAGGGTTGCTCAGAAACTGATTCACTTACCCAGAGAAAATATTTCCCAAAGTAGGAAACCAAAGGACCACACATCACTCTGGGTCATATACACCTTGTCAAAAATGGCTTCAGGTGCCATCCACTTAAGTGGGAGTTTTGTCTAAATAAATAAAGATAGGAGAAAACCATGAGAATAGGGACCATAACCCCATTGGAGCCAGGAGCCTTTGCCTGGTGCTTTGTGCCAGGGAACTTTGAACTTACATATCCTTTCCAGACATAGTTAAGGTCTTTGTAGATATCTCTGGCCAAACTAAAGTCACAGATCTTTACAACATTGTTACCAGCTAGAAGGATGTTCCGAGCAGCCAAGTCTCAATGAATGAACTAAAAAGGAAAAGAGGGTAGCTCTTAGTGCTGCTGGTTCCCAGGATAGTGCAGATTAAAAGATGTTCCAAAAAAAAGTGGAAATTGAGCAGGGAGTTGAAAAGAAATGGGGGACCAGAGAAAGAAAGTTTCTCAGATGTGCCAAGTCCCAGAAAACAAAGTACCTTACACTAAAATTTGTTAAGATAGATGAATTGATACATTTGGAAATTTGGCAGAGTGGGTAGAATCTCCACTACACTGGAATGCTAACTCCTGTTTTACTCTTAAATATTTTGCTCTTTGAACTTGGAATGACTATATTACCTTAGTAAAGATCTAGTTCCTCCCACTGCATTCCACTGCTAGTGCCCTAGGTTACAAAGTATCTTCTTTTCTCCCATTTGGATAACTTCAATGGTCTCTTAACTGTTCTGTCTGCTTTCATTCTTGCCTCATGGACTAGTCCATCACCAAATCTGGCCATCAAAATTTAATTCCTAAAAAACAAATCTGATCACGTCAAACTCCTGCTTAAAAAGCTGTATTTGCAGTAACTTGAAACCATCTAAGTTCATATCTCTTGGCATTGCATTCAAAGCCTTTCACAGCCTATGTCAAGCTCTGTGTTCAGCTATATCCTCTTCCTGCCATATTCACCTCCATTAATCTTACATACCTTAAAATTTTCATTTCTTCATGATACTGCAGAAATATAACTTTCTCTGAGAAACCTTCACAGATACTCTAGGACTCCTGAGTAATCACAAAGCACCTATTTCATATTTTTATCCTAGACAACATCCTGATATGTTATATGTAGGATGTCCTTCTTACAGGATTCTGAGAAAGGAGAACTGGAACTTTCATGTCTGAATCTCAGCTTTTAGCATAAAGAACATTATAATCACCAGATATTTGCTGAATAAATTTGGTTCCAATATAAAATAACATGCACAATTCACAGGTCTAAATATTCCAGCCATCTTCTAAATTAGTTTGAAAGTAAGTCCCCAAAAACTGTTTTTAGGAAGACAGATGAGTATCTGTCTCAATGGTGTATATACACATGCATATTTTTCAAAAACTAGTTAGGGAAAGAGAAAATTAGAACACAAGTATAAAGTAAGACTACAGAACAAACTAGCTACCATGGACATTGTGGTCATGGTAATCCAACTCCCTTGCTTCCTCAATCAATGGAAGTGAAGAAAGAAGAAAAATGGATTCTCACTTTTCTGGAAGCAAGGAGCTCCTTTCCTTTGGCTACTTGGAAGCTATAGCAGATCAGATTCTCCAATATAAGAGGGTGCTTGAAGAGGTATCTGAGTCTAAGGAAGAACAGAAAATGCTATAGATGCCCAAGAGTTGAAGAATGTCCCCAAATCCTGGATAGGGATAATCATAGGGTAGAGGAGAGACACCTTGCTTCCATGAAACCTTGGAGAACAAGGGAAAATTTTGACAACAGGCCTTGATATGACTTACTCCACAAAGATATCCTATGTGTTTTCAAGTAATGAATTCAAATCCTTGTGAAGAAACAATCTAAAATGGTTTCTCCATTGATTTAACAGCTCATACCTTGAATGTTCTTTTGAAAGATTTTTTGAAAGACAGACTAGGTCTGTATTTCCTTGTCTCTTCTGAGTACAAGAGAGAATGTTGATATGTTTTAGAGGCAAAGTTTGGGAATTTCCAGTAAATACCCATGATTAGTGGTGACAATAGACCTGGATTTTTATAATCAATGTGTATAATTATCATATATATTCCCCACACATTGCTTGTTTGCCCTCCTCCACATTTTTCTCAAAACATGCAAAGTTCAAAGAAATTCCTTCTGCTCTTTCTGATGTTTTGTCATCCCCAAATATGATTAGAACATCCTTTATAATGATTCCAGACCTAGCTGTCCCACCATTTATCAAGAAGGGAAACAGACGTATAAAAGAGATGTGACTTCTTCAAGGTTGAAGAGTAGAACAAGTAATAAGACACAGATGGGAGAATTCTCAGGAGAGTGAAAGTTCCTTCATTCTTATAAGCCAGGTAGATGCTACACATGAAGGTCTATTTATTAACAACAACACAATAAAAGAACAACCACCTATGGAAGATTAGAAGTAGTACTTAATGTAATAGGTAGAACAAGAGAAATGTCACTCACAGTCAATGCCTAAGTCTGTCAGTTCTACCTGGAATGTTGGGTAAAATGAGAATAGGTGGGAGGAAGGAGTTCAATTTCTAATTCTTTTGCTACTCTGTACAGGTCTAATAGCTGTTTATACTTGAAATAGTTTCACAATGCTTGAAAAATAACCACTGGTAGTTCAAAGGGTGTCAAATTATTATATTCCTGGGCTCAAAAATTGGGCAAATACAAAACAGCCAACTCTGTTTTCAAATTACTTCCTTTCCCATTAATAAAATTAGACTGAGGTGGAACTTATTGATAAAAATAATAAATTGCTAGCTAATTTCAGAGTTCTCAGTCAGATGAATGGATTCTAGAAGTTATTTTCTTAATTAATATCCAATATCATATCATAAACCTTTCAAAATAAAGCACAACCTAATGTTCAGATGGAACACTTTGCAGTACTTTGAGAAGGGGAGATAATCAACTTTTCTCTAGGAAGACAAGGACAGTGGCAGCATGTTTATCTGGGGACAATAGAAAAGTGCTAACATGAGATACATGAGTGAGGTATGTCTTTGACTATTTCCTTAGAGGTGGAAACTTTCCAACATATAGGGGCTCATCCAATATTTCAAAGTAATAGATAACTCAGAGGCATGTCTAAGAATGACTAAGGGTATAATTGAATCTTGGCATAACTCACTAATCTGGGCATCACAGTATAAGAGAAGGACACACAAGAAGATATAATTTCAGCCAATGTCAGAATGCTGAGTTATCAGTTTCAGAAGACCATTGGTGGAAGTGATTTCAGATGTCATTGAGTTCAAATCTTTATTGGACGCATGAATGTATGCACTATTATCCCTGATTAATCATTCCTTGGCCTCTGATATCCCCTCCTCTCTCTTTCTATGTATCATTAGAAAATCTCCAGAGAAGACTCAAAACTTGGATTTGAGTGTGGGGTTCAGTTGCAGAAACCTACCTTGGAAACAATAAAATCTCCTCTCTTCCCTCTTAAAAAATTGGCTAGGTTTCCATATTTGCAGAATTCTACTATGATCATCAAATAATCTGCTAAAAGTAATATCTATAGCCATCTTTTCATGAAAGACAGTGAAGGTTTGCCACCTCTTGGGCTACCCTGATCTTGATAAACTATTGATCATGAAATATTCTAAAATTTCATTAAATTTAGTTGTAAACTAGTTGACCGATAACTGGAGCTGGATACAATGGTGACTGATCCTCAAAACATGATGACTGTTGAAAGATTAAAGGAAAGTTTGATGAATAGGGGAAAATAAGGTTAATAATCCTGCTGAGCTTACCTGTGAAGTTCCCTGAGGTGTATAATATGAAAACTACAAGAATTAGTAGAACAGTTTACACTCCAATGACCAAGGCAAATGTGAACACAACTGGCTGGATATTTCAGGCATTTAGTAACTACATGTTACCTTTCCCATCTTATATACTATTGTCCCTCCCCAACCATTGTTATATTGATAAAATTCATTTCTAAAGGGTTCATTCAATGAACAAATTTTTTTGCAGATTGTTCATGGTTTTCAAGTTTATTTGTACTTACCCACACCACAGATTATGTTTACCTTGAGGTATATTTAATTCAGGTTCATTTCAGAAGTACCACTATCCACTTACATCCATAAGGCCCTAGCTTAATGTTTCACATAAAATTAGAGGGTGCTTAAGAAATGCTGTTTGAAATAAAGGCAAATGAAAGGACAGTCCAGTAGAATTGTCATAGGGGAACAAAAAAATGTTATAGATTTAGCATAGGGAAGAAATGTGTAAATGTACAGGGCATGGAAATATGCTTGTTGATAACTGGGTGACCCTCCTTAGACTATGGTAGTAAGGGCACTGAAGGTAAGATGGATGACTCAAGAAGGCTAGGGAGTACCCTGGCCTGAACAGATTTTCAAATTTCCTTGGCACCCAAATATCTTATCTCCAAATATTGTGTACAAGATCCGATAGAATGTTGAGCTGGCAGGAATCTTAGACATAAACTCAATTTCTTTCTGTATTGTATAGTCTTCCCTAGAGTAAGGGGCAGAGAACATGAACTCTGGAGGTTCTGCAAAGTGTGATAAGTCCATATGTAATAAGAATCTCACATGCAGTTCAGGTAATCCTGTCTAAATCAGAGCCTACCTTGCTTCTGAGTATATGACCTTTAGAAAACAGGTCTGTCAAGCTATGGAACTCTTCTTACCTCCAGGTTTAGTGCAGGCGCTTAGTAAGTTGACCACATTGAGATGGTGACCAAATGAATGAGGATCTTCTGCTCTGACATGACAGCCTTACACTCGTTAGAAGTTGCACAATCTGTTTGAGATAAACATAATAATCATATAAAAGGAGATACACACACACACACACACACACACACACACACACACACACACATATATATATATATATATATATATATATATATATATATATATATATATATTTGTCCCTGAGAGTAATAGTGGAGCATATGAAATACAACTTCCTAGTAAGAAATCCTGACAATGAATCAAAATGCAGTCTGTAAAAATAAAAAATAAAAAAAAAGAAATCCTGGCAGAAAAGACTAGAACACAACCACTCACATGTCGTTTTGTTGTCCTTTTTATATTTTAAACAAATAATACCTTAGCATGTGCTAGTTTGCCTCCACTCTGAGCTTTATGCACTATTAGCCTCAATAACTTCAATTTTTCATTTTGAATGAGACACTCTTAGAAGATAATCCTTTATGTGGTAGCATTTTCTCAGTTACTCTCCTGTAAGAGGTAATGAGTAAATTGGCCCAGACTGTTCTGAATATTGCCTTAAGTGGGAATGTGGAATCAGGTATGGACTGGCTAGTATTCAAACATTTAGACACATGTTTGTCTATTCACAGCTAGAAACAGATATAATTAATGCATTATGACCAGTGGAGAATTCACTTCAATTTCTATTCAAGTATATATGATACTATCTACTTCCACTGATACAGTGAAAGACCATGTTTAGATTCCAGTAGCCAAATACCATTGAGGATTCATATTGATATCACCAGCAATTAAAAATGTCAAGTCTTTACTTCTGCATTTAAGTTATTGTACCCAGAAGGAGATTAACAGGCTGTCATACTAGCTTCCATGATGACTGGCTCATACTTAAATGGCTGATATATTTTCTTTTAATATGAAGATGAAATGATGGTAGAAGATGGATTTATTTACCACCTTTACTACTTCCAATTCATGTATTTTACAGTCCAGTTTTCCACCTGCCCCCAAAATATACCTGTAGATGCTCCTCAACGGCCCCCAAAGCTGTACAAATATTATCTTTTAACATCTTCACTGCCACTTTTTTACAGGTTGAAGATTTCTCGATACCAAATCCACAAGCTTCTATTACTTACATTGGCCCAGGATTTTGCCTGAGGGGGCAAGAAGTGAAAATCAGCAACAGTGAAAGACATCAGAAAGAACTGTACATTTGGGTTCTTGTAATAAACACCAGCATCCCAAAGACAAAGCACTCACAGAGAGGCCTTGCAGACCACCATATGTGAAATTATAATACTGTTCTTCTCAATTTTCCTCCATAACACTTAACTACTAGATAATATTATATTTATTTGTCATTATTGTTGTATTTATTTTTCGTTAATCTACCATACTAGAATGTAAGTTCAATGAAGACTGTCTTGTTCACCAATATATCCTCAGCAACTAGGCTAATGCTCAATACGTAGTAGGTACCCAAAAAATGTGTGTGTGTGTGTGTGTGAAATAAGTGAAAGAAAGGTTATTCCACATCAGCCATAGAAAGAAGAAACTGTGGGTTGAGGAAGATCCATAATGGCCTACAGACACATACTAGTTCAGTAGATAAAAGTGTTACATACATTTGAAAAGTTGGAAGTCTCCTAGTGATATACTTCATTAGTAATCACATTAGTAACTGGAATTCTGGATATAAGTTTATAGTAATTTGAGTACAATTATTTATGGAAAAGACTGCCTCCTATAGACCAAGACATTTTTGTCAAAGAGACTATTGTAAATGAATCCCTACAATTTGTGAAGTACTTTAATTTGTAAGACATATTAGCAAATGTTATCACACTGAATTCTAACAAAAGTGATGGAATATAAATAAGATACATATCAGTCTTAATGTCTTCCTTTTATAAATGAGAAAAAAAAAGTTAAATGACTTGCCTTTCCTAAGTTTACCTAGCTTGGACATCTAAAAACTCCCAGTCACATGTTACATGTACAATACCATTCTGCTGCCCTAATTTATGGTTTCTGTTTACTATCACCACATTTGAAAAATGTCCAATTTGTCTAGACCAATCACGAATGAGGTTGAATAATGCTGCATACCATAATCTAAGTGCAACCTAGATTTCATACCCAACTGTAACTGGTCCCTAGAAATTTCCATTTGCTCTCATCATAGGGAAACCTGTCACATTGCTGATCAAAAGGCATCTCTCTGGGATTCACATGATAAAAGGATTCACATGATGGAAAGGTAGCCAGTTTTGATTTCTGAAACACTGGGCTGCAGAAAGTAAAGGGAAAAGACACTTTACTCTGTTTTCCTTCTCTTCAGATATATAAGGCTTCTGAATTTCACCATTTTACATCAAAAGGAGTTTTATACAATAAGAAAGATATATAAGCAAGTAAAGAAAATACAATATGAAAAGAATCAAAATTAAGTTTAAAATCTTGCAAAACAGTTGCAACAAACCTAACATATAAAGGTTAATACTCATTTAATTAAAATCTATTAAATATAAAATATTAAGATGTGATGTCAATTAAAATGGTAAAATAAGAAACTTTAGGGCTATGTGCCTCCCCAAAAGGAACTAATGAGGTTGAATAAGTGATCATAATTAGCTTATAAAGGAATATGGAATTGATTCAAGAACTTAGGACAATCAAGGAAAGATCTGTTGAAGAAAGAAGCAGTTATTTTATGGTCAGAGAATTCTATGACATTTTAAATTGCCTGCTGCTCATCATCAAAATCCTATATCAGTAGCAGCCATGAAGACACTAGTCATGATTCCTGGTGCATATGACTAGTGCCAGAAAGAACAATATGACCTTATTCTCAAAACATTATGCTTGTAGGTTTCAATGTACTTGGAAATATCCTCAAGGACAAGTACTAGGACTACTATTTATTTCACCCACGTAAGAGAAAAATCAAGGGACATATACACAGGAAGGTTTGCCAAAAGTGCTTGTAGATTCAGCTTCTGGGGAAAAAAAAACAGCCTGCAAGAAGCTGCAGAGCATGGAACAAATAATTGAGAGACCTCGGAAGGAAAAGGTCTCAAAAGAATATACATGAAGGAATAAATACTTTTAAAAACTCCTGCATAGACCACAAAATAAAAATGATAGCCACATCTAGGATGGGTGGTATGCTCAGAAATTTTTTGTCTATGGTTGGATTTGCAAATGGGAAGTGAATGTTAAACAGAGCAGAGCAATAGCCTGCTTAAGAATTGAAAAAAAAAAAGTCTCCACACAGCGAATCAGTAGAGACAAGAATAATATTTCTAATTATCTTCTTTTTTAATCTTTCACAGGTGCCAGGCACATAAGATTATGATTAAACCACTAAGATAAAGGAACAAAATCTTCGATGGCCACAAATGACAATGGATTCAGACTTCATAAAAAATAATAAAATACATCATAACAACCTATTGCAAAAAGCAACTATAAACCTCAGAAATGAGTATAATCTAAAATACCAAAATTCCACATTATTCTATATACAGTGATCATAAAAATATTAGGTATAATAGTAATATTTGACTTATTCACAAGAAAGAAATTCATAAAGAGGTATCCTTAAAAATGCCAAAGTAAGCCGGGCACCATGGCACATGCCTGTAATCCCAGGCTGAGGGATTGTGAGGCTGAGGCAAGAGGATCACGAGTTCAAAGCCAGGCTCAGCAAAAGTGAGGCACTAAGCAACTCAGAGAGACCCTGTCTCTAAATGAAATACAAAATAGGGCTGAGAATGTGGCTCAGTGGTCGAGTGCCCCTGAGTTCAATCCCCAGTACCAAAAAACAAACAAACAAAAAAAAACAAGGTATTGGACTTACTAGGCAAAAATTTTTAATCAACCATCTTAAATGAACTCAAAGAAGATGAAGCCAAGAGAAGGATATCTTAACAAGTGGAGAATATTGATAAAAATACAGGAATTATGAAAATCAGACATTCTGAAGTTGAAAACCATAAAATCAGAAATGAAATGGTCACAAGTGGTTCAACATCAAAATGGAGCAGATAGAATAACAATCAAAATACTGGAACATAGTACACTTGAGATTATCCTGGGAGTGGAACAGAAAGAGAAACAAATGAAGTAAACAGAGCCTAAAGAATTATGTGGGACATATACAAGCATACTAAAGTTAATGGGAGTCTTGGAAAAGAAAGATAGTAACAGAAAGAACATTTGAAGAAATTGCAAAAAACTTCACACATTTTTAGAAATTACATGAGTATATGTAACCATGAAGCTCAAGGAACCTGAAGCAGTAAAAACTCTAACAAATCCACATCATGAATTTCATGTGTGTACATGTGAGTCATATTGTTGAAAACCAAAGACACTGAGAGGATTTCCCATTGTGCCCCATCAAATGCCAAAAGTTTTCTAGCCACAGCCATCTTAGAAAGGGTAGTAATTGTCTGAAGATGGACTGCTTTAGAGGTAAGAAATTCCTACTTATTCCTTTCTCTGAGACCACACAGAGATTAAATTGCACTAGCTTAGTGAGTAATTCGTTCATAACCTCAACTTGGCTCAGGAAATTAACACTGACTCATGCCAACTAGGGGCCTTACACTACAGGAATGAATGTGGTGAAAGAAGGGAACAGAGGACATCTCTCTTGGGAACTGGAATAACCTGGATCCTTTAAGAACCAGGGTGTGGCTGGCCACATATGAATTCACACCACTACAGAGACTGAAGACAGGCAACCATGCAGTTCACAATTCTGCTCCCTCCTGTACTGTGGTCAGGTATCTGTTATTGAGAGGGTTGGAGGAACCACATATTTCCTGATGCTGTCCCACAATCAGAGGCATGTTGAGGGTTCCTCCAGAAACTCTGGCTCCAGTAACTGGTTTCCCCACTCCTGGGCATACACAGAGGGGCCCAGTTAAACTTTTACCAGCACAAGGTGTATCCCAATTCTGCTTACTCCTAGGTGGGCACTACAGCTGAAGAAGACTGGCCAGTGAAATGACACCTTCTCTCTGACAAGGGTATGCACAGCTGATGGAGGACCTAGTTCAACTCCAACTAGCTAGGGTCAAAGTCCCATTCTAAGGTAGACATTAACACTATAGCAGAAGACAAGAATACCATGGTTCATGGTTCTTGCTGTCACCCCCCCCCCCACAGTCTCCATCACTATATATCCATGTACTTTATCAAACCTTGCACTGCTACGAGAAAAATTGTAGGAAACACAGAGAGGTTACTGTGTTTCCCACTAAAACTTCCCACAATGCAACATCTAATTCCATACCATTGATTTGTTGTAGGATATGTTCTTATGTCCCTCACCAACATTAATGCTGCCACTGCCAGAGGCCCTTCCTAGAAGCTATTAGCATCATAGTTCCTAAGAAAATTAATATCATCTGATAGGGGTCACCACTCCCCATTGCAAGTGTAGCCCCACAGAGAGCACTCCACACATTGTGTTCTAAACATCACCTACCAGAATTTCTAGAGTATTTCTACTCTTGTGATATCTGCAGAAAGTGTGATCTTGTGATTTGAAATGGTATGTACAGTGCTCAAATTCACAAACCATAGTCAAAGAAGCTAGAGGGAGACTAACATACAGTATCCAGCTAGAATCAAAGCTAACATTGCATAACAAACAAACACCATAGAAAACAACTTCTGAAGAAAGCCACCCAGAAATAGGGACACCTCCAAATGTGGAAGAAATATATGACTTATTAGATCCACATCAGTGTAGGAATAATTTAGTGGAGAGGACAAGGAAATATGACATCTCCAAAATACAGAGAAACTATCTAATAATTGATTACAAAAGAACAAAATGAACAAAGGGCCTGATAAATAACTTAAATGACTGATTATAAAAAGCAGAATGAGGTCCAAGACAGTGCAGAAAAACTGTTAAATGAAATTAGGAAGATAGTATAGAGTATGGAAAAGAACTTCAGCAAAGACAGATTACAAAACAAACAAATGAATGAAAAGAAAGGGACAGCTCAATAAATAAAATTAAAAATATAGGTGAATTCCACAAAAACAGACAAGATCAAGGAAAAGAAAGACTATTTGGACTTGAAGACAGGCCTTTTGATATATTCCATTCAGACAAATATTAAAAATAAAAATATGAAAGGAGTATTCAGAATCTTTGAGATATTTATTAAATAAATATCTACATTGTTGGAATACCCATAAACGAGAAGGCTAAGGTAATAAAAATTTTATTTAATAAAATAATTGCAGAAAACTTGCATAGTATTGTAAAAGGTGTGACATCCATATAAAGGAAGTTTGTAGGACAACAAATAGACATGAACAGAGAAGATGATTACCATGGAACACCATACTTATACTGCCAAAATTACAGGAGAAAGAAATAATTATAAAGTACACAAGAGAAATATACCAAGTTGCATTTAAAGGTAACCCCTTCTGACTAACAAAAGATTTCTCAGCAGACTATCTAGAGGTGAGGAAGAAACAATGACACATTATAATTCCTAAAAAATAATACCTGCCAAACAAGATGATATTACCAATAATAAGACTAACCTTCATAAATGAAGAACTTAACAAAAATTGTCAAGAGAAGGAGAAAAAGTTACAAGAAACCAATGACCACCAAAACATGCTTCCAAAAGATGCTTAAGGGAGTCCCATATGCAGATGTGAAAAATGATAATTACCATAATGAAAATATAAATCCCAATAGAGAACGAGGTAAATAAAAAAGAAATAGAAAAGAACCAAATATCATCAATACAGCAAATGATCAACAGCAAAGATAAATAATAAATAAAGGAAAGAGCAAAGAATATTGAAAAAAACTATAAAAATCAGCAAAATGATAGGATTACATTCATATGTTTGAATAATAACCATGAATATAAACCAACTAAACTACCTAATTGAAAGATAAAGACTGGCAAATGATAAGGAAAAAAGATCAAGCAATATGTGGCCTACAAGAAACTCACTTTAAAAGAAACAACATGCATACATGAAAAAGTACAAGAATAGAAAATAATCTAAGCAAATGAAAATCAAAAGTGAGATGAATTAGTTATATTTGACAAAATAAACCTTAACATAAAATCTGTAATAAGATAAAAAGAAGGTCACTGTATAATGAACACATTATCAATTAACAAGAACAAAAAAAGAACAGATTATGATTGTAAATCTGTAAACACCTAGTGTCAGAACACCCAATACTATAAAACAAATGCAATTAAACTTAAAGGTAGAAAGGCTTCAATGTAGTAATAGTGTGAGGATATTTACACTCGTTTGATCCAGACCAAAATGAAAAATCAATGAAGAACCTTTACTATAGATCACACGGATTTAATAATCATTTACAGAGCATTTCATCAAAAAGGTGCCATGCACTTTTTCTTTTCATCAGCACATGGCACTATCTCTAGAAAAGAATATGTATCAAGCTACAAAACATGTCAGCATAATAAAAAAATTCAAGCTGTATCATCTTTTCTGATAAAACTGAAATGTCCAGAGCTGGCAGGTCACACATCCTGCCTTGCCTCAAGGTCACGGGCCTTGGCTCATGGTCACGCCCCCTGCCTCGCCTCATGCTGAGCTAAGATGGCGCCTGCCAGATGCTGGCGGGGTGTGCCGTTACCTGTTTACACACCTGTCAGACAATACCAGGTGCATCAGACTAGATTGCGTGGTGCTTCATGATTGGACAACTACACTTCCCTATTGGAGTTCTGGTGCGAGACTAGTCTTGCCTTCGCGCGCTTTACTCTGATTGGTTTCTGTACTTTATATTAACTGTGTTTATTCCTCTAATAAACGAGACTTGATCAGGCTTTTGTCTAGTCTCCATTTCTCGTGTCTCTTGTCTCTCTCAATCCCAGCACCCCCCTCCAGGTACCTGTTTATGTCCTGCGGGCCGGGGCACTGAAAATCAAAAAAAAAGAAGCTTTAGAATTTGTACGAATGCATAGAGACTGAACCACACATATTTGAATGAAGACAGGGTCATGAAGAAATTCAGAGAGAAAATTTTTTAAAACCCCAAAACAATGGAAGATTGAAACACAGCATATCAAAATGTGTGAGATACAGAAAACATAGCACCAAGAGGGAATTTTGTAGCAATGATTGTCTACATACCAGGAATATACCAGATTAGAGGAACCCAGCGCATCATGGTTGCTTTCCAAATGGAATCAAAGATCAGTTCTGCAGCTGCATTAGGAGGCAAGAAGGCTATAGAAATGTTCTCTAAAGCAACATAGATAGGGAGCAATCAGGAGAAAACCAGAAATATCCAATTTTAGAATAGAAAGAAAATAAATAGATTGCATCAGTGCCAGGCAAGGGAAGCTCCCCTCCAATGAACTGAAAATTTCCCAATGGTTAAATAAACCAGACTCCACTCTCCAGCAAAACTTCAATAAGAGAAGTAGATATTCTCAGGTACTGCAAATTGAGATGTTACAGAAGAGGGCCCTGACACTTAAAAGCAGACTTACTGTAAGGCGGAAAATTATGTCACTTAAGAATCATCATGGTTTACACTATTTGCAGGGATTAATCAAAATCCCTGAAGTTTTTGCTTTTGTTTTTTTTTCTTTTTGTCTTGTTGGTTTGATTTCTATTTGTGTGCTGGTGGGTACCATTTCCACCATGCTGCTTGACAAGGTCTGAACATGGGGAAGGGCTTGGCAAGGCCACCATTCCAGGAAGTTGCCGCTGTCATCTCTCCTAGAAATTGGGTATTTTCTTATAATTATCATACTTTTAACTATGCAACTGCAAATCATATTCCATGGATTGTTGTGATAAGAATTTAGCCTCAATGAGTCTGAGGAGCTTGGGGGAGGATGAGGAATGCTTTAAAAAATGTACCAATTTGACACAGAAATTTAGAAGTACAGAGTTTGAGGAGTTCTTCAGAAAACTACAGTTACAGGAGTTGCTTGCTCTAATGCTAACCACACCTGCTCCAGTTAATGCTTTACCAGTAAATAGCCTAACAGAACAGGGGACTTATTGTCCCCACAGTACTAGGATTGCTCTACTTTGCTTAAAAGATTGGGGGACATTTGTGGCATCCACCTAGAGGGAAACAAGTAAATAAGTATAAGGACCCACCTGTCACAGATCCATCTCTTCCCTATACAGGAGTGTACAATAAAAATGGTAAATGAATAATTAATATTAATGGTAAATGGACAAATGTCCAGTATTTGTCCTTCCTTCAAAGGTTTGGACGTCAAGGGCCACCCTGAAAATGTAAGACTAAAGAACAAAGAAATAGCTTACACAAAGAACTAGAAAAATGTTATCTTAAGATCAAATGCCCTCATTGCATGTTAAGTGGTTATGAGTAGTTTATGCTGGCTTAGGTCTCACATAATTATTACAATAGGTAGAGGATAAATCACTGACATCAAAAATAATAAGATAAAATTAGGTACACTGATGGGCAATAAATAACCTAACTTAGTTTTAAATGAGCTTGTTTAGGTAATAGAGTAGACCTTTAAGGTTAAATCAAAAACATAATAATATGAGCTGAAGATTAGTGCATGTTTTGCTTAGCAGTTCAGTAAAATTAGCTTAAAATAAGAGTCATTATGCTAACAATAGGTCTGACACCAAAGGGTAAACAAAGGCCAGTAGGATGAAAAGAGGAAAATATCTTTCACTGTAATATGCTTATGTGAGTAAGTTTAAATAAATATAGAAAGTTGACCTTAATGTACCCACTATGTGTTAGACACATGTTGCAAATTGTGGTTAATGACAAATTTTGTGGTAATTTCTCTATAACTTGTATCTTGTTTAATCCTGCTTTACTTAATACTATAAAAGAAGAGCTAAAATAAATCTGAGCAGCACTTGCTTCAAGTTATTCCAGGGGTTTGTGTTGTTCCTCTGGGCCAAGTCCACCCATCCGTCAGGGAACCAACCCATGAGTTGTTGGGGCTGGCTCCTGGTATGTACCCACTAATGACCACCTATGCTTTACTTCTTACTGCATCAATGTTTAGTCAATCCATGAGTCAATCTGTGTGCAAAAGTGAGACTATGGCAAACATTTGGGGAAGCACTATGTGGTAATAGGAGCTGAAGCTGACAGACTGCAGGTCTACAGATTCATGTGTAATTGGTGGTCAAAAATTTTAGGTAATGGGCAATGTTGAGAGAGAATGAAAGAGGGTCATGTCTGGGTTCGGTAGTGAGCTGCTACTTGGAGCAATCAAACACAGGTCTAGCCCATTCTCATATGATTAGAAGTTGATGGTGGATCTTCTATTTCATGATCATGGCACATCTCTCACAGCTCCCTCCACACATATACTGAGGCTTTTGGAATAAGACATGCTATGCATGTTAGATCAGTCCACATGCTTGTGAGAGGGCTGACAGTAGCTATGACCAGAGATAAAATCCCAACACAAGACACAAAAACACAGTGATACTGAGAATAAAATCTGCTCTGAAATAGAAAAAGCTGCCCAAGTATTTGCTTCCAGCATACAGACATTGCTAACAAGTTTGCCTGGATTATTTAAGTGCTGAAAACAAATATAAAGTAAGATGACTGTTCCATAAACCTCTCTATGGCTGGGGAATTCTAAAATTGAAGCCATGGGAAAAAGTTCACCACTTTAAATAACTCACCAAGGAGAAAACCAAATATTTTAATAATTGTTTTTGAATTACAATATGTAATTCATATTACATATTACAAAAAACATTTGTATACAATATGTTCTTGTGTCTATTGTGTTTTTTTCATAGGTCTGGTTAATTTTACCTATTTCTTCAATTAATTAGATAATTTCTTTATATATTTTTTCAACTTTCCCAACTCCATTCTCTCATTCTCTTCCATTTTTTCCATACTTCTTTTCCTACTCATTTTATATCATTTCTTTTCTTTCCCCCACACTTTTTCAGCCTTTTCTTTTACTTTTGTCTTATTCCAAAAAAACAATTAGGTATTGATTTAACTAGCTGTTTCTCTGCTGTGGCCAAATCACTTAACAAGAACAATTTTAGAGGAGGTAAAATTTATTTGGCATTCCTGGTTTCAGAAGCCTCACTTCACAGAGAGCTGAATCAATATCTCTGGGCCCAAGGTGAGGCATAACATCATAGTGGGATGGTATGGAGGAGGAAAGCAGCACATGACAATCAGGAAGAAGCTCTCCTCACCAGGGACAAAACACATACCCCAAAGGTATGTCTCCAGGGAACCAGCAAATCCAGCCACACAGTCTTTGCCTCCAGTTACCATCCTGTTAATCCCTATTAGTGAATTAACACACTGATTAGGTTAAGGCTTATATAATCCAATCATTTCACCTATGAATTGTATTGGGGGACACCTCATATCTAAACCATAACATGAATAATGTCTTTAATGACAAATTTTCACCCTATTCTATAATATCACTCACCCTTATTCCTTCTTAGCAGAGTTGTATAGATCATTTGTAATGCATTTATAAATATATGTTGGTATACAATTTTAAAGTGGTCCATATTACTAGTAGTTATTTTCTCCTTATAATTCTGTGCTGGTGGTAGAACTTAGCATTTTAATTACACTGATATTTTGATGCTAGGATATAAACCCAGCTTAGATCATATTTTTAAGAAATAACTACTCACTAAAAGACCCTCACATGGCTGTGCTTGCCCCACCCCTGATGCAGATGGACACTGGACACCTACTCCACCATCCCTGGGACTCCCCAGCTTCTTTGGAGGCTGGTGCAGGCATTTTGAATTATTTTTGAGGACGTGGCCACCATCATTGGAAGGGTGGCTCCCTTTCTGAGACACCTACAGGAGACTGGAGGCCTTTTGATAGGTACCTCTATTTACTGATTTAAATCCTATCCCCTTTCCCATCCTCTTTGTTCACCACTAGAAATGCAGTAAATAATACTTGAGCTCATCCTGTTTATTACAATAATGTTAAAGTCTTTACAGGGGCTATCTGATTTAGGGCTCCATTTTCTTTGTATTGGGTGCTGCTACTATTGGCCTCCCCCTCAAAGGAAAAGTACTGGAAATCTGCAAGGTCACAATAAGCCTGCAGGACGCAAACTTCAGTACCTCAGATCTTCACTGCTAGAGGGGAATATAGAGAAACAATATGAAAAAAAACAGGGGAAGAAAGTCTCCCTAACAAACCAATATACTATTTTGATAAAATTCAATGACAGCATGGAAGTAGAAATGAAAGAAAAAGAGTTTAGAATCTGCATAATTAAAAGGATCTGAAGCAAAAGATGAGATAAGCGAGCAAACGCAGGCAATGCATGATCACTCTAATAAACAGTTGAAAGAGCAAATGTAGGAAGCAAAAGAATACTTCAATAAAGAGATAGAGATTCTGAAAAGAAACACAGAAATACTTGAAATGAAAGAAACAATAAACCAAATTAAATAGTAGAAAGCATCACCAACAGAATAGATCTTGTGGAAGACAGAATCTCAGACAATGAAGACAAAATATTTAATCTTGAAAATAAAGTTGAACAAACTGAGAAGACGTTAAGAAATCATGAACAGAACCTCCAAGAATTATGGGATATCATGAAAGAACCAAATTTAAGAATTACTGGGGTTGAGGAAGGCACAGAGATACAAACCAAAGAAATGAACAACCTGTTCAATGAAATAATATCAGAAAATTTCCCAAACCTGAAAAAATGAAATGGAAAATCAAATACAAGAGGCTTACAGAAAACCACATGCACAAAATTACAACATATCAATATCAAGGCACATTTTAATGAAAATACCTTACATACAATATAAAGATATGATTTTAAAGGCTGCAAGAGAAAAGCATCAGATTACATATAGGGGGAGACCAATATGGGTAGCAGCAGATTTCTCAACCCAGACCCTGAAAGCAAGAAGGGCCTGGAAAAATATACTGCAAACTCTGAAAGAACATGGATGTCAACCAAGAATCCTATATCCAACAAAACTGACCTTCAGATTTAATGATAAAATGAAATATTTCCACAATAAACAAAAGTTAAAAGAATTTACAAATAGAAAACCTGTACTACAGAACATTCTCAGCAAAATATTTTGTGATAAGGAAGTAAAAAACAATAGAAGTCAGTAAAGGGAGGAACTACCCTAAAGAAAAAGTTAATCAAAGGAGAAACCAAGTCAAGTTAAAAACAAAAAATAAGCCAAAATGACCAGGAGTAAAAATCATACCACAATAATAACTTTGAATATTAATGATCTAAACTCAATAATCAAAAGACATAGACTGGCAGAGTGGATTAAAAAGAAAGACCCAACAATATGCTGCCTTCAAGAGACTCATTTCATAGAAAAAGACATCCACATACTAAAGGTGAAAGGATGGGGAGAAATATACCACACACATGGACTCAGTAAAAAAGCAGGAGTCTCCATTTTTATAACAGATAAAGTGGACTTCAAACCTAAGTTAGTCAGAAAGGATAATGAAGGACATTTCATACTGCTTAAGGGAAACATAAATCAGCAAGACGTAACAATCATAAATATTTATGCCCCAAACAATGGAGCATCTATGTACATCAAAAATACCCTTCTCAAATTTAAGAATCAATTAGATCAAAACACAATAACAGAGGAGGACTTTAACACACAGCTCTCACCACTGGATAGATCCCCCAAACAACAACTGAAAAAACAAACTACTGAATTAAATAATACAATCAATGTTATAGACTTAATGGATATTTACAGAGTATTTCATCCATCATTGAGTGAGTATGCTTTCTTCTCAGCAGCTCATGGATCCTTCTCCAAAATAAATCATATGCTATGCCAACAAAGAAGCCATTAGTAACTACAAAAAATAGAGATACTACCTTGTATCCTATCAGTCCATAATGGAATGCAATTAGAAATCGAAGATAAAATAACAAACAAAAACTACTCCTATGACTGGAGACTAAATAATATGCTATTGAATGATGCAATATTAACAGAAGACATCAGGGAAGACATTTTAAAAAATTCTTGCAGGTAAATGAGAACAACAACACAACATATCAGAATCCCTGGAACACTCTGAAAGCCGTACTAAGAAGAAAGTTCATTACGTTGAGCTCATACATTAAAAAATTAAAAAGTCAACAACTAAAAGACCTAACATTACATCTCAAAGTTCTAGAAAAAGAAGAACAGATCAACACCAAAATAATAGAAGACAGGAAATAATTAAAATCAGAGCTGAAATCAATGAAATTGAAATAAGACAAACAATTCAAAATATTGAGAAAACAAAACCATGGTGCTTTGAAAAATTAAACAAAATTGATAAACCCTTAGCCACACTAACAAAGAGAAAAAGAGAGAAAACTCAAATTACTAGAATTTGTGATGAAAAAGGAAAGATCACAACACACACCTTTGAACTACATAACATAATTAGAAGCTACTTTGAAAATCTATACTCCAATGGAATAGAAAATGACTGAGATATTGACAATTTTTTAAAGACACATGATCCTCCTAAACTGAATCAGGAAGATGTACACAATTTAAATGGATCAATTTCAAGCACCGAAATAGAAGTAGCCATCAAATGCCTACCAACCAACAAAAGCCCAGGACCAGATGGATTCTTAGCCAAATTCTACATAACATTTAAAGAAGAACTAATGCCAATACCCCTCAAGGTATTCCAGGAAATAGAAAAGGAAGGAATTGTTCCACTCCATTAGGCTAGAATCACTCTGATACCAAAAACAGACAAAGACTCATCAAGGAAAGAAAAGTTTAGACCAATATACCTGATGAACATAGACACAAAAATCCTTAACAAAATACTGGCAAATCACATACAAAAATATATTAAAATGATAGTGCACCATGAACAAGTGGGGGTTATTCCAGGGATGTAAGTTTGGTTCAACATCCAGAAATCAATAAATGTAATTCATCACATCAGTAGACTTAAAGTTAAGAATCACATGATTATTTCAATAGATGCTGAGAAAGCATTTGATAAAATACAGCACACCTTCATGCTTAAAACACTAGAAAAAGGAGGAATAGTAGGGACTTACCTCAATATTGAAAAGGCTATCTAAAATAAGCCCATGGCCAACTTCATTCTTAATGGAGAAAAACTGAAAGAATTCCCTCTAAAAACTGCAACAAGGCAGGGATGCCCTCTATCACCACTTGTATTCAAACACTAGCCAAAGCAATTAGATAGATCAAAGAAATTAATAGGATACAAATAGGAAAAGAAGAAATCAAGCTATCACTATTTGCTGATGGCTTGATTCTATACTAAGAGGATTCAAAAAACTCCAGTGGAAAACTTCTAGAACTAATAAATGAATTCAGCAAAGTAGCAGGATATATAATCAATATGCATATATCTAATGCATTTCTATACATAAGTGATGAATCCTCTGAAAGAGAAATTAGGAAAATCACTCCATTCACAATGGCCTCAAAAAAAAATAAAATATTTGGTAATCAATCTAACAAAAGAGGTGAAAGACCTCTACAATGAAAAATACAGAAACACTAAAGAAAGAAATTGAAGAAAACCTTAGAAGATGGAAAGATCTTCTATGTTCTTGGATAGGCAGATAATATAGTCACAATGGCCATACTACCAAAGGCACTATACAGATTCAATGCAATTCCAATTAAAATACTCATGATATTCCTCATAGAAATAGAGAAAGCAATCATGAACTTCATCTGGAAGAATAAGAGAACTCAAATAACCAGAACAATCCTAAGCAGGAAAAGTGAAGCAGGATGTATCACAGTACCAGACCTTAAACTATACTACAGAGCACTAGTAACAAAAATGGCATGGTATTGGCACCAAAATAGACAGGCAGACCAATGGTACAGAATAGAAGACACAGAGAGGAACCCACGTAAATCCAGTCACTTCATACTATACAAAGGAGCCAAAAACATACAACGGAGAAATGATAGCCTGTTCAATAAATTGTGCTGGGAAAACTGGAAATTCACATGCAGTAAAATGAAATTAAACCTCTATCTGTCACCTTACACAAAACTCAATTGAAAATGAAGGACTTAGTAATTAGACAAGAGACCATACACCATATCGAAAACAAAGTAGACCCAAATCTTCATCATGTTGGCTTAGGATCAGACTTCCTTAACGGGACTCCCAAAGCACAAGAAATTAAAGCAAGAATCAATAAATGGGATGGACTCAAACTAAAAAGATTTTTCTCAGCAAAGGACACAATCATTAATGTGAAAAGAGAGCCTACAGAGTGTGAGAAAATATTTTCCACACACACTTCAGAGAGAGCACTTATCTCCAAAATTTATAAAGAACTTACAAAATTTCATGCCAAAAATACAAAGAACCCAAACAATAACTGGGTCAAGGAACTGGACAGACACTTTACAGAAGATATACAAGCAATTAATAAATATATGAAAAAGTGTTCAACATCTCTAGTAATTAGAGAAATCCAAATTTTATTTAATTAATTAAAAAAATACCCTCACATAATAAGGAGAACCTATCATGACAAATGCACAAACAACATAGAACTTCTGAAAGCATGAGGAAGGAAGTCAAGAATACACCTCCAAAAGTTTATAAATCTCTATTAATTGTATTTAGTTGGATGAAATACAGATATTTAGTTGGATGAAATACTGGACAAAGAATGCAACATATTGATGTTAAAATCATCATGGTTAAGGAAAAAAAACCTAAGCAGGATATGTATAAGAACTTTAATAAAGAGATAAACATTCTGAAAAATAATCCAAACAACATTTTGGAAATGCAAGGCAACAATAAATCCAATAGAAAGCTCAGAAGAATGTCTCTCAAATACTTAGATCAATTAGAAAAAAAAATCACTGAGCTAGAATATATGGTGGACTGACTTGTACATTCAGAATATTAAAGAAAAATAAATTATGATCAAAATATACATTAATAATTGAAACAACACTCAAAATTCAATGACAAAATTCAATGCTCAAAGACGTTGAGGAAGAATTAGGAAAATAGAAGCAGAATTTTTTTCCAAACCTTGGGGAAGACATAGACATTCAGATATTGTAACCATTTAGAAACTAATATAAACAAGATGAGAAAATAATATTATTTTTATGACACTTTGTAACTAAAATATCAAAAATTTGTGGGAGGGACTGGGGTATAGTGCAGTGGTAGAGTGCTTGCCTAGCACGTCTGAAGCACTGGGTTTGATCCTCAGCCCTGAACAAAATATATAAATAAAATAAACGTATCATGTCTATCTACAATTAAACTATATTTAGAATATACTTTAGGGGAATTTAGGGGAGTTTCAAGATGGTGGCATAGGTGGGGTCACCACTATTCTGGCTGCTCTGTGGTGTGAAAGCAAGAAAGCAGATAGGCAGTTTCTCAGAAAGGTGGTAGGGGAAAAAAGGGGGAACTTTATGGGGAATTAATATTGGATATTCAAAGCAGATCAGGGACTCAGGAGATTGGGTATGATAAAACAAAGGAAGAAATCCCCAGTGCCAGCACTGCCACCAATTCCATTGGCACCAGACAGACCAGTTCCACAGTAAGCAAAGAAAGTAGAGGGATAAGGGAATTAAAGGAACTTGCATTTTTAGGAGGCCTGAGTATGGAGAGATCAGAGACCCAAAGTACTGCTGAACTAACCAGAAAGGCATGGTGCAAAATATCCTTGTGTGGGAAAGAAGCCACATCTCATCTAGCTGCTTGTGGAGGTCAGAGGAAGAAGCCATTTTATAGCCAGGGCACATGGGCCAGAAGCTGTGAGACCTGACTTCTGAAAAATCCAAGCTGGGCACAAAATACAGGCCTGGCAATTAAACACTGCATGACATAGAGAGATTCTAAGTGACCAGAAGAAAATCAAATGAGGAGAGTGATTTACACAGGGGAATACAAGTTGTAGAAACACACATGGCTATCCCCTACATGCTTGAGTCCATGGCTTGTAGGACCAGCTGGGAGACATGTGACAGTCTGGGAATTTTAAAGGGTAAGAATGGGAGTGCTTGAGTTTGGAGACTGAACCTGAGAGACCAGAAAATTCCAGGTATGCTGTTGACAGAGGGGACTAAGTGCTGGCTCCTTCACTGCATGAGTGGAACCCGGGGAAATCCTTGGGGTGCAGTCTCCCAGTGTGTACCAGCAACTTCTAGGACATGGAAGTGTGCTGACTTAAAATTTTCAGAACAATCACCATTCATTGAAGAATGTGGAGCCTACCTAAGCCTAAATATTGCCTCCAGGAACTCTGTCTATGGGTTTTCCTCTCACACTGATGTAACCTGACCTTGAGGGTGGAGAAGACATCCAGCCCACCCTACATAACACTGATAGTAAGAGAAGTGGAGAAGCTTTTGAACTCCAATGTAAAGAATTCTTTAACTTTTGATTGAAAACTTTTTTAAAAATTGATTTTTTTCTTTTTGCTTTTCTCTGTTTAATTGTCACCTGAATGGTTCATGGATATATATATATATATATATATGATATATATATATATATATATCCATATTAGATTCTTTTTTTTCTCTTTTCTAGCATTTTTTAAGAGACAGTTACTTTTCATTAACCACTATTTTGAGGACTAGGATGTGTGATTGGTATAGGTAAATTTTGTTTTTTATTCCTTTATTTTTATTTTTTAAAATTTTTAATTTCAATATTTATTTTTCTCACTTTTCTCTTTCTTTTAATTCTCCTTCTCTCTTTTCTTCTGCTAAGAGCCAATCTTATTGTTCTGTCTTGCACTCTTCATTTAAATGTTTAATTCTATTTTCTTACTCCTCTCCCATAAGCATCACATTCTACATTACATCTTATCTCTACCAGTTCACCATTTGGAATTATAAACCACTTTTGCAAATTGAATGTTTTTAATGTGGGCAATAACCGATAACATTTCTTTTTTTGTTACAATTAACATTGTAGATGACATAGCAGGAACTATTGAGTTAATGCTGAATATGTTTGCATTTTTTGTTATTATTTGTCTCCCCCTAAATAGTGAGGTACTGAAAACCTGTTGGGACATTATAAGTCCACAAGGTATAACCTCTACTGCCTCAGATCCATACTGTTCCATGGGTGGACACACAAACAACATGAAAATTCAAGGTAACAAATAGCTCCAAACAGAGCACAATACTTTGATAACAATGTATCAACATCACAATGGAAGAAATTTCAGAAAGGGAGTTTAGAATGTACATAGCTAAACTCATCTGAGAGGCAAAGGACAATGTAAGGAGTGAATTCCAAGAGAAAATACAGGGGGAAAAATCGCATCAATAAAACTATAGAGGACTGGGGATGTAGCTCAGTTGGTAGAATGCTTGCCTCCCAAGCACAAGGCCCTGGGTTCAATCCCCAGCACCACCAAAAAAAAAAAAAAAAAAAAAAAGAGAGAGAGAGAGAGAGATTTTGAGAAACATCAAGCAGAAAAACTTGAAATGAAGGAATTAATAAACCCAATTAAAGTTCAATGGAAAGCATCACCAACAGACTAGACTACTTGGAAGACAGTTTCAGGAAATGAAAACAAAATATATAATCTTTAAAGTTGACCATGGAGAAATGATATCATGAACAGATCTCCCATGAAATATGGGATAACCTGAAAAGAGCAAACTTAAGATTTATTGGCATAGATGAAGGCTCAGATATACAAATCAAAGGAATGCACAATCTTCTCAATGAAATAATATAAAAAAAAATTCCCAAACCTGAGGAATGAAATGGAAAATCAGATACAGGAAGCTTACTAGATCCTAAATATACAAAATTACAACAGACCCATACCAAGACACATTAATATAAAATGTCCAACACAGAGAATAAGGATAGAATTTTAAAGGCCACAGGAGAAAAATGACAGGTCACATTTAGAGGGAAACCAGTCAGATATCAGCTGATTTTTTTAAACTCACACCCACAAAGGTATAAGATATCCTTATCTTAGAAAAATATATACCAAGCTCTGAAAGAAAATGGATGCAAGCAAAGTAAATGATACCCAACAAAATTAACCTTCAGTATTGACAACAAAATAAAAACTTTTCATGATAAACAAAAGTTAAAAGAATTTACAACTAGAAAGCATGCATTAGAAAATATACTCAACATATTTTGTGAAGAAGAAATAAAAAATAAAAATGAAATTCAGCAAATGGAGGAACTTCATCATAAGGATGGTAAATCACAGGAGAAATTAATTCAAATTGTAAAAACAGGAAATAAAAATAAACTCTCAAAAAGAATACTGGATTTAAATGGCCTAAACTCATTAATCAAAAGACAAAGACTGGCAGATTAGAAGACTGGATTAAAAAACAAGACCCAACAATATGCTCTCTCCAAGAGATTCACCTTAGAGACAAAGACATCCATAGACTGAAGGTAAAAGGATAGGAAAAATATCCTTCATAAGGATCTTATAAACAAGCAGGGGTTTCTATCCTCATATCAGACAAAGAGACTTCAAGTCAAAGTTAATCAGAAGGGACAAAGAAGGACATTTCATACTGCTTAGGGGAATTATAAAACAACAAGTAATAACAATCATAAATATTTACACCCCAACCAATGGAGCATCTATGTATATCAAACAAAATCTGCTCAATTTCAAGAATCAAGTAAATCAAAACACTCTAATACTGGATGACTTTAACATGTCTCTATCATCACAGGACAGATCCTCCAAGCAAAATCTATATAAGGAAGATATAAAACCAAAAGAGTGCAATTAAAAATTTAGACTTAACAGATATATATAGAATATATCATCCATTGATGACATAGTATGATTTCTTCTCAGCACCACATGGATCCTTCTCTAAAAGAGACCATATCTTAGGCCACAAAGCAATTCTTAAGAAATACAAAATAAATTGAGAAAATACGTTGAATTTTATCACAAGATAACGGAAATTAAATGGAAATCAATGATGAACTTAAAAATAGAAGCTACTCTAATATCTGGAGACTAAGTAGTACACTATTGAATTACGAATGGGCAGCTGAAGAAATTAGGGATGAAATAAAAAATACTTAGAAGTAAATGAGAATATTGACAAAGCATCAAAATCTCTATGGTACTCTAAAGGAGGTTCTAAGAAGAAAGTTTATTGTGTTGATCTCATTCATTAAAAGAAGAGAAAGTTATCAAATAAATACCCTCACACTGTATCTCAAAGCCCTAAGAAAGAAGATCACATCAACACAAAAAGCAGGAGATGACAGAAAATAACTAAAATTGGAGCCAATAAAATCAAGGAAATTGAAAGACAAAAGTCAATATAAAATCAACAATACAAAGAGTTGCTTCTTGGAAAAATAAATAAAATTGATAAACCCTTAGCCAAGCTAATAAAGAGAAAGAGAGAAAACGTAAGTTATTAAAATTTGTGATGAAAAAGATAATATCACCATGGACACTATTGAAATACAGATGATGATCAGAAAATATTTTGAAAAGATATCCTTCAAAAAAATTGAAAATCTCAGCGATATTGACCAACTTCAGGAAACGGATGACTCAATCAAATTGAATCAGGAAGACATAGAAAATTTAAGATCAATTTCAAGCAATGAAATTGAAGATGCCATAAAAAACCTACCAACAACATAAAGTCCAGGACCAAACTGATTTTCAACTGAGTTCTAACAAAACTTTAAAGAACTAACACCACCATTTCTCAAATTAGTCCATGAAATAGAAAAGGACCAAACTTTCCCAACTCATTCTGTGAAGTTAGGATCACCCTGATATTGAAACCAGAGAAAGACACAACTTCAGACGAATATATCTAATGAGCACGTATGCAAAAATTCTTAACTAAATACTGGAAAATTTCATACAAAAACATATCAAAAAGATAGTACACCATGATCAAGTGGGGTGCATTCCAAGGATGCAAATATGATTCACCATCTGGAAATCAATAAATGTAATTCTTTACATTAATAGACTTAAAGACAAAAATCACATGGTTATCTCAATAGATGCAGAAAAGGCAACTGACAAAATATAGCACCCATTCTTGTTCAAAACACTAGAAAAACTAGGGATAGTAGGAACATAACTCAACCTGGTAACTTTTATATGCTAAATCCAAGGATAACATCATTCCAAATGGAGAAAAATTGAAACATGCCCTGTAAAATCATGAATAAGACAGGGATGTCCTCTTTCAATACTTCTATTCAACATAGTCCTTGAAACCCTAGACTGAGCTATTAAACAAAATAAATTAATTAAAGCATGCAAATAGGAAAAGAAGAGCTCAAAATATCCCTATTTGCTGATGATATAATTCTATATTTGGAAGAACACAAAAGCTTCTAAAACTCTTAAATTATTCATCAAAATAGAAAATTAGTTTTCTAGAGTGAAATCTAGAGAACACTTAAAAGAATAAATCTAAAAAGACCTTAGAAGATGGAAAGATTGCCCATGTTCTTTGATAGGCAAAATTAATATTGTACCTAATGGCCAAACTACCCAAAGTGCTATACAGTATTAATGTAATTCTTATTAAAATTCAATGATATTCATCGTGGAAATATAAAAAATCAGTCATTAAATTGATTTGGACAAATAAGAGGTCCAGAATAGCTAAAGAAATTCTTAGTGAGCAATGTGAAGCACACAGCATCACAATGTAACAAAAGTAGCATGGTATTGGCCTAAAAACAGGTATGGAGACTAATGAAAACCAACAGAAGACATGGAGGTAAACCCACATAAATACAGTTATCTCATCCTATACAATGGCACCAAAAACATGCATTGGAGAAAAGATAGCTGCTTCAACAAATGATGCAAGAAGTAAAATGAAGTCATATCAAATAAATCAAAAAATATTTAATGCAATAAATAAAATCAAGAATTAATAAATGGGATGGAATCAAACTAAAATGCTTGTTCACAGGAAGAAAACAAGAGTGTGAAAATAAGCTATAGAAAGGGAGAAAATCTTTGCCATCTGAACCTCAGACAGAGCATTATTCTCAAGGATATATAAAGAACTCAAAAACTTAACACCAGAAAACAAATAACCCAATAAATAAATGGGCTAAGGAACACCTCACAGAAGAAAAAATTCACTCAACCAACAAATATATGGAAAAATATTCAAATCCCTAGCAATTAGAAAATTGCAAATTAAAACTACACAAAGATTCCATCTCACTCCAGTCAGAATGGCAATTATCAAGAATAAAAGTAACAATAAATGTTGGCCAGGATATTTGGAAAAATATTAACATATACGTTGCTGGGGGGGATGCAAATTGGTGCAACCACTCTGGAGATTCCTCAGAAAACTTGGAATAAATCCAGAATTTGACCCATTTATCCCAATCCTTGCTATATACCCTATTTTAGGCAGGGTTTTTGCTTCTGTGACTAAAAGACATGACCAGCATAATTGTAGAAGAGGAACAATTTATTTGGGGGCACACAATTTCAGATGTCTCAGTTCATAGACAGCAGGCTCTATTCCTCAGGGCTCAAGGTGAGGGAGAACATCATGGTGGAAGAATGTGGCAGAGGGAAGCAGCTTGCGTGATGATGAGGAAGCAGGGAGAGAGAGAGCTACACTTGCCAAATACAAATATATACCCAAAAGCCATGCCACCAATACCTCACCTCCTTCAGTCACACTCCGGCTGGCTTCAATTACCACTCAATTAATCCCATCAGGTGATTAATTCACTGATTGTTTTAAAGCTCTCATACCCTATGATTTCCTCTCTGAAACTTCTTGCATTGTCTCACACATGAGCTTTTGGGGAGCATCTCACATCCAAACCATAACACATACCCAGAGATTTTAAAATAAGCATACTACAATGGCACATCCATATCACTGTTTCAAGCACCTCCATTCACTACAACTAAGCTATGGAACTAAACTAGATGCCCTTCAACAGATTAATAGATTAAGAAAATGTGATACATATACACAGGGGAATATTACTCAGTCATAAAGAATGGAATTGTGATGTTTTCTGGTAAATGGATATAACTGGAGATTACCATACCAAGAGAAGTAAAGCAATACCAAAGAAACAAAGGCTGAATGTTCTCTCTGATATATGGATGCTAACACACAATAAGGTGAGGTAGGGAAGAATGGAAGTTCATTGATTAGAGAAGGGTGAGTGAAGAGAAAGGAGCAGGGATGTGAATAGAAAAGACGGTAGAATGAATCAGACATAAATTTCCTAATTTCATATATGAATATATGACCAGTGAAACTCCACATCATGTACAACCAAAAGTGTGGGATCATAATTAGAATAAGTTATACTCAAATTATGTATAACACATCAAAATGCATTATGCTGTCATGTGTATCTAAAAAGAACAAATAAATTTTAAAAAAGAAAGAATCTCTAGACTACATCAGGTAGACAGAATATCAGACTTGAAAACAAGGTGAACAACCTTGTACACTCTGACATATTAAAAAAAAAGACACTATGATCAGAATATAAAAGAACACTGAAACAACATTAAGACAACAAATATAAGTCCCATTGAGGAAGGAGAGTCTAATGACATTGATAACCTATTCAGGGAAATAAGGACAGAATATTTTCTAAACCTTGAAAACAAAATGTACATCAAGTTATTGGAGGCATTTAGACCTCCAAAGGGACAAGACCAAAAAAAATCTCTCCATGACACATGTTGATTAAAACATAAATAATTTTAAAGATCAAATAATAATCATAACAATTATTATTCTTTTAAATAATTTTAAAGGCTGCAAGAAAAATGAAACATAACATTTTGAGGAAACCCATTCAGAAAAATATCAAAAATTTCAGCTCAAACCCTGAAATCCTGGAGGACCTGTAACAATATATTTCAAACCTTCAAAGATAACTGCCAAATAAGACTGGTATATAATGCAAAGCTATCCTTCAGCTTAGAATAATAAATGAAAACTTTCCAAGACAAGCATACACTAAAAGAAATTATGACTACTATGCCAGCAATGCATATGATTATTAAAGGAATACTACACACAGAAGTAGATGATAATAACAATGAAGACAGGAAATGATATAAATACCCTTAGAAGAGTAGATAAGCAAATGAGAGTTTGGATCCAATAAAATATTAGAAATAAATCAAAGGGGTAGAGCATAATAAAAACTCATCCATAGTGAATGTTAATGGTTTCGACTCACCAAATAAGGAGACAGAGACTTGCAGATTTGATTCAAAAACAAGAACCAGCTTTATTTCACCTAAAAACATGCCTCATAGGCAAAGATAATCACTGGCTGAGAGCGAAATAATGAAAAATAAAATTTCATGCAAATAGAATTTGAAAGCAAGCAGGAGTACTTATATTCATATATGACCAAAAAACTCATCAAACCAAGATTATTAAGAAGAGACAAGGAAAAACACTACATGCTGGTCAAGGGAGAAATCCAGCAAGAATATATGAGTGTGGCAAAAAAGAGAGTGGTAAATATTTATTCTTCAAATGTTGGTGCTCCTAATTGCATAAAGCAAATACTACTCAACATAAAGAATCATAAATATCTGAATATATTTTGCAATTTCAACACACCTCTTACAGGTAGGAAACCCAAACAGAAAATCAGAAAAGACTTCAGAGCTAAAACATGCTGTAAATCTAATGAACATAACATACATCTGAAGAATATTTCATTGAACAACAGCTGAAAAACACTTGCTTCTCATATGCTCATTGAACAGATAAAATCAAAATAAAATAAGAATTTAGGCCTCAAGTGTAGTCTTAGAAACACCAAAATGTTCAAATAATTTCTTTCATCTTATTAAATTAAAATGAAAAGAAATTAAAGAGAAAGAAAAACTACAACCTATATAAACTCATGAATATTGAACAATAGACATTTGAATGATAAGTATGTCATCAAGCAAACCATGGGAGAAAATAAAAAATTTTTAGAATCAAAATATTCATACATGTTCAAAAAACAACAAACCAGTTCCAAAACCTGTAAACAGAACATATAAAAGTCAAAGTTGAAATTAATGAAATAACTAACAAAACAATTATAAAATAGATCAATGAAACAGAGGGTTTTCTCTGCAAAGATAAACATATTGATAAACACCTAGGCAAGCAAATCAAATAGAGAAGACCCAAATTAAAAAAAAATAGATAAGAAAAGGGAGATACATACATCACTATTTGAAACATACATTCCAATAAATGGAAAACCTAGAAAAAATGGATGAACTTCTATGTCAACAAAAATTGAGCCAAGATGACAGATAATCTGAACAGAGTAATAATAAGAAATGATATCAAATCAGTAATGAAAAAAAAAAACACCTAAAACAGAGAAAAGTCCAAGATCAAATAAATTCATAATGGAATTCTACCAGAATTCTAACTTTAAAGAACTACTATAAATGCTCCTCAAACTATTTGATGAAATAAAAGGGGAATAAACACTTTCAAATTCAGTTAATAATGCCCTGATATCAAAATCAGGTAAGGACACCTTGAGGAGTAAAAATACAAACTATGGAATAGTGTCCTTGATGAACTTAGATGTAAAAATCATCAATAAAATACTAGCAAATTAAAATGAAAAACACTTTTAAGGGATCATACAACATGATCAAGTTGGTTTTATTATAGGGATGCAAGGATAGTTTAATACAAACAAATCAATAAAATACTGTTTTTGTCTGCCTTCGATTTATTTTTTTGTTTTTCATTGGTGCTTTATAGATGCACATAAAGGTGAGATTCACTGTGGTATATTCATATATGTGCATAGCACAGGTCAACTTCATTCTGCAGGAAGGGGAGCAAGGGGAAGGAGTAGAAGGAACTTGGAAGTACTAATGACTGAAATGGAGCAAATCATATTCTATGCATGTGTGATTATGTCAAAATAAATCCCACTATTAGGTATAACACAAATATACTAACACTAATTAAAAACAAATGTAATATAAAATTTTAATAGAACCAAGGACAATAGATGCATAAGAAACCTTAAAAATTTTATCACCAATTCAGGAAATAGGAGTGTGTCTGAACATCATAAATGCCATTTATCACAAACAACAAACCAACATCCTATTGAAAGGAAAATAACTGAAAGCATTTAATCTAAGATTGTAATCAAGGCTAAGATGTACACTTTTGCTTCTCCTATTCAATAGAGTATTTGAAATTTACTGAGAAAAAATTGAAATGAACTTATTTTAAATATTTACCTTAATCATGCAAATTAAAAAGTTTTTTCCTTTTTTAAATTTATAAATGATCATTTTTATACGCCAATTTTGTGGCATATAAACACAGCATACAAAACACACATGTACACAAACATACATAAAACACAATACAATGGATTTTGTAACTTTCATTTAGTTTCATCATTTACCAGTTTCTTAAAAGTTATACTGTTGGCTTCATTACCATAACCATTAGCAACCCTTAATCTTAAATCTGCACTTTGTAAACATATGACTTAATTCAAACGAGGTAGAAAATTTATGTTTTGAAGGCCCTGAAACTAGTCTAAACATCGCTGATAATAGCCTAATCAAAGGTCCAGTGAAAGTAAGATGTTTAAAAGTGAGGATTGTTATGCAGACTTAATTTAATACATTTTCCTATTTTAAAGTTAAACAACTCTTATTTTAAGAGTTTATTAATAGAGAAATCTTTGCAAATGGAAATTTATTTTTACAAAGTCATGTTTTGCAGAACTATCCAATTGATAAGTGATTCTGACAAAATTTGTTATCAGATGGAGCAATTCAGTTAGTAGGGAAAGAGCATTTTTTTCTTTTTATTAGTTAATTTTGGTTATGTGGGATATTAGGATTCATTCTGACAATTGTGAAAGTATGGAATATAATTTGCTCTTGTTTTGTGCTCAGTACCTCCCCTTTCCCTCCCTTCCTCCATTCTACATTCCCTTCCGTTTACTCTACTGATCATTCTGCTAATTACTTGTAGCTTTTCTTTTAAATTAGTGTCTTATGGATATATATATAATAGTGAGATCCACTGTGGTACATTCACATATGTACATAGGAAATTAGGTCAGATGATGTTGTGTGGTTCTACCTTTATCTTGTTCCACTCCCTCCCACTTGATCCACTTTCTCTACTCCACTGATCTTTCCTCTACTTTGATGGGATCCCTTACCCTTTTCTTTAATTTTTGTTGTTTTCCTTATTTTTGGACTATCCTCTGACAGAAGAGAAAACATTTGACATTTTGCTTTCTGGGCCTGGATTATTTCCCTTAGCATGATGATCTTCATTTCCATTCATTTACCAGAAAATGCCATAATTTCATTCTCCTTTGTGGGTGAGTAATATTACATTGTTCATGTTATGGTTTAGATATATGGTGTCCTTCAAAAGCTCATGTGTGAGACAATGCAAGAAAGTTTAGAGGGGAAATGATTGGGTTATGGATATTTTAACTTAATTAGCACATTAATCCCCTGATAGGAATTAATCTGATAGTAATAGGTAGGGTATGACTGGAGGAGGTGGGTCTCTGTGAGTATGCCTTTGGGTTCTGTCTCTGTGTCTGTCTCTATCTCTTTCTTTCTCTCTCTCTCTCTCACACTAGATTTGGTTTTTACGGGTGTCACACTCAGAGTTTGCCCTGAGTTTCAGAGAAAACTATGGACTTTGACTTTGAGCAATGCTAAAACTGTTAAAAGTATGTGGAATCTTGAAAATATTTTGTATTTGTGATGGGCATGAGCATTTGGGGGCAAGAGGCAGAATGTTATAATTGAGATATTAGTGTTCCTCAAATCTCATGTGTGAGAAAATGCAAAAAAAAGTTGAGAGGTGACATGATTTGGTTATGAGAGTCTTAACCTAATTCATGCATTAATTACCTTATAGTGATTAACTGAGTTGTAACTATAACCGAACCAGGAAAGTATAGAAACCTATACAGATAAAAATTAATCAATGAAATTGAAACACCAATTAAAAGCCTTCTAACAACAACAACAAAAAGCCCAGGAAGAGATGGATTCTGAGCTGATTTCTTCCAGACCACTAGATTTCACTAAATATCCTATGAAATTGAAAAGGAGGGGACACTTTTTAATACATTCTATGATAAAGACACATCAAGGAAAGAAAACTACAGTGAACAATGTCCTTGGTGAACTTACATATAAAAATCCTTAATAAAATAATTTTTAAAAAACACAATAAAAACACAAGAAGAAGATGTGTTTCGTCCTGGGGATGCAAAATCAACATAACCAAATCAATAAATGCAATTCACCTTATGAATAAAGTTAAGGATAAGAATCTTATCATTATTTAAATAGATGCAGAAAAGGCATTTGACAAAGTCCATCACCCATTCATGTTTTAAACACTAGACAAATTAGGGTAGAAGCAATTTACCTTAACATTGTAAAGGTTGTATGTGACAACTCAAGGATAATGTTATGCTGAACAAAGAAAAACTGAAAGATTTCTGTCTAAAATCAGGAACAAGACCACTCTCACCACTTCCATGCAATATAGTCCTTGAAGCTCTAGTCATGGCAATCAGACAAGAAAAACAAATTAAAGGAATACAAATAGGAAAAGAATATGTCAATTATTTATTTTTGCTGATGAAATGATCCTATATCTATGATCCCTCAGTATTCCACCAGAAGACTTTTAGAGCTAATAAATGAATTCAGCAAAGCAGCAGGATACAAGTTCAACTTCCATAAATCATAGCTTTCCTGTGCTACAATATTTATTCTGCTGAAAAAGAAATTATAAATTAGGAAAACTATTCTATTCAAAATAACTTCAAAATAAGATAAAATACTTGGGAATTACATTATACCAAGGAGGTAAAATACCTCTAATAAAACTAAAGAATATTGCAACAAATTGAAAAAGACTGTAGATGATGAAAAGACCTGACATGTTTTAGGAGAGACTAGATTAATATTGTGAAACTGGATCAAAAGCCGGGTATGATTTTGCATGCCTGTAATCCCAGTGAAGAGGATTGCAAATTTGAGTTTAGCCTCAGCAACTTAGTGAGGCCCTAAGCAGCTGAGTAAGACTTTGTCTCAAAATTAAAATAAAATAAAATGTAATATAATAAAAAAGGGCTGGGGATGCAGCTCCATGGCTAAGGGACCCTGGGTTCAATTCCCCTTACAGAATAAAAGAAAGAAAGAAAAAAAAACAGAAAATATTTTTAAAAATTTTGGTATGAGGGATTGAACTCCGGAGAGTGAACAACTGAGCCACATCCCCAGACTTTTTATTTTATATTCTGAGATAGGGCCTCACTAAGTTGCTGAGGCCGGCTTTGAATTTGCAATCCTCCTACCTCAGCCTTCAGAGAAACTGGGATACCGCTCAGTACCACCACACCCAGCTAAGAAAAAAAGATTTTAAAATAAGAATCATAGCCTTAGAAGATAAACCAAAACCCTTGCAACTGCTAGAAGCAAATATAAGATCAACACTTCATCATAATCCCATAGAAACAAATTTCTTAACATGACTCAGAAAGTTCAAGAAATAAAACTAAGAATCAATAAGTAGGATGATATCAATTTAAAAAAAAAATCTGCACAGAAAATAAATGATAAAAGTGTGAAGAGAAACCTATGCAATGGGAGAAAATCTTTGTCAGTTACTCCCCTAGCATGGGATTAACATCCAGAATATATAAAGAACCTCATAAGTGAAGCACACACACACACACAAAATAACTCCATCAGTAAATGACAAAAAGAACTAAAGAGACACTTTTCAAAAGAAGAAACACAAATGGCCACCAAATATATGAAACCATGTTCAACATACCTAACAATCAAGGAAATGCAAATCAAAACTACACTGAAATCTCCCCTCACTCTTATCACAATGGCAGTCTTTATGAATACAAATAAAACTAAGTGCTGGCAAGGATATGGGGAAAAGTTATGTTCACACATTGTTAGTTGGACTGCAAATTAGTAAATCCACTCTGGAAAGCAGAATATAGATTTCTCCAAAACCTTGGAATGAAAACACCACAATCCTACTCCTCAGTACTTATTTAAAAGATATAAATTAGTGATACATTCACATCAATGTTTACATCAAGGCAACTTATAAGAGCCAAGATTTGGAACCAGATGAGGTTTCATAGATGAATTGATTTAGAAACTTACACACACACACACACACACACACACACACACACATGGAATTTTACTCAGTCATAAGAAGAATGAATATGGAGTTTGAAGGTAAATAGATGGAACTGGAAAGCATCACATTTTCCTATGTGACATTAGCCACATAAGAGAATCAAGGTGGAAAATTTTCTCTCATATGCAGAAGCTAGAAAAAGTAAGGGGGAAAATGGGGTGTTTTGGATACAAAGAAAATAGAATGAAGATCAGTGAAGTACAGCAAGGAGATCTAGGGCTGGTGGTGTAATTCAGTGGTGGAGCACTTGCCTAGTGTATGTGAGGCACTGGCTTCCATCCTCAGCACTACATAAAAATAAGCAAATGAAATAAAGATACTGTGTCTATCTACAACTCAAAAATAAAAAAGGAGATTGAGGGGCAGGGAGAAAGGATAAAAAAGGGCAGTAAATGCAGAGTTACATTGATAAAGTTCACTATGTATATGTATAAATATACATAGCGAATTCCATTTTTATGTATATCTATAAAGCAGCAAGTAAAATAAATAAATAAATGGATGGATGGTAGGCCAGTAGAGGGAATGGAAGAGGGGAAGGGAGGAGAGGAGGGAAGAGTGGGTACCTGGAACCGAAATGGAGTAAATTAAATTTCATGCATGTAAAATTGTGTCAAAACAAACCTATTATATACAACTATAATGCACAAATAAAAGTAAAAAGAGACATAAAAGGAAGAAAATTGACAATTGAATTTCACCTAACTTTTGCTCATCAAATGATACCATTAAGTAAATCAACAAATAAGCTGTAAAGAGAACCTATTTCAAAAAAAAAAAAATATACATGCATAATGGATTGTTCAAATTCCATTGTTTTTGTTTGTTTGTTTGTTTGCTTGCTTAAAATAGGCACAAAATTTGAGGTCACTTCACAAAAGAACACATGGAATAGTCCAATAAACACATGAAAAAGTTCTCATCTAAGAGGTGAAAATTAACATGGTAGTGTTAAACACCTGCCAGAATACTAACAAATGTTGTCAAAAATGTGAGTCAATTATACCTCTTAAAGTGTTTGCAATTACGTTTTCCAAGCAGAACCACTTGGAAAAACCTAAGTGAATTTATTATAAATTGTTTTCTAAGCATAATCCCTTGGAAAAATCAAAATTATTTTTTATGAATCTAAACATACACCTACTCTAGATAACAGGCATCTCCATTCTACTTATTCAGCTATGTTAAATCAAAGCATTTGTCCTCTAAACACTTTCAGTAGAAGATTCAGAGAAGTTTTATTTCATAATATTCTCAAACTGTAGATTGTTCATGGATCATGGATCCATCATCAGAAAAATGGTTAGACAAAATTTATAATATCTATAAGAATAGATACTACTTAGGAATTAAAAGAAATAAAAATAAAGGTAAATTATGATGCATGCAACATGGCCAGATACCAAAGTTAAATCAGTATTTGATAAGATTTTATTGAAATTTTATAACAGTGAAAATAAATATCTAGTGATAAAATTCAGAAATATAGTTCCTTTTGGTGATGGAAAGTGTATGGGAACTAGTTTTGAAGGGACTTGAAGAAATTTGGGGGGTACTGATACTAATAATTACTCTTGTGTGGACTTAGGCAACATAAGTACATATGTACCAAACCTCACTATTTAAATATATAACTTTTACTTAAAAAGAGAAACCTAAATAAATAAAATTCTAAGTACTAATATGCATTAAATGTTTCAATACGTCTGCAATTTCATTTGTTATGCATCAAAGATAATATTGGTTGAATGATGAATGGAGAGGATACATGAATAGATAAGTAATAAAGAAAATACATCAAAATGTTAATTATAGATTGTATGTGTTCAGTGTATGGGTGTTGACTTACAATTCTTTTAACTTATCCCAATTTTTTAAAAAAACTTTTGAGATAAAATATAGAATAAATATTTACATCCAAAGATGTTCATCAGTGTTTAGTGATAGTCAGAAATTGGAAATGGCCTGTATTTTGGTTTGGTTTTGGATCTATTCTACAACTACTAAAATGATGCCTGCTATCAACAGAAATCTTATAATCTTACTAGATTATATCATGCTGTGTTAAACCTGGATAAAAAATGCAATGTTGAATACAATCTGAGTCATTTTCAACATCTATAGGTACAAAAGAGAGCAGATGGAAATTCAAAATTTCACTATTGGTTGTGTGGGCATTGTGAGATTATGTGTATTTTTATTTTTATTATACTAGGCTCTTCCAAATTTTCAACCATGATTATGTATTATCACCTACATATTCGTTTCTAACAAAACAAAGTTACTAGAAATGTGTTCTCATTCTGGATCTTCCATCTAAGGGTTGGTGACCTTACAAAAGTCACTTCTCCCTTCAGGGTTTCAAGATTTATTCCATAAAAGAGCATTACTTCTGAACAATTCCTGACCCTCAATTATTTCATTTCTCATCTTCTTCTCTTGGACTATTATTTTTGCTCTACTATGCCCTTTCTCTCTAGTTTCACTCCTGGGAAAAATGGAAGATTTTAAACTTTATAATAGCCTCATTTGAAAAACTACTATAGTAGATTTGCAATATATTTTCTTGTTCTCCCATTCTCTAGTTCCCAAAACAACTTTTGCCATCAGTCTTTTATCCCTCTAGTTCCTCCAGAGAGTATTATAGCTGACTAAAAATTGAGACTTGGTCCCTTAAACATCAACTGGTATAGTTACTAATGCTATTACTTATCTCAAAGTCCTAGAAAGAATGGGACTATTCAAAATTGAATCAATTTGAATCCCACAGAATCTCTAATTTTTATTGCTATCTTTTCCAGTGAATATTATTCTCTCAATAGAGAGAAAATTCAATCCTGGTAAAACTTAAATCAGTTACAAAGACCTTAAGAAAACTATTAGACCAGTGCTTTTCAAATTGTGGGTTGAATCAGCTGATTGAAAAAATAGAAATCTGAATCCAGTCTATTTAAATAGAAATGAAATAAAATATCAACATATCCCATACATGGGTGGTAATTTTAATAAATCTTTTTATTCATTTATATACTGGACGATATTGGAAAATGATTTTTCACTTGGTATCTGTATTTGAAAAATACAGATATTTTTCACTATTCCTATCTAATTCTCTCACCTTAATGATGGGGTAGAAGAGGATCAGAGAAGAGAAAGAACTTACTAGAATTCACACACTAACAGAAGCAGAAAATAAACCTGTGCTTGATAGGCAATTGACAATAATTACTCTTGCTATAGTATTGTCCAGGACCTGAAGTATGTCAAACATTTACTGAGTTTGAAGTTAAGAAAGTAGCAGAAGAGTGAGTAGTGCTACCTGAAGTTTTAGTGAGGATGCCATCCAAGAGATTAAGACCCTGAACAGTCTTTCCTCCCATCTTGATGGAGATCAGCAATATAAAGCCCTACAGAGATGAGAATGACCAAATTGAGACTAGGACACACTCTTATGCTTCTGACCACAAGCTGTATCCTAGGTCCATTCTTACATTAGGACATTGAAGAAAGAGTAGCAGAGTGATGTTCTGTGGAAAGGATAAGGTGTTTAAGTTTGACCTTTAGAAATAAAGAAGAAAATGCAAAAGACATATGAAATAAGGGATTCCAAATTAGAGCTAACATCTACAAACAACTTCAGTGAGATCTGGGGAGTTTTTCAACCTTCTCTTCCTAAACTGCATTAATTTTTGAAATTACCATTTCTTCATATTAATATCTTCAAACACTTAAAATCAAAGGGCTGAATATAAGTAGGCAATGCTGTCTAGCAGAGTTGAAACCTGAGAAGAAAAGAAGCATAAATAGCAAGTTAAATCAGCAAAGGAGAAAGTCACAGTGCCCCCAGCAGAGACAGTTAAAAGGGGAAGAAATGACAGCTTAAAAAGACTGTTTGGACTAAGAATCCCTGCAGTTTAAGTTTGTTTTTCATATTTTGCTCTCCATTGTTTCCTGTATTTTTAATTATTTATTGTTCTTTTTTTTTAATTTATTTTTTTTTTTATTGTAAACAAATGGGATACATGTTGTTTCTCTGTTTGTACATGGCATAAAGGCATACCATTTGTGTAATCATAAATTTACATAGAGTAATGGTGTTTGATTCGTTGTTATTTTTTCCCTTCCCCCCACCCCTCCCACCCCTCTTTACCCTCTATTGTTCTTTTTTCACTTGTTCATGGTCAACTTGATATTTTAATACCAAAGTTCAAACAGCAACTCAAATTCTATTTAACACTGGATTAGTGAGTGCCCATGCTGTAGTCATACTGGGATAGGAGAGATTTTGCTACACAGACTAGAGAGCAACTCAGGGCAGACACAGTGTCAGCCAGGCTTGTAGTGTGCAGTAGCAGTCTGAGTTCTGGGAAAAGAATTGTGCCTTACAGGGATGGGAAGTGGAATTGAGCAGGGTCAAATGGAAAGTTATCATCACCACTTCCCAAAAGCCAAGAAGGAGTGCTGGAGTACATTGGTTGAAGCACTCTGAACAAAGGGTAAGACACAATGCACATTGGTCAAAAGACAAATCATGTTAGAGAACTGGCTTACAACCCTGACAGAATTTTACTCCAAGCCCCCATCACAATAACAAAGACATTTTTAGAGTGAAGTCTGTTTTGAGGTGGATAGATCTCTACCACCATAGCTAACCAGGTAAGGATAGGGTAAGTTCAGTATATAGATTCCCCTGACAAGTTTGACTGGTATGGTTCAGAGATGAGAACAACAAACAGTATGATAATCGTTCCCTCCAAAATGCCTAATAGTTAGATTCCAAATTCAAAATCATGAAAAGAAAATACTCTAAAAACCTCAGTAAAAAGAAAAATGAATCCTTGTACAATAGATACTGCATTAACCAGTTGATATTAACTGATTTGTAGGTGTCTCCCTACATTTTTGCTTTGTCAGAATCTAATTTTAGGTGTGTTGTCAGTTAAATGGATTTTCTCTTGATTCCTCTTTTCTATCCTCCATCTCTATCACCTTATACTCTTCATCCATTTTATTCTCATTTTAACTTTAGTCCCACCTTCCTCCCCTAAACTTTCTCTTCCCTTTCCCATGTTTTCTTTATTTTTAATCACTTTCTTCAATTCATCTTAGCATACTATCATAAATTAATATTCCTCTCAGCCTATTATAAGTTATTTCTTACCTGTGTGTCTTTTTGTCCAATAGAGCAATAGAGATTATTGGAAATAATTGTTATAGCTTCTGTTGATATATTATTTGCTCCCAAATTACCACTGACACTGGCAATCACTCTCATTTTTTCAGTTATACTGGTAGTTGAAATTAACATTTTGATTACATTGGTTAATTTGAAGGTAACATATACACCTACCCTGGAATTCATTAAAAGACAAATACCTAGTAAAGAACCCCCACATGAACAATAAGAGGAAAATATCTCAAAAGACATGCAAATATCAGGCCTCTGACCACATAAGCAAATAGTCCAAGTAGATGCCTCCAAAAATTTATGACCCATCAGTAACTGAATCCAAAGGAAATTCATTTGAATTACATCCCAGAACAAAATTTTAAAGTTGATGGTAACTATTTTCAATGAAACAAAAGAAAGTCTAAAAAATAAACTAAAATAGAAAATGCATGAAAAGGAAAGGCACTTTAAATAGCCAAGTTATGGAACCAGCATTAGGTGTCCCTCAACAGATGAATGGATAAAGAAAACGTAGATATATACAATGGATTGAATTGGGAAATATCATTATAAGTGAAATAAGCCTCACTCAAAGCCAAGGGTCATTTTCTCTCATATATGGAAGTTAGAGAGGAAAAATAGGAATTACAAAAAGGAATCTCATGATAATAGTAGGGAGACCAATAGAGTATAGAAAGGAAATTGAGTAGAAGGGAGTAGAGACGTCATACTACATACTGAGAAATAAACCCTACCAAAATATTGTATGCTCAAGTACTAAAACACCACAAAGAATCCTGTTTTATATGTAAATATAATGCATGAATTAAAATAATAATTTTGATAACATCTACAATAATAATAGAAGTAAGACCAGTAAAGTAGATTAAGGATACTAGGGGAGGAAAGAGGGGGGAGAAAAAGAAATTACTGGGAAATGAGAATGATCAAATAAGATGTACTTGTAAATACATGGCATACAGAATATCACTATTACATGTAATTATAATGTACCAATGAAAACTTAAATATTAATAAAAACTACGGGAAGAAGGTTGTAAACGGAAAACAGAGATTCTGAAAAAAAAAAAAAAGACCTATAAAGGAAAGACTGAAATAAATCAAATAAAAATTGATTTGAAGATTTCACTATAGATTAGAAAACTAAACAGGATTTCAGGTTTTGATAACAAGGCATTTCAATTTGAATGTTCAGTCAGCAATAAAGCAAAAAAAGCATGATCATAGTACACAATCTGACATTTCTGTATTGATGCCTTTAAAATGAAAAATGGATCTGAGACATAAGATATGGGATGGATAACCTTTCCAGGGAAATAGTAAGAAAATTTTCCAACCATTTACAATGAGATGGTCATCAAAAAACACAGGTTGCATTCAGAACCTCAAAGAGATAAAAAAAAAATAAATTATTCACAACTCATCATAATTAAAACACAACATTTTAAAGGCATCAATACAGAAATGTCAGATTACATTTAGAGATAAGTCAATCAGATTTATTTCTGCCTTCTCAGCAGAAACAAAGCATTCAAAAAAGCGTTATGTCCTATTTCTTCTACTGTCTTTCCTATTCCCATTCCCCTTCCCTTCCCTTAATTCCCCTTTGTCTAATTCAATGAACTCCTGTACTTCCCTTCTCTAGACTCCCTTGTTATGAGTTAGCATCCACATATCAGAGAGAATAATCAGTCTTTGGTTATTTGGGTTGGCTTATTTCACACAGCATGATAGTCTCCACTTCCATCCACTTACTAGCAAATGCCATAATTTCATTCTTCTTTATGGTTGAGTGATATTCCATTATTTATATATACCCCATTTTCTTTATCCATTCATCTATTGAAGGGCACCTAGGTTGATTCCACAGCTTGGCTATTGTGAATTGAGCTGCTATAAACATTGATGTGCTTGCATCACTGTTATATACTGATTTATGTCCTTTGGGTATAAGCCAAAGAGTGGGATAACCAGGTCAAGTTTTGGTTCCATTTCAAGTCTCCATTCTGCCTTCACCCTAATGTAAACAGGAAGGCCAGTTTTAACACTTTATCCATGGAACAACTGTCCCAGGGACTGTTGGCTTTTGTCAGACTGCGATGAGGGGAATATTTTGACTAATGGGTGATTGACAGCAAACCCTGAGACTGTTTTGGAATCATGACTGTGAGTTCGTAGCCAGTTTCATATACACAGGTTGTATGTATTAGAGAAACATGACTTATTTTTCTTCTATATAAATACAAAATTGCATATGTTGAACACAAAATAAAGTACTTAATTAGGAATATGTAAAGCAAGATGTGTTCACTTTCTAAGCCCAGGGTAGAAAGGTTTATCTCGAAAATGCTCATTTATTTCACATTATTAAATGTTCATTTATTTTGTTTTTCAAGAAGTTTCATTAGTGTTTAGTAATTCAAAGTCTTCTTACTGTTCTCTGCTATTAAATCCAGGAATAATCGGTAGAAGTTCATCAGATTTATGGTTCTGTGGTGTGAAAATTATTCAGGACATAGTATTATGTTATTCTGGTTCTCATCAGTTCATAATTATGTCTACAGTGTGAATAAGCTACTAGCTTTGCATCTGCTCCACATATGATAAAGAGATAATTTTCACTCAGATGGGCATATTTCCATATAAAAATAAATTAGCAGTGTCATGATAAAAAAAAAAAAAAAACTTCCAATTCACTTTACCATATCCAACAAAGATGTACTCCAGATTCGAAGGGGAAATAAAAGTTATCCAAAATAATAATGAACTGAAAGAATTCATAACTTCTAAACTACCACAATAGAAAAAAGATATACTCCACATAGAAGAAATTAAAAATAAATTCCAGAGCTCATAAGTGGATATATCTCATTAGAAGTGTAGAATAGCAAATTAGAATTAGAAATGAACTAAGCATTATAAATCAAACAAAAAGGCAGGAAAAAATAAACATCTGTCTATACTAACATTAAAAGTAAATGGCATAAACTCTCTAATTATAAGACGTAAATGGTTGGGTGTGGTGGTGCACACCTGTAATCCCAACTGCTCAGGAGTCCTAAATAAGAAGGTCGCAAATTCAAAGCAAGTTTCATCAACACAGCAATGACCTGAGCAAATAGGAGAGACCCTGTCTCAAAATAAAAAATAAAAAGAACTGGGGATGTGATTCAGTGGTTAAACACCATTAGCTTCAGTTAAAAACAAAAAGTCACAGACAGGCAGAATGAATTAAAGAACACTCAAATATATGTTGTTTTCAATAGACTAATCTTACAGGCAAACACAGTCAAGGCTGAAATTGGAAGGATGGAAAATGATATTCCATGCAAATGGAATTTATAGCAAGCAGGAATACCTATTCTCATATCCAGATTTCAAGACAAATTTAATCAAATTTAATCAGAAAATACAAAGAATTTCTCTTGTTCCTGGTAAAGGGTAAAGTTCCTGGTAAAGAAGACACACAACGATAGTAATATTTTTGCCCCTAAACCAGTGACCTAATTACATAAAACAAATATCATGCAATATAAAAACTCATATAGGACCCAAACAATAATATTGGGTGATGTTAATACAATTCACTCACCATTAATAGGTCATCCAAATGAAAAAAAATCTTTATATTTATTGGACCAAAAATATTATAAATGAAATGGACCTAATAGACATCTTTAAAAACATTCATTCAACAACAGCTGGATTAACTTTCTGAGCAGTTGCTCATGGAACCTTCTCCATGAGCATATTTTGGGTCACAAAGCAAGTTTTAGCCAATAAAAAAGTATTTACTCCCTTGCACCTTATCCTCCATTCATAATGGTATGAAATTATATATCAACTGGGAGAAAAATAATAGAAAATCCATAACACATGGAGACTGAATGGTATACTTATGAGTTTTGAAGGAATGAAAAATGAAATGAATGGAGACATTTAAAAAGTCCTATAATTAAAGAAAAGAGATAACCTACCTTATTCTCTGAGAGAATAGAAAAGCAGTTTTAAGAAGAATATTTAGTAGCTGTGAGTATATATATTTTAAAAAATTAGAAATATCCCAGATAAAAAACTTAATAATACATCTCAATATCTGATAAAAACAGGAATAAAACAATTGTTAAACTGGTATAGATAAATAAATAAGTCTGATTAGAGCCAAAATTAATGAAATAGAAAAAAATGCAAAGGATCAATAAAACAAAGAACAGGTTGCTGAAAATATCAACATTGATAAAACCCTAGTCAAAATGACCAAAAGGAAGAAAGAGAAAGGAATTCTGGTCCTAAGCCAACATGATGAAGATTTGGGACTACATTATCTTCTATTTGGTACAGTGTCTCCAGTCTAATGCCTAGGTCTCTGATCCATTTTGAGTTGAGTTTTGTGCAGGGTGAGAGATAGGGGTTTAATTTCATTTTGCTGCATACAGATTTCCATTTTTCCCAGCATCATTTGTTGAAGAGACTATCTTTTATCCATTGCATATTTTTGGTACCTTTGTCGAGTATGAGATAACTATTTATGTGAATTTGTCTCTGTGTCTTCTATTCTGTACCATTTGTCTACTTGTCTCTTTTGGTGCCAGTACCATGCTGTTTTTCTTACTATTGCTCTGTAGTACAGCTTAAGGTATGGTATTGAGATACCTTCAACTATGCTTTTACTTTTAAGGATTACTTTGGCTATTCTGGGTGTCTGGATTTCCTTAACAAGAGTCCTATAGTGCAAGAAATGAAAGCAAGGATGAATAAATCGAATGAATTCAAACCAAAAAAGATTCTTCTCAGCAAAGGAAACAATCAATAATGTGAAAAGAGAGCCTACAGAGTGGGAGAAAATATTTTCCACACACACTTCAGATACAGTGCTAATCTCCAAATTTATAAAAAAATTTAAAAACTTTACTCCAAAAATACAAAGTACCCAATCAATAAAGGGCCTATGGAACTTGGCAGACACTTCACAAAAGAAGATATACAAAGGATCAACAAGTATATGAAAAAGTGTGCAACATCTCTTGTAATTAGAGAAATACAAATCAAAACCACTGTAAGATTTCATCTCACCTCAATTAGAATGGCTATTATCAAGAATAAAAGCAATAATAGGTGTTGGTGAGGATGTGGGGAAAAAGGCACACTCGTACATTGCTGGTGGAGTTGAAAATTAGTACAGCCACTCTGGAAAGCAGTATGGAGATTCCTCAGAAAGCTTGGAATAGATCCACCATTTGACCCAGCTATCCTACTCCTCAGTTTATACCCAAAGGACTTAAAATCAGCATACTACAGTGATGCAGCCACATCAATGTTCATAGCAGCTCAATTCACAATACCTAGATTGTGGAAGCAACCTAGATGCCCTTCAATAGATGAATGGATAAAGAAAAATGATTATATATACACAATGGAATATTATTCCACCATAAAGAAGAATAAAATTATGGCATTTTCAGGTAAATGGATGGAGTTGGAGAATATCATGCTAAGTGAAATAAGGCAATCCCAAAAAAACCAAAGGTCAAATGTTTTCTTTGATAAGTCTATACTGATACATAATGGGGGCAGGGAGTAAGAGAAATGAGGGGAGTCAAGTGGAGGGGGCATGGGAAGGAAAGATAGTGGAATGAGACAAATAATATTACCCTATGTACATGTATGAGTACACAACTTGTGTGAATCTATAGTGTGTAAAACCATAGAAATGAAAAGTTGTACCCCATTTGTGCAGAGTCAAAATGCATTCTGTAAAAAGAAAAAGAAAAAAGAAAGAGAAGCTCCAAATTAATAAAATTAGAGATGAAAAAGGAGATATCATCACAGACATACCTACCAAAATAGAATTGAGATATAAAAAACATAAATAGAATGATAACGAGCAATGAGATTAACATGGTAACAAAACCCTTCCATAAAAGAAAAAGAAAATCCCAGAACTAGAGGAATTCCCAGCTGAAATTTACCTGATCTTTGAAGATCTAGTGCCAATACTAGTCAAGATATTCCAGGAAATTGAAAAGGGGAACAATCCCACACTCATTCTAGTATGCCAGTATCACCATGGTGCCAAAACCATATAGAAGCATCAAGGGAAATTACAGAACAATATCCCTGATGAACATATATGCAAAAATTCTTAATAAATTATTAGCAATTTATATTCAAATATAAATTAGGAAGACATTATGAATGAGTTGAATTCATTCCAGAAATGCAATGAAGTTTCTATATATGTATCAGTAATTGTAATTTATAGAATGAAGGGCAAAATCACATGATAATCTCAATAGATTCAGGAAAAGCCTTCAACAAATATCAGCACCCACTCGTTAAATAAAAGGCAACTAGCAATAAAAGAAACTGACTTCAATATCATAAAGGTTATATGTGACAAAACCAAAGCCAACAACATACGAAACAGGTAAAACCTGAGAGTATTTTCTCTGAAATCAGGTCAAGACAAGGTTATCTACTCTCAACATTCCTATTCAATGTAGTACTTCAAGTTGGGCACAGTGGTACACACCTATATCTCAGCAATGCAGGAGGATTGTAAGTTCAAAGCCTGCCTCATCATCTTAGGCTCTAAGCAGCTTAGTAAGATCCTGTTTCAAAATAAAAAAATAAAAATGCCTTTGGATGTTGCTCAGTGGTTAAGCACCTCTGAGTTCAATCTCTAGTACAAAAAAAAAAAAGTAATATTACCCAAATTTGCAAATGCTATGGTCCTATACTGTATAGATACACATGCACACACACCAAAAAAATACCACCAAAAGATTTCTAGAGATGATAAATTCACCAATGTAAGATATAAAAAATCAATAGTTTTTGTAGATATGATAATGCATCTGATGAAAAATGAATCAGGAAAACAATACCCTTCACAATAGCCTCAAAATAATGAAATATCTAGGAAAAAACCTATCTAAGAAGGTGAAAGGCCTCTACAGTGAAAATTTTAGAACACTGAAAAAAAGAAGTAGAAGACATTAGAGGATGGAAAGACCTAATGTGTTCTATGTTAAGCAGAATTCATATTATAAGAATTGCCGTACTGACAAATCAATACACAGATTCAATACAATCCCCATCAAAACATGAATGACATTTTTCACAGAACTAGAAGACAGTTCTAAAATTCATATGACAGTACAAAATGCATAGACTATCCAAAACAATTCTGAGCAAAATAAGCAATGATAAAGGCATCAAAATACCCTATTTCAAATTATATAAAGAGCTGTGTAACAAAAAAAGTTTGTATTGCCATAAAAATAGACAAATGGACCAACAGAATATAAGATCTAGAGACAATCTCACAGAGATCTCCTCTGATCCTTGACAAAGGTGTCTAAAACAAATGTTGTACAAAAAACAGTCCTTTTAGCAGATGGTGCTAGGAAAACAGAATATAAAGGAATTAAACTAGATCCCCCTTACCCTGCACAATAGGCAGGTCAAAGTGAAACAAAGACCTGGGAATTATGCCAAAAAATTTTTAGCTACTAGAAGAAAACATAACGTCAACACTCCAACATATCAGCACAGGCAACAACTTCCTTAATAAAATGCTAAAATCTCAGAAAATAAAACTAAGAATTAATAAATGGCATGACATCAAATTAGAAATCTTCCACACAGCAATGGGAACAAAAGTATGAAGAGAAGGACTATAGAAAGACATAAAAAGTTTGCCAGTCACTCTTCTTTCAGAATATTAATATTCACAATATATAAAAACTCAAAAATCTTAAATATGAATAACCCAATTAATAAATGGATAAATAAACTAAGCAGAAGTTTCTCAAAAGAAACTTAGAAATGGCTAAGAAGTCTATGAAAAAAAGAAAAAAGTTTGAAACTCTTGCCCAAACAGGGAAATGCAAATGAACAATATACTGAGACTTATCTCACTCCATTTAGAATGGCAATCATGAAGAACACAAATAGTAATAAATGCTGGCAAGGATGTGGGGGAAAAAGAACACTTACATACAGGTATAAATTGGTTCAACCATTATTGAAATCGGTATGGATATTCTTCCAAAAGATAGGAATGGATCTGCTATGTGGCATAGTGTATTGCCAATGACATGATTCTATATTTAGAGGAGCCAAAAAATTCCACCAGAAAACTTCCAGAACTCATAAATGAATTCAGCAAAGTAGCAGGATATAAAATCAACACTCATAAGTCTAATTCATTTTTATTCACAACTGATGAATCCTCTGAAAGAGAATTTAGGAAAACTACCCCATTCACAATAGACTCAAAAAAAATAATAAAACAATTGGGGATCAATCTAACAAAAGAGGTGAAAGACCTCTAAATGAGAACTATAGAACACTAAACAAAGAAATTAAAGAAAATCTTAGAAAATGGAAAGATCTCCCATGATCTTGAATAGGCAAAATTAATATTGTCAAAATGACCATGCTATCAAAAGTGATATACAAATTCAATGCGATTCCAATTAAAATCCCTATGACATGCCTCATATAAATAGAGCAAGCAATCATGAAATTCATTTGGCAGAATAAGAGACCCAGAATAGCTAAAGCAGTCCTTAGCAGGAAGAGGAAAGCAGTGGGTATCACAAAACCAGACCTTCATCTGTACTACAGAGCAATAGTAACAAAAACAGCATGATATTGGCACCAAAATAGACAGGTAGATCAATGGTACAGAATAGAGGACACAGAGACAAATACTCATAGAGTTTTATCATACGAAGGTGCCAAAAACATACAATGAAGTAAAGATAGGCTCTTCAACAAATGGTGCTGGGAAATCTGGAAATCCTTATATAGTAAAATGAAACAAAACACCTATTTCTCACCCTGCACAAAACTCAACTAAAAATGGATCAAACCTCAGAATTAGACCAGAGACCCTGCACCTAATAGAAGAAAAATTAGGTCCAAATCTTCATCATGTTGGCTTAGGACCAGACTTCCTTAACATTACTCCCAAAGCACAAGAAATAAAAGGAGGAATCAACAACTGAGATATATTCAAACTAAAAAGCTTTCTCTCAGCAAAGGAAACTATCAGCAATGTGGAGAGCCTACAGAGTGGGAAGAAATCTTTGCCTCACACACTTCAGATAGAGAACTAATCTCCCGAATCTATAAAGAACACAAAAAAATTTACACCATAAAAACAAATAACCCAATCAATAAATGGGGTAAGGAACTTGGCAGACATTTCACAAAAGAAAATATACAATCAACAACAGATATATGAAAAAAAAGTTCAACATCGCTAGTAATAAGAGTAATGCAAATATAAACTACCCTAAAATTCCATCTCACCCAAATTAAAATGGCTATTACTAAGAATACAAGCAACAATAGGTGTTGGTGAGGATGTCGGGGAAAAGATACACTCATACTTTGCTGGTGGGGTTGCAGATTAGGGCAGCCACTCCTGAAAGCAGTGTGGAGACTCCTTAGAAAACTTGGAAAGGAACCACCATTTGAACCAGCTATCCCATTCCTTGGCCTATACCCAAAGGACATAAAATCAGCATACTACAGACATGCAGCTATATCAGTGTTCATAGCTGCTCAATTCACAATAGCCAGATTGTGGAACCAACCTAGATACCCTTCAATAGATGAATGGATAAAGAAACTGTGAGATATATATATATATATATATATATATATATATATATATATATATATATATATATATATATATATATATAATGGAATATTACTCAGCCATAAAGAAGAATAAAATTATGGCATTTGCTGGTAAATGGATGGAGTTGGAGAATATCATGCTAAGTGAAATAATCCAATCTGAAAACACCAAAGGCCAAATGATTTCTCTGATAAACGAATGATGATACATAACAGGGGGTGGTGGGGAGACAAGAATGGAGGAAGGATGGATTATATAGAGGAAAATGAGGGGTGGGGCCATGGTGGGGGGAAGGAAAAAGAACAGAATGAGACAAACGGCATTACCCTATGTACATGTATGATTATGCAATGGGTGTGTCTTTACTTCATGTACAACCAGAGAAACAATAATTGTACCCCATTTGAGTACAGTGAATCAAAATAAAAATAAAAATAAATTGAAATGAGTTCCCTGATTTCACTAAACATATCCTGGGAAGGATAGAGGAATATTGACACTTTAAGCACCTTGCCAATGAAATAAAAGGAAGAAGAAAAAAAAATTGGAAAGGAAATCATAAGAATGGAACACAAAAGCAGCAAATTCAGTTTTTATTATTCACCCTAACTTACTTAAATAACTATTTATGTGTATATATTGCTAAAAACAGTGTAGTTCTTGGTTTTTGCTTATATGCATTTAGTAGACATGGTATGGCTCTGGAGCAATATTCCTTGAAGATTTCTGTTCCCCAGGACAGAACAAAAGTGCAATGATAAATTGTAACCAGTAATTGAGGCAGCAGTTTTATAATCAAAGTCTCCTGATCCTGGTTGACAAGAGCAGGGTTTGTGTGTGTGTGTATGTGTGGTGCTGAAAACAAACCCGAGGCCTCATGCACAAACACTACCACTGAGCTGTACTCCCAATCCCAGCAACGGTTTTCATGACAATTATTATGGAAGTCATTCCTTGAGACAAAATTAGAGTCTAATCTGCCAATTTTCAACAAATTTGGAAATATTCAATGCACTATATTCAGTATATTTCTTTCTTAAAAGAGTTAGAGCAATTTGTATTATCTGTAACTGAACTTTGAATAATAGAGTTCAAATAGTCTAAATAAATAATATTTCCATTATTTCTAAATAATTATTATGTGTCTATATCCAAGTCAATCAAATAAACAACTATTAGAATTCAATAGGTGGAGCAGATACGATGAATACAAACAATCCAAAAACTTTCCCATAAAACAAAAAACAATCAGAAACTATAATTACAGAAAATGTATTTTCCATAATAGGTACAAAAATGACTAAATTACCATGAATAAACCAATGCATGTGTGACATTATAAGAGAAAACTATTTTACTAAAATACTAACTTACATAAATAGAGATATATTGTTTGTTCCATATTAAAACATTCATTACTGTAAATTACTAATTCTTCATGAGATATTTATAATATAAGTGCAATTCCAGTCAAATTCCCAACAGGATGCTTTATGGAAGTTGAAAAACTGATTATAAAGTTCTTCTACTGCAGTATTTTTTCACAATTGCCAAGACATGAAATCAACTGTATCCATCAATAGGTCAATGGATTCAACTTTAAAAAGAAGGAAGTCCTGTAATTTGCAACAAAATGAGTAAAACTGGAGGACCTTATATTATGCGAAATAAGCCACATATAGAAAGGCAGATATTGCATAATCTCACCTATATATAGAATCTACAAAATTTGAACTTTCAGGAACATAAAACAGAACAGTGGTTATGGCAAGGGTAATGGAAGGAAATGTTGTTCAATGGTATAAAATTTCTGTCAGACGCAAGAAATAAGTTCTGTAGATATATTGCAAAGCATAGATTTTACATTTGAAAATTGATAACATAGATTTGACATGTCCTCACCACAAAAATGACAATTATGTGCAAAGATAAATAGGTTAATTTAGTATGGTAATTATTTCAGAAATACATGCATCAAAACCTCAGGTTCTGTATCTTAAATATACATTATTTTTATCTTTTGTGCCTCAATGATTCTCCTGTCATATGAGAGGATTTACCCAGATAAGAAACATACAGAGTTTTAACAAAAAGAAGTCCTTCCTAATAGTTAAAATTTCAGGTGTCAGTGGTGGAGAGTTTTGCAGAAGGGAAGGGATGAGTCTCTCTGAATCTCTTCAAGTCGCACCACAAGTTTTGTCAATGATAAAGAAAGGAATGCAGAGATGAGAGGACAGAACAGTATGGGAGCATAATTATAATGAGAGGTAACCTCAATTTTAGTAATCCCCTCGAAACTAAGAGAGGCAGATGTGGTTTTCTGGAGAGACTTGAGACCTACATTCATATACTCAGTTTTTAAGCTCTGACACTAGAATTTCCCAGTGATATCATCCTAGGCAAACAAAGCACTAAACTTTACTCTTTACTTTCAGTTTCCTCTTAGGTAAAATAGAATTAAGGGCAAAGTATTGTTACACTCTCTCTTAGAGTTGTCATGAGGAGCACTATGTAAATGAGGAAGAACTAAACAATTAACAATTGGTAGTTGTTAGTCCTCTATTCTGCTTCTACCCACAGAAAAATTAGAATGCTAAAAAAAATAACTTGGTATCAATCAAGACAAAATTTTCCTGGCTCTAGATCATCTGCAAGTTTCATCATTATCTCTGGGTTAAGATAAATAATTGGTTGATAATGAAAGAAAAAACTGAGCAAAATAACTGAATTTTCTATGAAAGACAAGTAGGTTAAAATTACTCTTCTCTTTATTTCCTCATCTCCAAATTTAAAAATCAATATCATTAGTAGGAACATACCTGAACATTGTAAAGGCTATTTATGCTAAGCCCATGGCCAACATCATTCCTAATGGAGAAAAACTGAAACCATTCCATTTAAAAACGGGAACAAGACAGGGATGTCCTCTTTCACCACTTCTATTCAACATTGTCCTCGAAACTCTAGCCAGAGCAATTAGGCAGACCAAAGAAATTAAAGGGATACGAATAGGAAAAGAGGAACTTAAGCTGTCACTATTTCCTGATGACATGATTCTATATTTAGAGGATCCAAAAACCTCCTACAGAAAACTTCTAGACCTCATCAATGAATTCAGCAAAATAGCAGGCTATAAAATCAACATGCATAAATCTAAAGCATTTTTATATGCAAGCGATGAAAGAGCTGAAAGGGAAATGTGGAAAACAACTCCATTTGCAATAGCCTGAAAAAAAAAGTAAAATATTTGGGCATCAATCAAACCAAACAGGTAAAAGATCTCTACAATGAAAACTACAAAACATTGAAGAAAAAAATTGAGGAGGACCTTAGAAGATGGAAAGATCTCCCATGTTCTTGGATAGGCAGAATTAATATTGCCAAAATGGCCATACTACCAAAAGTGCTATACAGATTCAATGCAATTTCAATTAAAATCCCAATGACGTACATTACAGAAATAGAGCAAGCAATCATGAAATTCATCTGGAAGAATAAAAAAAAATCCAGAATAGCTAAAGCAATCCTTAGCAAAAAGAATGAAACAGGGGGTATCACAATACCAGATCTTCAACTATACTACAAAGCAAGAGTAACAAAAACGGCATGGTATTGGCACCAAAATAGACAGGTAGAACAATGGTACAGAATAGATGACATGGACACAAACCCAGATAAATACAATTTTCTCATATTAGACAAAGGTGCCAAAAATATTCAATGGAGAAAAGATAGCCTTTTCAACAAATGGTGCTGGGAAAACTGGAAATCCACATGCAACAGAATGAAACTAAACCCCTGTCTCTCACCCTGCACAAAAATCAACTCACAATGATGGGTCAAGGACCTTGAAATCAGACCAGAGACCCTGCATCTTAAAGAAGAAGAAGTAGGTCCAAATCTTCACCGATAGAGCACTAATTTCCAGAATATATAAAGAACTCAAAAATGTCTACACCAAGAATACAAATAACCCAATCAACAAATGGGCTAAGGATATGAAAAGACACTTCACAGAAGAAGATCTACAAGCAATCAACAAACATATGAAAAAGTGTTCACCATCTTTAGTTATAAGAGAAATGCAAATCAAAACTACCCTAACATTCCATCTCACCCAAATTAGAATGGCGATTATCAAGAATACAAGAATAATAGGTGTTGGAGAGGATATGGGGGGAAAGGTACACTCATACATTGTGGTGGGGTTGCAAATTAGTGCAGCCACTCTGGAAAGCAATGTGGAGATTCCTTGGAACACTTGGAATGGAACTACCATTTGACCCAGCTATCCCACTCCTTGGCCTATACCCAAAGGACTTAAAATCAGCATACTACAAAGATACAGCCACATCAATGTTTATAGCTGTTCAATTCACAATAGCCAGACTGTGGAACCAACCTAGATGTCCTTCAATTGATGAATGGATAAAGAAACTGTGGTATATATATATGGAATATTATATATATTGTGTATATATATATATATATACACAATGGAATATTACTCAGCTATGAAGAATAATAAAATTATGGCATTTGTAGGCAAATGGATGAAATTGGAGAATATCATGCTAAATGAGATAAGCCAATCTCAAAAATTCAAAAGACGAATGATCTCACTGATAAGCGGATCATGACACATAATGGGGAGTGGAAGGGGGGCAAGAATGGAGGAAAGAGGGACTGTATAGTGTTGGAGACCGCTGCCCTGTAGGGCCCGCAGTGGTAGCTGGCCTCGCCCTAAGATGGCGCGGAGAAGCCCAACCGCAAAGAAAAACAACTTTAAGGAAGTGCTTTCTATTGGCTGATTGATCTCCTCTGCGTCTGTGCTTAGCTCATGATCAGTACATGTCCTCATTACCCACCATTAAGTCTCCAGGAGCCAAACGCCTGACCCGTTAAGGTGATTGGCTGTTATATCCCATAAAGCTGCATACTTTGTGAGGCGGAGGCAGGCAGGCAGGCAGCAGCTGCCTGACGAGAGAAGAAGAGAGGCAGCGGTGGAGCGACGAAAGAAGAAGAAGAGAGAAGCAGCAGCTGGGCGAGAGAAAAGAAGGAGAGAGAGAACTGCGCGACGAGAGGAAGAAGAAGAAGAAGACAGCGGTGGTGGAGGAGGAAGAAGAACCAGGCACTCGGCTCTGAAGCTCTCCCATAAAAATAAAGACCTTAAAACTTCATCTGAGAGCCGAGTCTTCATTGTACTCCCTGGACGAGACAAGTGGTGCCGAAACCCAGGACTCCTCGCATCACCACAAAAGAGGTAAGTAATATCCAGGTAAAACAGCTGTTAAAACTAAACAAGTCAAGTAAAATAAGTTAAGAAAGGTTAAAGCAGTATACAGGAAGCTGGGTAAAGTAACCCCCAGATACAGGGAGCTGGGTAAAGTAACCCCCAGCGGACTGGCCAGGTATTAAAATAATAAGATTTTGTGTGTATGTTGTTTGTCAAGAATTCATGTCTTTGGTTGTATTGTATTGTTGCAGAGCACTATTGTTTTTAGTTGTTTTAGTGTGGCTTAGCATTGTAGTGTGTTAGCATTTAAAGCTTTAGAAAATGGGCAGCAAAATATTACGGCTCAGAATGGAGGATCTGCTTAGAGACTTATTAAAAGCAAATGGAACACCTCTAAAAACAAAGACTGCGAGGTTTTTCCTCAGAAAAATAGAGGAAGCTGCGCCATGGTTTTTAGATGAGGGACTCTTAAATATACCACAGTGGGATCACTTAGGAGAGGATCTAAGAAAGAGGGAGAAAGTAGAACCATTGTGGGTGGGCACGAGTGCAATTGGGACGTTGATTCGTGGGTGCTTAACTAACCCGAGGCCAACATTTAAAGATACGCTAGAAAAATGAGAAGACATTTTAGAGGAGAAAAAAGAGGAACAGGAAAAAAGAACACAAGGAATGCAAGGGCTAAACTTTGAGAGAGGACGACCCCCAGGATCATGTTTCTACTGTAAACAACAAGGACATTTTAAAAAACAATGTCCCCAGTTAAAACAGCAAGACAGATCCCAGAGAAGGCCTAAACCTGGAATCTGTCCAAGATTTAGAAAGGGATATCATTGGGCTAGTGAATGTAGATCTATGATAGATGTAGATGGTAACCCTATCCCTCCTCGTGGAAGCTCAAAAAACGAGGGACGGGGCCCACAACCCCAGGGCCCGGCACAAATGTATGGGGTGATTCAAAAAGTGTCCAGGACACATAATCCAGTAACAGACCAAGGAGAGCAACACCAGGAAGTGCAGGACTGGACCTCTGTTCTACCACCAGAGCAATACTAACGCCAGAAATGGGAGTACAAGTCATACCTGTTGACTTTAAGGGTCCCCTATGTGAGAACACCATGGGACTATTATTAGGCAGAAGCTCCAGTGCACTCAAAGGATTAATAATAGTTCCAGGAGTCATAGATCAAGATTATACAGGAGAAATTAAAGTGCTTGCTTCATCACCTCAGGGCATTATTTCCATTTCTCTGGGAGACCAAATAGCTCAGCTTTGTATACTACCTAGTCTTCATGGCTCATTCCTGTCACAACAACGTTTTAGGGGAGATAAGGGTATGGGATCTACAAGTATTGATTTGGCCTGCCTTACTATGGAACTAAAAAGCAGACCTATATCAGAATTAATTGTAAAAAGAAAAATTATAAATGGATTGTTAGACACGGGAGCAGACACAAGTATCATAGCAGAAAAAGACTGGCCAAAGGATTGGCCCACACAAAAGTCAAATCAAACATTGAGAGGATTAGGTATTGCCACAGAACCAAAAAAAGAGCTCCATGTGGCTACAATGGAAAAGCCCAGAAGGTCAAGAAGGACTTTTCCAACCATATGTCTTAGAACAAATCCCAGTGACACTATGGGGTAGAGATATTTTGAATCAAATGGGGATGAAAATAACCACAGAAGGAATATACAGTGAACAAGCATAAAACATAATGAAAAAACAAGGGCACAAGTGGGGAAAGGGCTTAGGAATCAATGAACAAGGCATAACAGAACCAATATCAATTAAACAAAAAAGTGATAGACAGGGATTGAGTTTTTCCTCGGGGCCACTGATGAAATAATTAAAATAAAATGGGTCCCTCAGTGGCCCCTAAATACAGAAAAACTTAAAGCGGCCCAGGAATTAGTACAAGAACAATTAGAGGCAGGGCATATAAGGCCCTCCACATCACCTTGGAATACCCCCATATTTGTTATAAAAAAAAAATCAGGTAAATGGAGATTATTACATGTCCTAAGAGCCATCAATGCTGTAATGGAATCCATGGGGCCAATTCAATTGGGCCTACCAGTCTTATCAGCATTACCAAAGGACTGGAAATCAATAATATTAGATATAAAGGATTGTTTTTTCTCTATTCCTCTCCACCCTGACGACATAGAAAAGTTTGCTTTTAGGGTCCCCTCCATTAATCATGGACAGCCTGATGCCAGATATGAATGGAAAGTCCTACCCCAAGGGATGGCCAATAGTCCAACCATATGTCAAATTTACGTAAATAGTGCTTTAATACCAATCAGAAATAAGTACCCAGATATAATTATATACCATTATATGGATGATATATTAATTTGCTACCCAGAACAAACAATACTAGATAAGGTATTTACTGATCTAATCAGTCATTTAAAGACAAGAGGACTTATTATAGCACCTGAAAAGATACAAAGACAATAAGTTCAAAAATTTTTAGTCGCTAAAATAAACTGCACAATCATTACACCCCTAAAAACTTCTCTTAGACTCGACCATCTTAATACCTTAAACGATTTTCAAAGGTTATTAGGTGATATTAATTGGATAGGGCCTTACCTTAGATTAACTACTCAAGATTTAGGACCATTATTTAATATCTTAAAGGGAGATGCTCATCCTTCTTCACCCAGAAAACTTACAGAGGAAGCTAGAAAAACCCTAGATGTAGTACTAAAAAGACTAGACGAGGCACAGGTTGATCGTATAGATCTGTCAGCATCTCTATCACTCATAGTACTTCCAAATAAATTAGTCCCTACAGGAGTCCTCTGGCAACAAGGACCTTTAATGTGGATACATTTACCCTACTCTCCAGGAAAAACAATAGTTTCTTATCCTGGAGCAATGGCACAAATAATATTCAAGGCATTAAAATCAGCCATCATAGTATTTGGAAAATCTCCAGACAAGATAATAACCCCATATAATTCAGAACAAATTTCTTACTTAAGCAATAATAACAATGATTGGGCAATTCTTATGTTCACAACTGCTGCCCAATTTGACAATCATTATCCAAAACATCCATATATACAATTTTATCTAAGAAATCCTGTGATTCAAATAAAAATCACAAAAAGGGAACCTATAAGACAAGCAGTGGTAGTGTTTACTGATGGTTCCAATAATGGTACTGGAGCATATTTTCGTAAAGACAAGGTACAAACATTTCTTTTTCCAAAGGCTTCCACACAGCAAATAGAATTATTAACAATAGAACAAACATTAAAAGATTTTCATAAAGTTCCTGTAAATATTCTGTCGGATAGCCATTACGCTGTTAATGCAGTTCAACAACTGGAAGACGCTTGTTTAATCAACAAAAATTCCACCATATCCAACATACTCTTAGCTTTATAAAAACTCATTTGGAGTAGAACAGAGCCATTCTACATAGGACATTTAAGAGCTCACACAGACTTTCCAGGTCCATTAACACAGGGCAATAATATAGCTGATCTAGCCACAAGGGTTCCTCATGCTTTTTCTATAATAGAAGAAGCACAAAACTTCCATAGTAAATTTCATGTAAATTCTAAAACCTTACAAATAAAATTCAATATAACCAAAGAACAAGCCCGAACCATTGTAAAAAACTGTAATAATTGTGTAACATATATAAATTCACCTAATAATAGCATTAATCCAAAAGGCCTATTGCCCAACCATCTATGGCAAATGGATGTAACACATATTCCAGAGTTTGGAAATCTCAAATTTGTTCATGTAACTATTGATACCTACTCAGGGGTTATATTTGCTTCATCACATAGTGGAGAAAAAATAAAAGATGTAATATCACATTGCTTACAGGCCTTTGCGACTTGGGGAAAGCCTAAACAATATAAGACAGACAATGGGCCTGCATATATTTCTGCATCATTTAAAAATTTCTTAAGTACCTTTGATATTTCCCATTCCACTGGAATTCCATACAATTCTATGGGACAAGGAATCATTGAAAGAGCCAATCAAACACTAAAGGCTGTTTTAAATAAACAAAAAGGGGGAATAGGAGACACATACAGATCTCCTAAAGATAAACTAAACATAGCATTATTTATTTTAAATTTTCTAAATTTGGACAAAGATGGAAAAACAGGTGCAGATAGACACGAAAATCCTACAGCGGCTCCAAAGGTTCTTGTACAATGGAAGGATGTACTCAATGGACAATGGAGAGGCCCGGATCCAGTGTTATTCTGGAGTCGAGGCTCCATATGTGTTTTCCCACAGGGTGAAAAAACACCAGTCTGGATCCTAGAGAGATTAACAAGACCCGTATCTAAGACGTCATCATCCTTTACCATTAACTAATACCTCTTCTATTCTTCCACCTATTTTTAGTACCAATGCTTCAACAGAATTGCCTGCAATTCCCTTTGATTCACAGACCATTCTTTTAATGCTACGTCTTTTTCTTTACCAGGATGATGTTCAGTTAGGAATGAAACCTGTCAATCCTTATGATAACTGGCTTCTGCTTTCTAACACAAAAGGATATACTAATATACAGTCATTTTTCAGCCTTCTGGGAGCGGAACATAAATTGTGCCAGTGGAACTCCTCTAATTGGGACAATTCTTCTTTCCTATCTGCTACTCAGTCTCTTACCTGTAATGGAAGCATAACCTTTCCTCCCACACTAGTTTGTGTGTCACCCCCTTTCATGTTTCTATTAACTAACCATGGTACTATCGTCCTAAATTGTTCTGATGCTAACGTAACTTGTTTCCTTTCACAATGTTGGAATGCCTCCCAGTTTTCTGTTGCAGTGATTATGTGTGTTCCTACTTTCTTGCCTCTACCAGTGTCCATAACTGATGAAGAGCTGCCTATGATTTTGTCTAGAAACAAAAGAGACTTCGGCATTACAGCAGCAGTGGTTACAGCGGTGGCTGTGTCTGCCACTGCAGCTGCAGCAGCAGTGACAGCATTAGCTACTACAATACCAATAGCACAAGCTGTCAATAATATAGCTGAAAGAGCTGCCTCAGCTTTACAAACATAAAAGGTTATCGATGCCCACTTAAAGGCTGGCATAACTGATCTTATACTCCTGATAACCTTACCACTCAATTAGGATTAGAGACTGAAACATGGGCAGAAATCATGGCTCTTGGTATACTTATGGTACTGGGATTTGTACTAATGACCTGATGCCTTATGCACGTAAGATGCCAACAACAGGGAGAATGTCAGACCATCAAAATAGCACTTATGGCGCTTGAAACTGGCACATCTCCCCAGGTGTGGCTAAATATGCTGGATCGGTAGCCAATGACGGGTAAGCAAACAGAGACATATATCAACCTAAGACAGGTCCTCATCCCAAGATTGGTGAGATACCAATGACGGGTAAGAATATGTTCTGCTGTTATGCAACCTAAGACAGGCATGATCCTGGGGATCCAGAGTCACAGATAGGCTCATGGGGGCTCATACCAACCTAAGACAGGGTTCTGACACCTGGAGGTTAGAATTCCGATGACAGGTAAGGATGGTGCTCGCCACATGAGCTATCATGATGACCCGATCCTAAGCCCATTAATAAAACAGAAAGGGGGAGATGTTGGAGACCGCTGCCCTGTAGGGCCCGCAGTGGTAGCTGGCCTCTCCCTAAGATGGCGCGGAGAAGCCCAACCGCAAAGAAAAACAACTTTAAGGAAGTGCTTTCTATTGGCTGATTGATCTCCTCTGCGTCTGTGCTTAGCTCATGATCAGTACATGTCCTCATTACCCACCATTAAGTCTCCACGAGCCAAACGCCTGACCCGTTAAGGTGATTGGCTGTTATATCCCATAAAGCTGCATACTTTGCGAGGCAGAGGCAGGCAGGCAGGCAGCAGCTGCCTGACGAGAGAAGAAGAGAGGCAGCGGTGGAGCGACGAAAGAAGAAGAAGAGAGAAGCAGCAGCTGGGCGAGAGAAAAGAAGGAGAGAGAGAACTGCGCGACGAGAGGAAGAAGAAGAAGAAGACAGCGGTGGTGGAGGAGGAAGAAGAACCAGGCACTCGGCTCTGAAGCTCTCCCATAAAAATAAAGACCTTAAAACTTCATCTGAGAGCCGAGTCTTCAATGTACTCACTGGACGAGACAGTATAGAGGGAAAAGAGAGGTGGGAGGGGTTGGGGGAATGAAAAAATAATGGAATGAATCAAACATCATTACCCTATGTAAATGTATGATTACGCAAATGGTATGCTGTTACTCGAAGTACAAACAGAGAAACAACATGTATTCCATTTGTTTACAATAAAAATACATTTAAAAAAAATCAATATCATTCCGATTCATGCCCCTCAAACTGGGGTTCTCATGTCACACACAAAACCCCATTTTTAGAACTTGATGTGAAAAGGTGAGGTGAAGGCAAAAAATTAAATTTAAAATAAAACAATTTTTTTTTAAATTGTATATGCATAAGTATCATCAGCAGATTCTCAGTCTTTAATATCGATCACCCTTATTTGTTTTTTTTCTTTTTTTTTGTTAAAATAGAGAAATTTTATGATTAGCATGTGGATGAAAATTTTGGAAACTATGTTGTGAAGCAAGGAATTTTCATCTATAGCAATACATTGCAAAAAATAGATGGCATTTCAAATTGTGGTGTTTACATGCAATGGGACACTACATAGCAATAGGATGGAAAGAACTACAACTATCCATGACAATTTGGATTTATTTCCAATAAGAAAGACACTAAGAATATATATTGGTTATCACTCAATTTATGTAAAGTACAAAAACAAAATTATTCCATGTTATTGGAAGAAAGAATAATAGTTATATTTGGGAGAATTTTATTGATAGAGCATAGAAGGGGCATTCCTGGGATGCTGATAATGTTGTTTCTTGATATAGGTGCTGGTCAAAAAGATGTGTTTAATTTGTGAAAATATATCAATTTCTACACCTTATGATCTCTGTGTATACTTTTCTGTGTATTTTATATTTCTTTTTTTGTTTTGTTTATTTTTTCAAAGAACCAACTATTTATTTTTTTCAGTTTTTTGATTATTTCTTTTGTTTCAATTTTGTTGATATCAGCTCTGATTTTAACTATTTCCTGTCTTCTTCTACTTTTGGTGTTGCTCTGTCCTTTTTCTAGGGCTTTGAGCCATAGTGTTAGGTTGTTTATTTGTTGATTTTTTTTCTTCTTTTATTGAATGCACTCCATGAAATAAATTTTCATCTAAGAACTGCTTTCATAGTGTCCCAGAGATTTTGATATGATATATCTTTGTTCTCGCTTACTTCTAAGAATTTTTTAATTTCCTTCATGATATCTTCTGTTATTCATTCATCATACAATTGTGTATTATTTAATCTCCAGGTGTTGGACTAGTTTCTGGTTTTTACTCTGTCATTTATTTCTAATTTCAATCCATTATGATCTGATAGAATACAAGGTAGTATCTCTATCTTCTTGTATTTGCTAACAATAGCTTTGTGGCATAATATATGGTCTATTGTAGAGAAGGATCCATGTGCTGCTGAGAAGAAACTGCATTTGCTCTTTGTTGGATGGTATATTCTATAAATGTCCATTAAATCTAAATTATTGATTGTGTTTTTGAGTTCTATGGTTTCATTGTTCAATTTTTGTTTGGAGGATCTGTCCAGTGGTGAGAGAGGTATGTAAAAATCACCTAGTATTATTGTGTTGTGGTCTATTTGATTTCTGACACTGAGAAGGATTTGTTTGACCATACATGAATGAGCCACTATTTGGGGCATAGATATTTATGATTGTTATGATTTGCTGATTTATGCTTTCCCTTAAGCAGTATGAAATGTCCTTCTTTATCCCTTCTGACTAACTTTGGCCTGAAGTCCACATTATCTGATAGGAGGATGGATACTCTGGCTTTTTTGCTGTGTCCATGTGCATGGTATGTTTTTCCCCATCCTGTCACCTTTAGTCTTTGGGTATCTCTCTCTATGAGATGAGACTCTTGCAGGCAGCAAATTGTTGGATCTTTCTTTTTAATCCAATCTGCCAGTCTATGTCTTTTGATTGATGAGTTCAGGCCATTAACATTCAGGGTTATTATTGAGATATGATTTGTATTCCCAGTCATTTGGCTCATTTTTTTTTTGACACGACTTGATTTCTCATTTATTTGGTTGTTCCTTTAGGGTAGTTCCTCCCTTTGCTGATTTACATCGTTGTTTTTCATCCTTCCTCATGGAATATTTTGCTAAGAGTGCTATGTAATGCCGGCTTTCTTTTTATAAATTCTTTTAGCTTTTGTTTATCATGGAAGGATTTTATTTTGTCATCAAATCTGAAGGTAAGTTTTCCTGGGTATAAGATTCTTGGTAGGCATCCATTTTCTTTCAGAGCTTGAGATATGTTGTTCCAGGCCCTTCTAGGTTTTAGGGTCTGGATTGAAAAAGCTGCTGATATCCGTATTGGTTTCCCCCTGAGTGTAATTTGATTCTTTTCTCTCACGGCCTTTAAAATTCTGTCTTTATTTTGTATGTTAGGTATTTTCATTATAATGTAGGGTCTATCGTATTGGTGTGGGTCTATCGTAATTTTGTGTATTTGGAGTCCTATAAACCTCTTGTATCTGGTTTTCCATTTCATTATTCAGATTTGGGAAATTTTATGGTATTATTTCATTGAATAGATTGTTCATTCATTTGGTTTGTTTCTCTAAGCCTTCCTCAATCCCAATAATTCTTAAATTTGGCCTTTTCATGATATCCCTTAATTCTTGTAGATTCTGTTCATGATTTCTTACCATCTTCTCTGTTTGGTCAACTTTGTTTTCAAGATTAAATATTTTGTCTTCGATATCTGAGGTTCTGTCTTCCAGGTGTTCTATCATATTGGTTATGCTTTCTATTGAGTTTTTAATTTGGTTTATTCTTTCCTTCATTTCAAGGATTTCTGTTGTTTTTTTTTAATATCTTTATTGAAATGATCTTTTGCTTCCTGTATTTGCTCTTTTAACTGTCAATTGGTGCGATCATTCAATGCCTGCATTTGCCCTTTCATCTCATCCTTCAATGCCTGCATTTGCTCTTTCATCTCCTCATTTGCTTCCCTGATCATTTTATGTACATTCTGAACTTCCTTTTGACATTTCTTCTGCCACTCTGTCATTGCATTTTATTGCTATACCATCTAGGTTTTTTAGGACATTTTCTTCCCTGTTTTCTCATATTGTTTAGGTATCTACCCCTCTAATAGTGAAACTCTGGGATATTGCAGATTTTCTCTATTGACTAATATTGTCTCTGTAGATTTCCAATAACTCACCTCTTAGCCTTCAGTAGCCTGAAGTCTTGGAGGAACTTGACAATGTGGTGCTCCACTAGGAAGCAGGCCTTTTAGGGGTGGTGGCATTCAGGTGGGGTATATTCCCCAGTGGCTCTGAGTTGGTCCCGAGTCTCTCAATACCTCCTCTTCTTGGCTCCTGTGTCTTGCCAGGAGGTCCTCTAGCCTCTTGTAGGTGTCTCAGGAATGGAGTTGCCCTTCCAATGATGATGGCCACACCCTCAGGAGTAATTCAAAATGCCCACAACAGCTTATAAAGAAGCCTCTGGCTAACTCTGTGATGGTGACAAACCTCAGCATGATGGTCGGGTGGGGTTGTTCAGTGATGGCATCTGTCTTTGGCCTGATGGTTGGGCGGGTTGGCTACCCGCCACCCAGCTCCACGAGGCAGGTGGGTTGGGTGCCTGCCTGCTACCTCCGCAATGAAAGTGGCCTGACTTACCCGCCAGCTTGCTCCACGACTGGGACCAACCAGTGATGGCACCAACCTAGGTGCGGGGGAAAGGCGGGGTTACTCAGTTATGATGTCTGTCCTTGGCCTGCTGGCTGGGCGGGATAGCTGCCCACCACCTATGTCCACAATGTACATGGCCTGACTCAGCTGCCAGCTCGCTCCAGGGCTAGTCTATTTTATATTTCAATAGAAAAAAAATTTAAAAGCATTTTAAAATGACTACCAAGTTCCCATATCTCTAGGAGATAAAAATTCATGAACTTTGATACTGAGGTAAAAAGAAAAGCAATGGTCCAGTTAGTCCTGCATTATGGGACCAAAGGAAACAATGCTTCCTGAAGACACAAGAATAATGGGTTCCAAAGCAAGGACAAACCTCATTGTAACTCATCTCACTTCTTACAATGCCAGAATTCAGGTAAAATCTGGGAAATTAAAATAGGTAAAAAGGAGACAGAAGAGAAGGAGAAGAAAAAAATTAAAAATGTAATTCAGACATTCCATAAGTTTTCCAGACCTGTCACTCCCTAAGCCAGGCTCTCTCCCAGGGCTGTATTTCCCAAATTTCTGGAAAATCTTGAAATCTTCTTGTGCACTGTTAATTGGCCCACCAATAAATAGACTATAAGAAATACAACATATTGAGGTTTCAAGATGACGGACTAGAGGGTGGCTGCATTTCATGTTGCTCCAGGACTCAGGATTCAAAAGAGGAGATATTGAGAGACTTGGGACCAACTCAAAGCAGCCGGGTGAGTCTCTCCCGTTGGGAAGGCGTCCCGGATGGGGTGGTAGTCCTGGAACGCAGGGAACTTTGTGAAGTAGAGCTGCCGGCGAGACACCCCTCCCCCCGCTGGAGCAGTGAACTCGGACAACTGGGAGCATCGTAGAGGAGGCCGCTCAGCACAGCACTGGGACTCGGAGCAACCACTGGGGCTCCGGCAGCTGCTCAGAGGAGGAGCGGCGAGGAGAGCTGTGTAGACTCAGAACACCGGGGCCTGCCCTGAGGAGGAGGAGGAGGAGTGTGGCCGCTTGGATTCGGAGTGACTACACCAGAGCTACAGGCGGTTGCCAGAGGAGGAGCTGCACGGTGAGCTATTTGGACTCAGACCATTTCTGAACACCGGGGCCTGCTCTGAGGAGTAGGAGTAGGAGGAGGAGAAGTGCAGCGGGTCGTTTGGACTCCCAGTGACTGCATTAGAGTTCCAGGTGGCTGCTCAGAGGAGGAGGCGATTGGTGAGTTGTTTGGACTCAAAGCGACCACTCCTGAACACAGGGGGGCTGCCTGGAGGAGGAGCACGGTGGGTCGCTTGGTCTCGAGTGGCCGCACCAGGGCAGCTGCCCAGAGGAGGCATGCAGCAGGTCACCTGGATTCAGAGCCACTCAGAGCGACCGCTCCTGAACACCCAGGGGGTTACCTGGAGGAGGAGGAGGAACGGGGAGGGTCACTTTGACTTGGAGTGATTGCCCAGGGCTACAGGCAGTTGGTGGGAGGAGGAGGCACGCAGTGAGTTGCTTGGACTCCTAGTGACCTCACCGGAATACGGGGAGGCTGTCTGGAGGAAGAGGCATGCAGTGGGTCTCTGGGACTCAGAGCGATTGTACGGGGCCCCAGGTGGCTGCTCAGAGGAGGGGCCGCATAGCCAGGCGATTAGGTGCAGAGCAGGGTCCCAGGATCTAGGAGGCTTCTGGGTGGAAGAGCCGCACAGAGACACTCTTAGAGGCGGAGCAAAGGTTCCAGGACTGCAGGCAGATTCTCTGAGGAGGGGCAGCTAAGGAGATTCATCTGTGAAGGGTGAGGCTCCCAGGCCCAGGAGGTAGGGCCGGGCCCCTGGGAACTTTGCAGAGGAACGCAGCCCAGCCCAGGTGGTAGCTGTAAATTGAGGGGAACCTCTAGGAGGGAACTGACCAGCGAGACCTCCCCACCGGGTGAGTCTTCCCTGCTGGGTGAGGTTTCCCCACAAGGACGGTAAAACCAAAGATTCAGGCCCAAACAGGCCTTGCATCAGCCCACGGCCTAGGTCCCCTTTGGATGATCATTGGTCAACAAGTGGAGGCACCTCTGCCCACTAGCAGGGAATATACCCCACCTGAAGGCCACCACTCCTAGAGAGGCAGCTTCCTTGTGGAGCACCTCATTATCAACTTCCTCCAAGACTTCAGGCTACTGAAGGCTAAGGGGGGATATATATAGAAATCTTCAGGGACATTGTAAGTCAATAGAGGAAATGTGGAACATCTCAGCGGTCCACTGATACCTGAACAATATGAGAAAACAAGGAAAGAAAATGCTGCAAACAAATCTTGATGTTACATCAATAAAACCCAATGACAGCATGGCAGAAGAAATGACAGAAAAGGAGATACAACATATTAAGAAACCCTTAATTTAGGGGACTTTCCAGTGTTATCTACCAGTTAGATAATTGAAGCCACATTAGCTTAAAGATCCTGAGAATGACCACAACACCATAAAACATCTTGAGTTCACCAACTCACTTCATCCCTGCAAACTCCCATACCCACTCCTCACCATTTACTTTACAGGAGTCAGGAACTCCAAAATTTCATGTCTCTCTTGAATGGCCTGCATTCTTCCTTCAATGTATATTCCTTGTTTTCCTAAATCAATTTCTGTGCCTTTACTGACATGTGCTCAAATTGTTTTCCATCACATATGTCAAATACACCATTTGTCCTGAGTCAAGTTCCACCCACCCTCTCCCTAGCAACTCCTAGGAACACTTTTCCTGGAGATATCTCTTCTCCCATGACAGAACCAAGTTCTAGCCAAGCTTGGAAATAGCCAAGTTTTCCTTCTTAATACTAGAATATAAATGTGGACAAAATATTTTACTTCATTTCTCTAGGCTCTGAGAAAAAAAACAAATGAGCAAAAGTCAGACCTTGAAACCAGTATCCTAACTCTCAGGCTACTCTTCTTTTCCACTGCCCAAAATTAGTTCCAGAATGTTGCCTGCACATCAAATTTCAGAATCCTAGTGATGCAAGGATAGAAATTGCCTGTATACACTACAAAAAACTGGAGGAAAACCTCTGTCTACAGAAATTATAAATATCCCATCAGAAAGATAAATGTGAACAAGTTTGTTTTCCCACCTCCTCCTTCCTCTCCAGACAAAAAAATATTAAATTCAGAAATGATTAAGTATCATGATAAGTGCTTTAATTAACAACCTCATGCTAATTCAACCCTGGGCTTCCAGATCTCTGCATTGTCATTCAATGTTGAAAAACATGCCCTTGTGTACTGACTTCTAATACAGGACCCTACTAAATTGCAAGGACAAGATCTGAAATCAAAGTTGTTTGCTTTGTTCTCACAAAGAGACACAGCCCACTACCTTGTGTTCCTTATTTCCCCAAGTCCTCCCACTTACCAACATGCAGCCCCACAGCCTCCCAAACTTTCCAGCTCCCCAACCCACCACATGGACTTCTATTGAAAGAAACCAATGAAATAAAGGACCATGTTTGAAATTCAAAATAGGACTTCATGGTGAAACAAATATCCAGATATTGTCAAGAATGACCAGCTCCACAAAACTTGGCCCTTATGTAAGAGTGAGTTACCTGATTTCCTTCATCCTCAGTGACTCACAGTCGAGAGAGAATTATAAAATAATACTAACAATTATGATAAGCTAGGTTATGAAAACAATGAAAATGGTTTTTTTAGAGAAGTGTGTGAATAATTTCAAAAGTTGATTGACTCCCCTCCTTTAGCATTTAACTATTTATTTAAATTGTATTTTAAATAATTCACAAAATATTTTCATAGTTTACACTAAACTGAAACATCTGAATTTAATAGCAGAAGAAGCAAACAACTCAGACTCCTCTTGTCCAGAACAAGTGAGACCATTTTTCTGTTGTATGCCATTCCAGTTTGAAACACATTGCTTTTGTCCAGCATCTTGTTATCACTGGGTTAGTCTACTCACCACAGAAGGAAAGACTAACAGTCCTAGAGATTGGCAACTGTGGGAAGGCATGGTCCTAAGCCAAAATGACAGTGACAAGGCAATTCTATGGTTTCCCCATGGCTTTCTGTGGTCAAACATATGAAACAAACATGATTTTCTTAGCCACAGGCATGTAACCATTTTATGTACCAAGCCTGGGACATGGGCTACTAAAGGTAATATTTGTCAAAGGTTTTCCAGCTCCTCAAGTATGTACATGTAGGGGCAAATGGGAAAAAGAACCAAACCTAAAACAAATTCCTTTCATATCTCCAAAGGAAGGGACATTAAAATGTGTAAGTTCTTCATGAATTAATTTAATGGAATATAGATGACCTGACCACATGCAGAGCATACTCTGTTAAGAAAAGCAAAACAAAACAAAAATGCTTACAACTCAATAAGATATAGTCTCTGATTAATGAGAATACTGCTTAAAATGTCACCTCCTCCTGATCCACCTCTGAGACTAGATAGTTATTCACATACTCTCGTAAAAAAGGCTTCGGATTTTCTCTAGTCTTTGATGTTCTCTATAATAGCAGCTTAATTCTTAAGTCACAGAAGTCTTGTGAAAATGTAACAATGTAACATATATGGAAAACTAAATATTTCATATCTGTTATTCCAATTTATCTTATTAGAAACTAGATTGTAATATCTGTGAAGGAAAGACCACATGCAATTCCTTTTTCTTTACACTGCTGCACATAAAGCATAGTGACTTGTATATAAATGATATTCAGAAGATGCAGGTTTATTAATAATGCATACAGGAATAAATTGGATCAATCTGATGCTATAATACACTGATTTACAGGTATATAATTTTCAATAAATTATATAATGATTTAGTTGCTCGGTTATTTATGTAATATCCATCTACTGAAAAGAATTAAGTCAGTGAACCTAGGTTCTTCCAATTCCAACTTTGCCAGTAATTGTGTAATATTGCCTCCTCACTTTAAGCCACAAATTTCTCCATCTGTGAAAGAAGTCTGAGTGATTGCATATATTGAATTATAATTTTTATTAAGAATCTACTATGTTCTGGGCATTATGTTTTGGCTAGTAAAAAATCTTAATAGATTCATTCACTCTTTATTATCTAGTGAATGTGCTTTCTAAAATTCTATGATTCTAAGAAGACAATTAATACTTCCACTTATACCTACAGAGGATTAATTACCATAGGAATTGACCCTCCACTATGAAAAACTAGAAAGCTAGAGAAAAGCTATACAGCTACTTTTTGAGACATTACATAGAGACAATGCAGGGTAATAATCCTGAGAAAGGAAATAAATTTTATGAGCCCAAGGAATGCAACAATCCAAGAATATACAAAACAACCTCATAAAACAAAAATAATTGAAGGATTAATGATTTCGAGATTATTAAATGATTGCAAGATTATTAAATCAAGACAGTCTGGTATTGTAAACCTATGAAAGAGAATAGAGATTCCAGAAATAGACCCACAATATGGCCAATTGATTTTCAAGATGCAACACGTCAACAAAATTCATTAGAGAGGGATAGTTTTATCAAAATACTGCTGAAATAATTAAATATTCATAGCCAAAATAAATAATCATCAATCCTTAATTACAGGATATTAATTAAATTTAATTCAAAATAAGCATAATCCTAAATGCAAAAACTAGAACTGGAAAACATCAAAATATTCATAATTATGAATCATCAAAATTTCTCAGTAAATGTAAATCATGAAACATCAGTGAAAACATTGTTAAATAAGACTGCTTGTCAAAAGACACCATTACCAAACTATAAAGGCAAACCACAGAGTAGGATCAATATTAACAATACACAGAGGGCCAACTGACTATAACGGGGCTGAACAGTGTTCCCTGAGTGGTGTGAACATGAATGCCAGAGGACTTGGATCTCAACTAAAAGACAGTATTCCAGTTTCAGAACTTTCAGCACATGGACCTTTTGAAAGTCATGATCTTCTTCAAAAAGGTTTTACTTGTGTGAAAAATGAACTTTTGCCCAGTCATCCTCTTGAATTATCAGAAAAAAAAAATTCCAGCTCAACCAAGATAAAATGAATTTTTCTGCACTGAGAAACATCCAAGGTCTATTAGCTCCTCTAAAGTTACAAATGGAATTTAAGGCAGTGAAGCAGGTACAGCATCTACCATTTCTTTCAAGTTCAAATCTTTCCCTGGATATTTCGAGGGGTAATGATGAGATATTGGATTTGAAGATATTCTTAATGATCCATCTCAAAGTGAACTAATGGGTGAACCACATTTAATGGTATAGTATAAACTTGGTTTACTGTAAGATAGTATGCTGTTCATGAATCAGAGGGGCTGCAACTTGTTACAGTTTTCTTTTGTTATAATTTGATGTATACAACATTAAAAGCACTGACACATGAGATTGTGCCTAAATAGTACCCATAATTATTTGAAATTATTTCAGTCTTCAATTTATGACCATGTGACAATTGAAAGCACTAAAAGGAAGATGATTTTCAAACTCCTAATTTATAGTAAAACCATAGCTTTCTTTGTCATTCAAAATTATTTTTCAGAAATATTATCACTTGTCAACAGGTTCTAATTTAATCTACTTTCTGGATATTCCATAAATTTAATATTTAAAAATAACCAGTATCAATATTTCAGTCTACCAACTTCATAGCAACATCTTTCATAATAAACATTTGTAATTGATTTCAATGACAGCACCTCAAATTGAGTACAGAAAATATTTATCATGTTTCAGTATAGTCTGTGAGAAGGATATTTGTTAAATTGATGGTATATTAGAATTATGACTACTTGATTCTTTTATGATGAAAAGTGTAATTCCAAAGGTTTTTATTTTATCTTTAAGTGAAGAATTAAAGCAAACAGCAGATGTAGATTAAACTCTAGTATTTGATATATGAGCAAACAGCACTGTTAAAGAAAAGTAAAACTCATTTTTATACATGCTATGCATCCCTGAAAAAATTTCATAATAATTTGTTTTAAGCAATTTTCACCATGATTACTCTTCTTTAAAGCATTCGTTTTGAACTTGCCATATAAAAATTAAAGATTTTTAGAACATTAGTGCATGGGTCATTTTTCATGAATTCTAAAATATATTTTGATTATCAGTTTTTTAGGAACATCTTTTATGTAATTATTGATTTAAAACTATCAATATTTAGAGACATTTTTGGTGTCACAACTTTAGGTGGGCTACTACTACTGGCATCTAGTGGGTAGGAGCAAGGAATATAGCTACAATACATAGGACATTAATTTATAGTCATGTAACAAACTGAAAACACTAGAGAAATGACTTTAAATCTCAATTTTTATTGAAAAGGTAGCCTTCTTTGTCTTAAAAAAGAATTACCAATGAATATTCTAGAATTGTTTGCATCTACAGTTTACTCACTGCAACCAAAATTTACTTAGTTCAAAAATGTCAGTAGTGCCAAGGTTGGCAAATATTGAGATAAATCAGATGTTACATTAACAAAAAATCTCTCTTGCTTTGGCTACTGAGATTAAACTTAAAATTGTCTTTGCCAATTCACTCTATACATAAAAAAATGAGAAAATATATAAATAAAAAAGACTCACTGATTATTTCTAGATATATTTGCTTTCAACTAGTTGGAGATTTCTGTTCCCTTGTTGTAGAAATAATACATTCCCCTCCTGACCAGTAGAGAGCATTATGAAAATAATCAGTGTAGTTTGAATGGAAAATCTGCAGTTTTAAATTTAGAAAATGGTACTCTTGGATAGTGCTTACTTTCTGTTGATCGTTTTGTTTCCTCTCTTCACTTTTACCTTCTTTCCTTTTATGTCAGTGGTTCTCATCCCTGAATGCATGTAAGGACTAGTATAGAGTGAATCCTAACAAGCACACTTTTGAGACACTCCTCAGGGTTGAGATCCTTTAATCTACATGCTTGCTTTTCTTTCCTTATTTGCTTTACCTTCTTATTAGCATGAGTTATTCAAAGTTTTCTAGTGTTTCTTAATCTGCAGTCTACAGTGGGAAATTATTGGGATTCCTTCAAAAGGCAGTTGCAGGTCCCTCTGAGTTACTTCCAAACTTTTCAGGTAGGCTTTTTTTTTTTTTTTAGTTTAGATGTTATGATTTTTGGAGAATTAGTTTAAATTAGTTTAGTATTTCCCTTGCCACTATTGTTTCTTAAATAATAGTCTGAGTTCAGGGTCCTTCGTCCTTCATAGGTTAGTATCCAACCTAATGGAAGAACTGAGTTTTCTGCTTCTACATTCATGCTCTCAGTATTTCATATCTGACACCGAATGTGTCAGCAGTTCTACAGCAGACTCCTGTAGGGTGCCTTATTATTTAATTAATTTAAAGGTGTCTACCTTTAATTGGAATCAGATAAGACCGCTCCCACTTCAGAAGGTACCAATCTCAAGTCCAGGGTTGTGATTTGCACTTCTGGTGGACTAGCTATAAATTTGTGGTTCCCATGATCCTCCTCTGGTTCAGTAATTTCGGAGGAGGACAACTCACAGAACTAAGGGAAACACAGTTAGCCATTTATTTTAAAGACTGGTACAAAGAACACAGATGAACAGACAGGTGGAAGAGATGCATAGGGCAAAGTATGTGGGAAGAGGCTTGCAGCTTCCATTCCTCTCCAAGTGTGACACGCTCCATGTGTTCACAAACCTGGAAGTTCTGAGTCTCATCTTTCAGGGATTTTTATGCAATCCTTGTTATGTAGTCATGACTGGTTTATATAACTCTATTCCCAGCTCCTATTCTTATCCTAGAGAAGGAGGGATTGTGGGGAAAGTTCCAAGCTTCTCATAAATATCAATGCCTGATTAAATTTTATTAACATTAAAATAATAAGAGATAGAAGCATACCTAATGTTGATGCAACCTAATGCTATATTCAGCCTTTTAATATATATATGAGGACAAAGGAGTTGGTTGATTTTACCATCTGGAAGTATTGGGGGTTTAGTACATAATTGAGAATTATTTAGCACGCCATGGTATGGCTCTTTGATCAAACACACCTCTGCATTCCTGCTTCTGTACAAAATGTAAATAATAGGCTTATCGCTTTTCATTAATTTTGCCCTTTGCTGTAGATGTTACCCTTTTCAGTAGGATGAGGAAATATACAGCTCACTGTTCTCCTAATTTTTATTATTCCTTTGAATGCAGATATTCAAAAATGTAAAGGATAATCTGAAAAAGTTAAGAAAGGAGAAACAATTCTGACATATCTTTTAAATCTACAACTGGATAAGTGTTTTTTACAAATACATGAAATGTAAATCAAATTTTGACTTGCTATTTCTTAATAAAGGAAAACTAAAAATGCAAAAAAAACTTTATGTATATTAACAAATGAAGTATAGCCATAATATAGGAAAAAAATCCCTTACAACTCAATAAGATAGTCACCTCAATCACTTATCAGCTAATATTATATTACTGCCTCACAAGTAGAAGGCAGTAAAAGGCAAATGAGCACATGAAAAGAAACTCATCATCAGAGATATTCGAATAAAAACTGCACTGAACTACCACCACAAATACATTAGAATTTTAAAATTACAAACATAGCAAATAATGTTGATGAGGACATTTGAACAACTGGAACTTTCATTCACTTGCTCATCAGATTGTAAAATGGTACCACATGATCCAGAAATACCACTAATGGATATATATCTGAAGGAAACTATATCAGTATATCAGAGATATCTGTGTTCCCACACATCTGCACCAAAATTCACAGTATGCAAGAAAGGAAGCAATCATCTGCTGATGAATGGATAAATAAAACGTGGTTCTTATACACAATATAATATTATTATTCTATAAAATGAAAGAAATTTTGCCATTTGTGACATCACAGATGGGACTGGATATCATTATGTTGTTAAAGAAGCCAAGTAGAGTACGGGAAATACTGCATGAACTCACTCATATAAGGAATTTAAGAGTCTATCTCAAGAACTACAAAACACTAAAGAAAGAAATTAAAGAAAACCTTAGAAGATGGAAAGATCTCCCACGTTCTTGGATAGGCAGAGATAATATTGTCAAAATGGCCATACTACCAAAAGTGCTACATAGATTCAATGCAATTCCAATTAAAATCCCAATGATGTACCTTACAGAAATAGAGCAAGCAATCATGAAAATCATCTGGAAGAATAAGAAACCCAGAATAGCTAAAGCAATCCTGAGTAGAAAGACTGAAGCAGGGGATATCTCAATACCAAATCTTCAACTCTATTACAAAGCAATAGTAACAAAACGGCATGGTATTGGTACCAAAATAGACAGGTAGATCAATGTTACAGAATAGAGGACACGGACACAAATCCAAATAAATACAATTTTCTCATACTAGACAAAGGTGCCAAAAATATGCAATGGAGAAAAGATAGCCTCTTCAACAAATGGTGCTGGGAAAACTGGAAATCCATATGCAGCAGAATGAAATTAAACCCCTATCTCTCACCCTGCACAAAAATCAACTCAAAATGGATCAAGGACCTTGGAATCTGACCAGAGACCCAGCATCTTATAGAAGAAAAAGTAGGTCCAAATCTTCAACATGTCGGCTTTGGATCAGATTTCCTTAACAGGACTCCCATAGCACAAGAAATAAAAGCAAGAATCAATAACTGGGATACATTCAAACTAAAAAGCTTTCTCTCAGCAAAGGAAACTCAGCAATGTGAAGAGAGAGCCTAAAATCTTTGCCACTCATACTTCAGACAGAGCACTAATTTCCAGAATATATAAAGAACTCAAAAAACTCTACACCAAGAATACAAATAAACCAATCAACAAATGGGCTAAGGAAATGAACAGACACTTCACAGAAGATCTATAAGCAATCAACAAATACATGAAAAAAGTTCAACATCTCTAGCAATAAGAGAAATGTAAATCAATAGTACTCTAAGATTCCATCTCACCCCAATTAGAATGGCAATTATCAAGAATACAAGCAACAATAGGTGTTGGCAAGGATGTGAGGAAAAAGGTACACTCATACATTGCTGGTGGGGCTGCAAATTAGTGCAGCCACTCTGGAAAGCAGTGTGGAGATTTCTTAGAAAACTTGGAATGGAACCGCCATTTGACACAGCTATCCCACTCCTTGGCCTATACCCAAAGGACTTAAAATCACCATACTACAGTAATGCAACCACATCAATGTTCATAGCTGCTCAATTCCCAATAGCCAGATTGTGGAACCAAACTAGATGCCCTTCAATTGATGAATGGATAAAGAAACTGTGATATATACAATGGAATATTACTCAGCCATAAAAAATAATAAAATTATGGTATTTGCGGGCAAATGAGTGAAATTGTTGAATATCATGCTAAGTGAGATAAGCAAATCTCAAAAAATCAAAGGACAAATGATCTCACTGATAAGTGGATGATGACACATAATGGGGGATTGGAGGTGAGCAAAAATGTAGGAAGGAGGGACTGTATAGAGGGCAAAGAGGGGTGGGAGTGGTGGGGGGAAGGAAAAAACAGAATGTATCAAAAACTATTACCCTATGTAAATGTATGATTACACAAATGGTATGCCTCTATTTCGTGTACAGAGAAACAAGATGTATCCCATTTGTTTAAAATAAAAATAAATTTTAAAAAAGAGTTTATCTCATAGAAGTTGAGAGTAGAATATTGTTTACTAGTAACAGGGAGAGTAGGGAGTAACAAATGATGGAGAAATTTTTATCGATGACAATTAAGTTATAGTTACCTAAGGGGAAGAAATTTTAGTGTGCTCTTTCACAGTATAATGACTATGAATATCAATAATGTACTATATATTTCAAAACACTAATAGAAAGGATATCCAATATTTTCATTATAAAGAAATGAGTGAATGTCTGAGGAAATAGAAATATTTAACCTGATCAAATATTAGCAATGTATACAATGGAAAACATCACATCATACTCCAAACGTGTATAATTTTTATTTTCCATTATTGGTTAAAATATATTTGATTTTAAAACATTGAAAGACCAGCTTTGATCATCATATTTCAAATATTTGCCACTAATTTAAGTTACAAAAACAGAATGTAATATTTTGGAAGTAAAATGTCAGCCAGTGCCCTTACTCAAACCTGGGAATTGCTTTATTTATTTATTTATTTATTTTATTTTTTTTTTTTTTGCGGTGCTGGGGATTGAACCCAGGGCCTTGTGCTTGCAAGGCAGGCACTCTACCAACTGAGCCACATCCCCAGCCCCACTTTATTTTTATAATATTCTAAAATAATGTTATGAAACTACTATGAACTATTGAATACATTATTTGATTTTTCCATACTTGTCACTAAAGTATATAATAAGGTATTTAAATTAACTCATAGGTAAGTAAAACATACAACCACTTTGATAAATAGTTTGGCAACAATTTATTCTCATGTGTTTATTCAAGAGAAAAAAATGTCAACACAAACATCTATATGCAAATGTTGATGGTAATTTTTTTCTGAACCACAATGCTCATCAACAGGAAATATATAAACATACCATGGAATATTCATAGATTATACTACTACTCATCAAAAATAAATTAATAAAATAAATAAAAAATACATGTCTCAAAATACTGCTGAGTGAAAAGAGTCAGACAAAAAATATAGAGAGAGTATTATTCAATTAATATGACACTAGAACAGGCAAAACTAAGCTAAAGAGTCAGAAAATTGATAATTGGCTACATAAGCATGGGGTTAGTAGAGAGAACTGATTATAAAGAGACACAGGAAACTTTCTGAGATGGTGAAAATATTTATAGCTTGGTTTTGGAGGCAGCTACATGGCATGTGCATTTGTCAAAATTGATCAAACTGTAGCATAAAAATAGGAGTGTTTTATTTAATGTGGATTTTATTACAGGTATTTTAAAAAGTAAAACAAAATTGACAGTTTTGATTGTCAACTGTTCTAGCTTGTAGTTTAGAGAGTTCAATATCTAAATTCCTTTTATCTCCTATGATAAACTTGAATTTTTGAAGAGCAAAGATGATCTAAACAGGCTCATTACATTCTCATTCACAATTTCCATCAATTTCATCATTACAGTTATAGTGATTAAAAATAAACTCTCAACTCTATCATGGTATCTGGAAAGAGTACCACATATTGTTGGATCCATTTCTAATTAATATGTCCAACAATTTTGTACCGCAGAAAAGTTTCCATTTTCCAGACATGCTTTAAATGTATTATATCTACTTACATGATCCCACTTTTCATTTTTACCTATTCTAAATTCTTATAATCTAGGATACCTGATGCCAAAGTTCATTTTGTCCATAATGAAATAAAATATCACAATTCTTTTGGCCCAAAAGATACATCCATTTTGTATATAAAATCTAAATTTCATAAATAATCCCTGACTACTTCCTAATTATTATAGTTTGGATATGAACTGTCCCCCAAAGGCCTCCATTTTGAAGTCTTAGTCCTCAGGTGGTGGAGTAATTGGGAATTGGTGGAAACTTTCTGGATGGAGGAAGTAGGCAACTGGGGACATGTCCTTAAAGAGTATTTCTTGTCCCCAGTCCCTTCCCCCATCTCTCTTCTCTCTTCTTTCTCTCTCTCTCTCTCACTCTTTTTCATCACCCTTTACCCTCTTCCTCTTTCTCTCTGTTTCCTGGTTGCCATGAGGTGATAAGCCTGCTCTGCTACACTCTCACTACCTGCCTTGTCTGAGACCCAAAGCAAGGGAGACAGCTGTCCTTGAACTGAAACCTCTGCAACTGTGTGAGTCAAAATAAATCTTTCATCTTCTAAGTTGATTTTCTAAGGTATTCTGTCATAGCAATGAAAACCAATTAATAAGTCAGACACCGTAGCCCACAAATGTAATTAAAGTGGCCAGGGAGGCTGAGGCAGAAGGATTGTGAGTTCAAAGCCAGCCTCAGCAACTTAGTGAGGCCCTAAACAAATTAGTGAGCCCCTGTCTTTAAATAAATTATATTTTAAAAGGCTAAGGATGTGGCTCAGTGGTAGGGCACCCTTGGGTTCAATCCCCCATACCAAAAAAGAAAAAAAAAGAAAACTGACTAGCATACTATTGACTGATTATAGTCATTCTAAACCTTTCCCAGGAAATATTTACTATGCCAGATTTAATACATTTCCAAAACACCTACTCTTTATTGAAAGATTGAATATAAATTATCCCATTTATTTATATGATATCTATATAATTACACACATGCACACCCAGGGGATAGTAAGACAACAATACTTAACAGTATCTATGAGTTGCATATGGTTTTCTTTCATTGAATTTGGTCATGGGGATAAGTTTTTAGGTAAATAATTAAAATGGTGCTGTGTTCAACTAACTGTTGGAAATTGTCTCCACCCATGAACTCTGGATAAGTCCAATTATAATTCAAAGGTAAGTGATATTTTCTTATTACAATGTTACATAATCAGAGGGAGGAAAGATAAATAGCAAGGGCACAGTGAAAGAAACAGATGAGGGACATTGAAGTAGAGCATAATTCAGTGCTTCAAAGCAGCATAGTACTTAAAAGATCACCTCTAGTCCAAATCTTACATTCTAAAGATGACAATACTGGCACTCCAAGAGAGAAATAGACTTTTTCACATTATAGATCAAGTTCATGGCAAAGCTAGGTCCAGAATTAGGTCATCTAACTCTCAAAACCATGCTATTTGTACCATCAGTGCAGCCTGGATGAAGGGAGAATGGAAGATTTTACAAAGAAAGAGAGAAAGAAGAATGGAAAAAGAAGGAAACTGAGAAGCACTGGGGATGAGATAATGAGAGAAAATTGGTTAGGTATTTATAGGTCACAATACCTTGACCTTTTTTAACCAAACAATTCCTGAACATGGGCAAACATTCCCATTTACTTCCTTGTCAGTGTCTTTCTCACAATTACAAAAGAACACAGGAAGACCTAAGGAAACCTATCTAGAGAAGCAAAGTTAAAGTGTGTAGGATCTGAAAATAGACTTAACATCCATAAATTTCCTCCTTATCCAGAGGTGGCAGCCAGACTGGGGCCGAGTTTGGAAATGTCTGTGGCCATTGGCAGTGCTGAGGTTGGAAAGAGCCAAGGGAATAACAAACAACCACAAGTTTGCCTCCAGAGACAAGATCTTCTCCATCCTGCTCACTCCTCCCTTTGTGGACTGCTGCAGACTTTCAGCCATGGATTTGAAAATCTCATTCACCTGCAAAAGGCTTCATTACTAATTATCTGTGGTGGAGGGAATGGGATCCAATTGAGTTTCAAGACTAACTTCACATTAACAGGAGAAAGTAAAACAAGGTAAGGGAGTATAGCAAGGTAACTATGAGGATCAAGGGACACGACTGCCACAGTGCAGCCTAGTGGTTAAGAATATGTGTTCTAGAACTGGTTTGCTTCCATTCATATTATTTCTCTGCCACTTAGATGTTGCCTATTTTGAGCAAGCCATTTAGCCCTTTTGTGTCTCAGTTCCCTGATATATAATAAGGATAATAATACCTCCTTCATAGAACTGTGAGGACTAAATTAATAAGATAAAATATGCCCAGCATATAGTAGCCAATTAAGGAATGTTAACTTCCTTCCATATTCAGATCTCTGGAAGAATACTATAGGGGGAATAAGACCAATTAGCTTCTGCATGAGTCACGGTGGGGGTTCACACTTTGTATTAGTGGATAGTAGCAACAGGAAGATAAGACCTAAACTGAATATAAGGAAAAATTTTCTAATATTGCTTTCCAACAAGCTGGTTCCTATGCTAACGATGTAAAAGCATAAATTGGGCAACCACTTGGCAAAATGATAATGGAGAATTAAAATAACAGAATTAAGATTTAAATGCTTTTCAGCATCTCTTGCATCTAGTCAAGGAAAGTCTAATTATTCTATAAGGCTATATATGGAATCACTCCACGAAGGGGTCTGGGTTCCACAAAGAGATGAGGAAATATGTTCTCCATTGGAAAGAGGGACATACCTTTGAGATAGTCAGACTAACTGGTAATACCAGGACCAAGAAATTCCTCCTCTGTTTAATCACTTAAGAAATTCTGAAAATAGAAGACCTAGAGCTCTTTGTCTCACTCTGTTCTGATAATCTTTGAAAAATACAGAAAGAAAACAAATTTTCCTGCTGCACTTGAGGGATATGCAAAAGGAACTGTAGACATGAATTCTTTAAAACAAATTAAACAGTTATGTAAAACAAATTAAAAGGAAACATCCATTTTACTGGATCAATGCCAACCATATTAAGTATTAGGTGTGTGGTTCAAGCCAGATTTCCAGAGATGCCATAAAGTTGCCATGTACATTTGGGCACATCCTTTCCCCTCTCTTGTTCTCTGGTTTCCTTTCTCTAACTCAAGGATCTGGGACTAAGCAATCTTGGAAGTACAGTGACAATATAATTTATTATCCAAACTGAGTCACTACCAACAATCATGCTGTGACAACAGACTGAGGAAATGGGGATGTATGGTTACTCTAAGAGTCACCTTGCAGCTTTGTCTATTTGTGACTCTATGATTCTATTGGCGGACCAATACAAAATATAAATCCAAATTATTTAATTCTATTATCCCTGAATAAATATTTGGCTCCTAGATTGCTACCAGAACGTTGATGACACCAAGTCAATAAATTGAAACCTCACCGTTTTAAGGGAATATGCCCTCAAATATACTACATCACCCACTCACAAAAGGCAATGGCAGAATTAATATCATAAGGTTTACTGCTCCTTGGATATTCCAACTTCCCTGGGAATAATGTTTGAGTTTCATGGACTCTTAGAAGTGATAAAGTCCTTGAGATCGCATAATTCAGTCATTTCCACTTATTTTCTTTTTCATTTTAGCAGTTGCATCATCATTTCAGATAACTTCTTCTCAAAATTTAATATGTAAGTGGAAAACTAATTTGATTGAAGGGCACAGGATGTGCAGGTATAGAAATACAATCCTAACTCACTAGACCTCTCTGAAATCCTAGAGCTCAGCAATACACAACCTAATATTTTAACCTGATAACAACACCACCAGGCTCAATTTGAGGAGGTGGATTTCCATGTAATGCTAGTGGAGGGTTGTTGTATGCCTCAGGCCAGATGCATATCTTTATTTTAGAGAGAGGCAGAGAGAGAACAATGGGAAAGCTAGTAGAAATTGAGGAAACATCCACAAAGTTGGAAAAAGACTTCAAAATGGAAAGTCTGGGGCCACCAAAAACAAGGAATATGTAATGGGCCTTTAATCCTCACACCATTCAGATCACCAAGCCCCTGCCCTCACTTTGCATTCCCTAAAGAGATTCAGGATCCTTTCCTTTTGTAAGCTTTACAGAAAAGCAGGAAGTTCAATAAATTAATGTCAGCTAATGTTGAAGATTACATCATTTTTTCCCTTTTGGAAAGAAGTCAGTTTTACTAGAGAAAAGTGTTTGGTTTTTTGAAAGTTTCCAATTAGAAACCTGTGTCAGAACCACCATAAATCAGATGTTTCTTCCTACCATCCTGAAGGAAACACCTACCTTTGAGAACCAGCTAACATTTATCTTGGCCTTTTGAATTGGCAGAGTGTCAGATACCTGATAGTACATATTGCCTGTAGGTACCTCAAGTTTTTGCTCCTCAAATTGTTCTGAACAGGTCCCTGGTAATTTTATTAAGCAACTTATTTTCCACCTTCAGTCCTTAGTAAACTCTATGTATATTAACAATTGATACTTTATAAAATCAGAGAATCCTTGACTAACAAATACAAAATTTATTTGAGATCATATTGATACCCTAGATCTGTGTTCTTCCAAGAGCTTCCATCTTACTCTTCTCCATCATGGTTAAAGAGCCTAATATGGACTGACAGTTTGACCAGACAATAAAAATACTTTCTGATTTTTTTCTTGACTGAGGTCTGTTGTCCTCTAAATTTCAGTGAGCCATAATTAAATAGAATTATATCAAGAGAAGAATGATTGTTATGGAGAAATGACTCAGAACCATATTGTATGAGAACCTGGAATAGTATAGTCTACAGTAAAGAGATGTATTTAAATATCCTGAGGATTATTACAGGGAAGATATAGGAACTTTGTGCATTGTGAAATTTGTACTCCTTTCTGAACAATCCCAATGATTCCCTAAGTCAGCCAAAATGTTCAGAACATTCTTGCATGTGAAAAGGCACTTTAGATACTTGTAGATAAATTTGAAACTCCCTTTACAATTCATCTCCCTGAACCCTCTTTTTCTAGTTAAATGTATGAATAGTCTTTGTTCCTTATAAAGCAAAGTTTCAAGAAGCCTCTCCATCCTATTTAATCTCTTCTTTAAACACTGTAGTCTGTCAGTGTCCCACAGAAAAATTGAGGCCCAAAGTCAGGTTACAAGCATGCCAGTTAGAGTCTGACCAATAAAGAAGAAAGTGGAACTAATAGTTCAGACACTATTCAGTTAGGATAAACTAAAAATGTGTGTGTTACGTGCCCATAGAAATTCAGCACAAACAATGATATAAATTCAAAACCAAACCAAAACAAAAAAAAATACCTTTTTGAAAACCCTGTGTCGGGGCTGGGGAGATAGCTCAGCTGATAGAGTGCTTGCCTTGCAAGCACAAGGCCCTGAGTTCAATCCCCAGCACCGGGGGAAAAAAAAAAAAAAAAAAAAAAAACCCTGTGTCTATAAGCCATGTTTTCCTCATTCTGTCCTTAAAAGATAATTTCCCCTTTGTATTTTTTTTTGGAGAGGTTATATCCAAAGTTAACAGCTTGCATTTGTGCTTATTAAAATTCATATTGCTCTTTTGTATCCTAATTATGTAACTGACTATTTCCTTTCAACTTTTAATCTGAATATATGCTTATTAATACCATTGATATCATTCTCATAGTAAGCACAAAAATATGGAAGAGAATGAGGCCAAAATCAAACTATATTTTCCTCCTTTAGATGTTTTCCTCAAGACACTCCATTCTAAAATCCTATGGCTTAAGTCTCCTCTAATCAGAAAATCCTATGGCATGTGTACTCTCTATTCAGACAGTCTTGTAGCTGATGTAGACTCTAATCAGACAGCATTCAAAACACTTGCAAATACTCATAAATCTATCCTCCGAATGTATCCATCCTTCCCAGAAAGATAGCAAAATTAACTATTCAATGTCTTCAGCAACCCCAATATTCTATGTCTCCAGCATTTCCTATTGTTTCAACTATAGAAACCACATCTTTAAAAGTAACTCAGCTATTCGGGAACGTTCTATCTATAGTATATCAACACAAGTTCTAATGATTATGGATTCCTCTTCTAAAATCTTCCAATATTTAATTCCAGAGTATAGCCATCAGCATCAAGAACAATAGCATTTTTTCCTTTCTTTTTCAAAGATAAGACTGAAATTGCCCTCTCTAGATATATGACATCTCTGTAGGTCCCTAGTGACTGTTTTTACAGGTTTTGCAGTTGTACCCACAAGTTTTATTAATACCTAGGGAAACCATTCTTTTAGCTGGGAAATTTATACCTAATTCCAACAGGAAAATATTCTCTTTCCATCTCCAAAACACTGAAACTTTTATCTAGTTCCTAGCAATATTTGCTTTATCCTGTTGGTCTGGTGGTCTTTTTGTCCCTTACAATGTAGATGGAAGCCAAATAAAAGTATGCTACTTCTGTTTTTCTAATTAAAAACCAAGGCCTAGAGAACAGGACACACAGTGACTTTGCATCACAGCTAAAAGGAAAGACATGTTGTTCAAACAACCACTATTCTTCCCATTCTACAAGGTAAATGTCTTATTGAATAACTAAAATGTATTACCACTTCTCGTTATGTCATAATTGATTACCTCAAAGAATCTTTAGATGTTCAAAGAGTCGAAATAACTTAATCAAGGACACACACTGACAACCCCAGCAGATTCTGCTAATGTAAGACATAGGTTCACTGAAACTCCAACAACAGAAAACTCAATGCTGAAGGAAGATTTAAATGGGAACTAAAAGATAAGCTATCCAGATTTTTCAGTTGGGTCTACTGCCCACTGACTAGTATATCTCATTGCAGGATCCGACTGAGGACCTACAGGTGGAGAACTTGGATCTGAGATTTTTCTGAATGCCTTGTCTGTCTGGAGAGCTATAAAGGCAGCAGAGCAAGCCATCCCCAACCTTCAGCAAAGGCAGGGACAGAGAGGGTGTTACATCCCTGCTGATGTTTTTAAGTATTTGACCCTGAGGAGCCTTGAGTGTCTCCATGGCCAGGAAGGTGACCACTACTGAAGCCGCAGATGCCACCTACTGGAGAGTGGATTCACTTACCTCTCCTTTACAGAGAAGAGGACAATGACTGGCTCAAAGCCTGGTGCCTGCTTTCACTAAGTGCTTTGTTTTTCTTTGTTTCCCTAGGGATTTTTAGTATAATTTAAAACATATTGGGGGCAGAATGTCCTTGACAGTTTTAAACAACAACACATCTGAAATAACTATATCCGTAAAAGTAAACAAATTAAATCTTGACAGTTCAGAGTATCGCCTTTCCCACTTTCTTTTCCTAGTTACATTTTACAAAAGTCATTGAAAGAGTGCACATGTGACTTTTTTCCATTAACTATTTTGTTTTTTAAACTTTTAGGTATATCATTTGTGCACTACTTAGAGGCTCTGTGGAAAGGTCAGTCTTGACTTTGGTGTTCAGGACAGAAGAAAGAGGGGAAAGGTAAAGCTTAGCAGCTTGGAAAAAATGAAGGAATCCTTATCAGAGGGGACTTTTTGTTTTGATGTCTCACAAAGTGTGTATTCCTTTGGAAGGAAGAAAGCCAACAACTACCAGACATTCCATGTGAAAACTCTTGGGTACAGACTGGGCCACCTCTCTCCAGTGCCCCTAACCTCTTTGTGTTGAGCCTTTGGGTTGAAGAGTCAGCAGGGAACACAGTGCCCGGGCAACTGAGAGACACCACCACATCACTTACCTGGAGTCCTAAGCAGGTCAAGCAGAAAGCAGAAGGCCAGGGAACCATGGCATGTCACAAGCATCCTAGAATGCTGAATGAGATAAGAGTGGTGCTCTCTCTCCCTCCTATGTTGTCTTGCTCCTTGATCTGAGAGAAAGGCAGGGCGTGGGGATCAAGGGTGTGTCCTCTCACCTCTCACCTCTGAACTCTGGCTCTACTGCTTCTCCCACTCCCACCTGAATTTTCAGCCCTGCACTGGTTTCTTCCACAAAACTCTGAACCCCTCCTCTGGGCCTCTGAAGATACCTAGATGTTCTGTGGGTTGAGCACTGACTAGGCCATCTAGACAAGGACTCTTTCTCTCTGCCTTCCCCTACCTCTGCCCAGGCCCCCAGTTCCCTGATAACCTTTGACAGCAGGTGAGCTATTGGGGTTCCTGTGGCACCTCTTCCCAAAAATGGCAACCTTACAGGTGTCTCTCAGCTCCTCTGAGGTGCTCCCAACTTTCTATTGGAAAAAGTTGAGCAGAGGCTGTAAAAATGGTCCACAGGGAGGAAGTTCAGACTGCCTGCATCAAGGCCAGGATGTGGAGTGGGGTGCCCGAGAGGAACCTGGAGGAAGAAAGGCTTCCTGCAAAGTCAGAGGAGGCTAGTGCAGCCAGTCGGGAGGAGAGGAGAGAATCCAGAATTGACTAGGGAAACTTTGAGGTGTCTAAATCTGAGAGCTGCGCTGAACTAGGGAGGGAGCGTGTCAAGGGGGGAGCCTATGTGGAGCCTATCAGACTCTCCCCCAGTATGACCATCCTTTGGCTGATAAATGGGACAGATCTTGATGAGTGTGGGGGTTCTCTCAGGAAGAAGAGGAAACACAAACTTTAGTTAAAGTGTGCACGAAAGGAGAGTTCTGAAGCTTGACTTCAGCCTTCAGAGTCTGAGGCTGCTGAGGCTGCTTGGGGACTGGATTACTGAGATGCAGACTTTTAGAGAAGTGCTGAGAATTGTGAGGCAGGTGAGTGTTGGCGACTATAACTGAATGGAGAACCTGTGTTATAAAGGAAGAAACTGAGGTCATAGCAGGCATTCACCTTTCTCTGGGTTAACACAGAGGTACAGAGTGAATGCCTGAACGTGGAAGCCATATTTTTTATGTTTTCACTGTTTCCCTCTCTTCTCCATGATGGCAGGGGCGGACTTGGGGTACATATGGAAAAAGTAGACTGAAATACCCACAAGACCTTGGGGGAGAACGGGTTAATTAAGCCTGAGCTGACACTGTAATCAAATCCCCCTCTGCCTATGCTCTCTGGAAAATTAGAAAGAAAATCCAGGGAGCCCCTTTTGTGTCCTCTCCCCCATTCTCACACCTCTACCAACCCAGCTAGATTTGTAGGTCCAGAATCTGCTTCCCTCAACTTATTCCTTCTCCACAGGCTGCTGGTCAAGTGAAACTAAAGCATTAGAAGAATAAGTAACTGAAGCTGCATCATTCAGCTAGGAAGTGGTGAGACCCAGACGCACATTCAGTTATGTTTCATTCCAGACCTCACATTCAAAACCATTAGATTATGCATGTGAAAACACTTTGCTAATGTAAGGGAGTAATAAAATCAGCAGCCCTTTCAGGGATTTCCAATCTAACCTCCACTATGTACACATGTAGAAGCAGTAGTACAGAGAATAGTATCACTCACAATAAAGCAAAACACAGGGCCTGGCACACAGTAGGTACTTTAAAGAGATTGAGAAATAACAATGATTAAATGGTAGAAAGATCAATAGTAGAATAGCAGAAAGAGAGTAGGAGTTGGGGAAAGGGAAGGGGAAGGAGAGGTACTGGGGTCTGAATTAAAATAAGATGTGTTTCATGTTTGTATAATTATATCAAAATGGATTCTATGGTTATAAATAACTAAAAAGAGTCAATAAAATTAAAAAGAAATAGATGGTATTGTTGAATGAGGACAATAAGAGTTAGAAAAAGGATATGCCATGAAAGTACCAGAGATAGTAGTAAAGACAGGCCTCTGGAATTTCTTGATGACATGTGCTTTATTTTGTAGTGAAGTTGGGGAACCTCATCTGAGTGTTGTTAGGTATACTTTGCCTCAGTTAAGCCCAACCTGCCTGAAACTGAGCTCAGTGTGTGTTTAAAAACACACAGTGTGTGTTTACAATCAGTCATCTGCCACACTAGATGTTTCAGAGTCATTCTTTACTATTTCTCTGCATTGGTTCACTCTCTACCTCTCACTAGGTGCTTCCAATTTTTCACTAAATTATGTGGATTCAGTCTTAAAAATGACTCTGATAAGGCTTCTCTTCACTGAGATTGGTGCTTCAGCCTCCTGAGGTGTCATCTCCCCTGAGTCCTTCTTTTCCACTGTACCAAGAGTGGACAGCCTTAAAACAATCATTTTTTTGTTTGTTCTTTTGCTTTAAATTTTCCATTTTTGCCTCTTTTGGCTCCATCCTAATATGTTAGCTTCATTTCCATCCATTTCTTACTTCACCCCTCATTTCCTCATCTATTACATGGGGACTAAAAAGATCATCTAAGTTATTGGGTTTCTCTGAAGATTAAACAAGCACATATAAGGATCTTACACAGCACCTAATACAAAAGGAACACTGAATAGTATAAGATGTTGTCAAAGTGTTCTCTTTCTTAGTAAATGTCACTACCATCCACTCAATCTCTCAAGTTAGAAAACTTATGGTCATCCTAGACTCCCATTCTCTTTCTTAACATTCTCATTCAGTCCATCAATAAGACATTGTGACTCTACCTCCAAAATGTATCTGAAGTCATCTATTTCTCAGGAATTGCCACAAGAAAGAAAAAAAAGATCTGGTGGGTATTATTATATACATCTTTCACCACCTTCCACCAGCATAACTTCTCTTTAATAGGTCTTATACATTGGGGGTCCATGCAAGCTTTTATTTAGAGAAAGCAGTGAATATTTTAAAAATACTGAAAGTAAGTAACCTTCAAGATAAACTACAGGCTCCTTTAGCAAAGCATAAAAGCTATTTATGACTTGGGCCTTGTCCTGACTCATATTTAATCATGCCCTGCACTCAACCTTGTACCATGAACTCTATACTTCCCACTGTAGTGTTACACAATTCCATGGAGGTCTTATGGTCTTTTTGGCCTCAGAACATTGTGATCCTACTTGCCTGGTTTCTTTACTTGGGTAACCCTTACAGGTCCTTGCATGCCTCATTTGAAGCAACATTTGTTCCATAAGATCCTTTGTCTTTACTTTCTTAAAACAGAGTTTTACACTTCTCTCTTCTACTCCAAGAGCCTCCTGAACATGTTTTCACTACATTTAGGAAAACATTAATGGCATGAATGTGACTTATTTCTCTTTTCTTTTTATATATTTATTATTTATTTTTGTTCTAATTAGTTATACATAAAAGTAGAATGCATTTTGATACATCATATATTAGATGGAGTAAAATTTCTAATTTTTCTGGTTTTACATAATGTAGAATCCCATTGGTCATATAGTTGTATATGTACATAGGATAATAATGCCTGATTCCTTCTACTATCCTGCCTACCCTTATATCCCCTCCCCTCCCTTGACTCCCCTCTACATAATCTGAAGTAACTCTTATTCTTCTTTAGCCACCCCCAGTTATTGTGCATTAGCATCCACATATCAGAGAAAATAATCCGTCTTTGGTTATTTGGAATTGGTTCATTTCACTTAGCATTGTATTCTCCAGCCCCATCCATTTACCGGAAAAAGCCATAATTTCATTTGTCTTTAAGGCTGAGTAATATTCCATCACACACACACACACACACACACACATATGTATATATCACATTTTCTTTATCATTCATCTATTGAAGGGCACATAGTTTGGATCCATACTTCAGCTATTGTGAGTTGAGCTGCTATAAATATTGATGTGGCTGCAGCACTGTAATATGCTGATTTTATGTCCTTTGGGTATAAACCAAAGAGTAGGATAGTGGGTCAAATGGTGGTTCCATTCCAAGTTTTCTGAGGAATTTCCATTCTGCTTTCCATAATAGTTACACCAATTTGCAGTCCCAGTCCCACATCCCTGCCAAAACTTATTGTTGTTTGTGTTCTTGAAAATTGCCATTCTGACTGGGGTGAGATGAAATCATAAAGTAGTTTTGATTTGCATTTCACAAATTACTACAGGTGTTTGACATTTTTTCATGTATTTGTTGATCAATTGTATTTCTTCTTCTGTGAAGTATTTGTTCAGTTCCTTAGACCACTTATTGATTGAAGTTATTTGTTTCTGTGGTGTTAAGTTTTTTGAGTTCTTTATATATCCTGGAGATTAATGCTATCTCTGAGGTGCATATGGTAAAGATTTTCTCCCATTTTGTAGGCTCCTTCTTCATGTTGTTTCCTTTGCTGAGAAGAAGCTTTTTAATTTGAATCCATCCTATTTATTGATTCTTGATTTAAATTCCTTTGCTTTAGGAGTCTTGTTAAGGAAGTCAGATCACAGGCCAACATGGTGAAGATTTGGGCCTACTTTATCTTCTATTAGATGAAGGGTCTCTGTTCTAGAGCCTAAGTCTTTGATCCACTTTGAGTTGAGTTTCATACAGAGTGAGAGAAAGTAGTTTAATTTCATTTTGTTCCATGTGGATTTCCAATTTTCCCAGCACCCTTTGTTGAAAAGTCTCTTTTTTCTCTAATGTATGTTTTTGGCACCTTTGTTGAGTATGGAATAACTATATTTATGTAATGGTGAGATTCACTGTGGTATTTATTCATATATGTATACACAAATGTTAGGTCAGATTCATTCCACTGTCTTTCTCTATCCATTCCTTCTTTCCTTTCTCTTCACATGAGGAGAAGGCAGAGAAGGAGTAGAACTACTTCCAATATAAATGAAATAAATTTTTCAATTAAAAAATGCAGACTGGCTAAATGGATAAAATAGTAAGATCAAATAATTCATCAAGAAACACACTTCACAAGTAAAGACACACAGAGATTGAAAGCAAAAGGATATGAAATGATATTCTAACCAAATGGGAATCTGAAGAGAACACGCCTAGCTATATTTATATCTGATAAAATAAGCATTAAGACAAAAACTGTAAAAAGGGACAAGAGGTTACCATATAAATGATCGGTATCAATTCAAGGAAAAGATTAAAAGACCACAAATACATAAGCACTAAGTGTCAGAGCACCCAATTTTATAAAACACTAATGGAACTAAAAGAGGTATAGGCAGCAACAAAATAATAAGGGGATTTAAAAACCTTGTCATCATTGCATAGATCATCTAGACAAAAAAATACATACAGGTTAAATATATTGTACATCAAATGGACTTAACAGACATTTACAGAAGATGCTATCCAACAACTGCAGAATATATACCCTTTTTGTTATGGCATAAAATTTTCTCTAGAATAGACCATATACCAGGCCACAGAACAATTCTTAACATCCTATGAAATGAAATCATATCTTGTATCTTTTTTGATCACAGTGAAACAAAACTACAAACAAAATTAAATAACAAAAGAAATTTTAGAAAGCACACAAATGCATGGAAACCGAACAACATATATTTCAGTGAAAAAATGAAACATCAAAAAAATCAAAATTTCATTTTGCTACATATGGAGTTCCAGGTTTCCCAGCACTATTTCTTGAAGAGGCAATCTTTTCTGCAATGCATGGTTTTGTCACCTTTGTCTAGTATGAGCTAATTGTATTTATGTGAGTTTGACTCTGTGTCTTCTATTTGATGTGTCTATTTATTTCTTCCAATTTTCTTCTGGTTTTCTTATTGTTTAGAACTCTGTACAACCAAAAAAACACAAGAGAATATTGATTGCTATGAATACTTCTCAGCTTATTGGGGCATAGAACAAATGGGGAAGATGATACAGTGAACCTATAGAACAAAGTGGAAGATATCTAGTACAATGGTATCAGATACCCAGGAATGCCAAATTATGTTGCTCTCCCACTTATTTTCATTAGACCCCTTCCATTCTTACAAGGTTCTAAAACAGAGATCGAAACAAAACAGCAATGGTAGAAAAATGAGGTCCCCCCAAAATGAGATCTAGTGAGAGCAAGGTTGGAGTTTCCTCTTAATGTTTTTCCTTTGCAGGGATATAAATCTTGGAACTAAAATGAAGAAGAATGTTATTTCTTTTTCTCCCTCATTACAATAGCTAGAATTTCCACTCTTGTGTTGATTAAGAATAGAGGGAGTAGATATAATGCTTGTCTCCAGGATATGTATAGATATTATATAGATGTTCCTTATCAAATTGAGGAAGTTGCTCTCTGTCTCTAGGGCATTATTTTTTAATTGTGAATGGGTGTTGAATTTTTTTCAATATGTGCTTTCTGTGTCAAATGATATGATCATATGATTTTTTACTTTATCCTGCTGATATATTTATTGATTGAGTTTTAAATGTTGAAACATTAAAAAGATGATTTGATTATATTGTATAATTCATTTTATATATTGTCAAGTTACATTTGCTATTATTTTTTATTTATTTTAGTGAATCAAAGTTATCCATATTAGTTGGGTTAATTTAGACATATTCACAAATTCATATAACACAAGTTTCTCCATTTCAATCCCCAGTACTATACCCTTTACTCCCCTCCTCCATTCTCAATTCCCTTTCTCTATCACTGGTTTTCCTTAAATTTATTTATTTTTCAATTTATACATTAGAGTTACACATAAAATTTGAATGCCTGTGATATATTCATACATGCACCTAATATAATTTGGTCAATTTCATTCCTTAGTTCTTCTCTTTTCCTCCCCTCCTTCCACACTCCTTGATCCCTGATTTCTAAACACTGTTGATCACCATTCTATATTCTTGAGATCCCTCCATTCTTATTTCTTTTTTTCCTCTTTAGCTTCTGCATGTGGAATTTGCTAAATTCTAATAGTTTTATTAGTGCATTATAATTGTACATAATAGTGGGATTCATTTTGGCATTATCATATATGCATGTAATATAATTTGATCCATTTTAGTCCCTAGTACTTCCTACTTCCTCTTTCCTCCCTTTTCCCTATTCACCTTCCACTACTCTACTGGTCTCCCACAACACATACTATGAGTAAGCATGGGTTTTACATGATTTTAGGAAATGAAAAAAGAAAAATGGCCCCAATCTTCTTGGAGTTCACAATCTAAAAGAACAGTCCACTTGTATTATGGTCATTGCTTACATATATAAGAATTAAAATAATGTTAGTGTTATAAAATCATCTAGGAGGGAGAAAGCAAAGGGAGTAGAGTTTAAAAATGGGGGATCAAGGGGAGGGGAAGGAGGGATGGAAAGTCTACTTTTCTAACAATTTTCAAAAATATATTGTTATTAAGTATCATCACTGTTATGGTTTGGATAAGCAGTGTCCCCCAAAGATTCACGTTGAAGGCTTGGAATGCAATGTTCAGAGGTGGAGCTTTGGGGAAGTCATTGAATCATGAGGCTCTGACCTCATCAGTGCATTCATCCTGGGAGCTGGTGGAAACTTTGTTGGTCTAAACTGGTTAAAGGAAGCAGGTCTTTTGGGACATGCCTTGGGAAGGGTATGTCTTATCCCTAGCGCCTTTCTCTCTCTCTCTCTCTCTCTCTCTCTCTCTCTCTCTCTCTCTCTCTCTCTCTCTCTCTCTCTCTCTCTCTCTCTCTCTCTCTCTCTTCCTCCCGCCCTCCCTCCCTCCATCCCTCCCTTCTGCTTCCTGGTTGCCATGATCTGAGAGACTTTATTTCACAACGCCCTTATCCATGACGTTTCTGTCTTGGGGCCAGCCAATCATGGATCAAAATCTCTGAAATCATAAACCAAAATAAATCCTTCATCTTTTAAGTTGTTTATGTCAGGTATTTTGGTAATAACAATGGAAAACTAACTAACAGATTCACCATGTTGTACAATATATTTCTTGAACTTATTTCTTCTAACTGAAATTTTGCATCCTTTCATCTAAAACTCCATACCTTCTACCCCCTGGCCTCTGGGAACCATTATTTTACTGTTTCTTCTGTGAGTTCCACATTTTAGATTCCACATATAACTGAAAGCATGCAGTACTGATCTTTCTGTGCCTGGCCTGTTTTATTTAGCATAATGTCCTCCAGGTTCACTGGTGTTATTACAAGAGCTAAGATTTATATTTTTAAAATGCCAAATAGTATCCATTGTATATATATACAACCTTTCCTTTATTCGTTAATCCCATGATGGACAGTTGGGTTGATTTAATATCTTGGCTATTATGAATAATGCTGCAATGAACATGGGTATAGGGATATCTATTTATTATACTGATTTCATTTCCTTTGGATACATACCTAATATTAGGGTTGCTGGATCACATGATTATTCTATTTTTCATTTTTTGAGGAACTTCCATATGTTTTTCATAATGCCTATATTATTTTACCTTCTCATCACAGTGTTTCTCCCTCGCTTCATCACCACTTATTACATTTCATATTTTATAACAGTTATTCTTGAAGGTATGAGATGATATGTCATTGTGGTTTTTAATCTGCATTTCCCTAATGATAAGTGACATTGAATATGTTTATATACCTGTTGAGTAATTTTATATCATCTCATAAGAAATGTCAGCTCAGATTATTTATTATTATTATTTTTATACTTTAATCATGTGCTCTGTTTTGCTTTGTTTTTTTACTATTAACTCACACATGTTCCTTATATTTTGAATGTCAATCCTTTATCTGCTATATGGTCAGCAAGAATTTTTCTCCCATATTGTTGCCTTTTCAATTCTTGTTTGTTTCCTTCACTACGCAGACATTGGTTTGATATAGTCTTACGTGTTTTTGTTTTAAAAATTTGTTTTGTTTTGGTGCCTAAGTATTTGCGTAATATCCAAAAATCATTTCTAAGGTCAATGTCAAGGATCCTGTCCCCTGTGTTTTCTCCTTATAGTTTTAAGGTTTCAGATCTTAAATAAGTTTTAATCCATTTTTGGTTAGTTTTGTTATGTGGTAAGGATAAGGATCCAATTTCACTCTTTTGTATGTGAATATTAAGTTCTTCCAAAACCATTTATTGGTATTATGCTTTTCCTATTTTATATTCTTGGCAGCCTTATAAAACATTACTTGACTACATGTTGTAAGTTTATTTCTTGGTTATATGTTTATTTCTTGATTTATATGCCTTCTTTTTATGCCAGTATCATGCTGTTTGGACAGCACTAGCTTTGCGAGCTCATTTGAAATCTGGAAGCATGATCTTTCCAGCTTTATATTTTTTGTCAAGATTGCTTTGACTTGTGATGTCTCTTGTAATTACATACAAATTTTAGGGTATTTTTTCTATTTCTCTGATAATACCATTAGAACTTCATAGATATTGCATTGACTTTATAAGAAAATTTGGGTAATATGAACATTTTAATAATATTAATTCTTTAATCCATGAACATGACTTATCTATTTACTTTTTCAATTTGTTCCATCAATGTCTTATAGTTTTGATTGTACAGTTGTCTTAGATCCCTGTTTGATTCATAAGAATTTTATTCTTTTGATGCTACTTTAAAGGTGATTGTATTCTGGACTTTTTTTGGATAGCTTATTCTTCAAATAAAGAAATGCAACTGATTGTACTATAAATTTTGTGTCCTACAAGTATGTTATTTTTTGTTAGTTCTAATAGTTCTCAGTGGATTCTTGACAATTTGCTATATATAGGATCATGCTACCTTCAAACAGACAAATAGACTTCTTTCCAATTTGGATGTCATTTATTTCTTTCTCTTATCTAATTGTGCTGACTAGGACTAAAATACTGTGTTGGAATAAAATGGTGTACTTCATCATTTTTGCCCTTTTACATAATTAGAGGAAATAATTTCTGTTATCCTCCACTGAGTATGATGTTTGCTGCAGTTTTGTCACACATGGCCTTTATTGTGTTAAGGTGCACAATACTTTACCAAATTTCTTGAGAGTTTTCATCATGAAAGGATGCTGAACATTGAGAAAAGTTTTTATGCATAAATTTCCTTTAATTTCTTCATTGATCCATTAGTTATGGAAGCATGTAGTTTAATTTCCACAAATTTTTGAGTTGCCTAAAGTTTCCCTCGTTATCATTTTCCAATTTCATACCACAGTGTTTATAAAAGATACACTTTTTTATAAACTTGGGTCTAAAATATTATCTGTCCTGGAGAATGTTTGATGTGCACTTGAGAATAATATATATTCAGCTGCTGGTAGATAGAATGTTTTTTTTGTATCTATTGGGTCCTTCAGTCTAGAATGTAGTTTAATTCTGGTGTTTCCTTATTAGTTTTCTTTTCACGTTTTTATTGACACATTATAGTTGTACATATTGATAGGATTTATTGTTACATATGCATATATGGACACAATATAACAATATAATTTGTCTAGGGTCACTCTCCAGCATTACTCTGCCTCTCACCCCTTGGTTCCATTCTTCTACTGATCTCCCTTCGATTTTTAGGAAATTCAACTCCACCTTTGTTTTCCTTTTACCTGCCTAGTTTCCACATATGAGAGAAAACATACGACACTTAACCTTGTGAGTCTGACTTATTTCACTTAACATGATGGTCTCTAATTCCATCAGTTGCCCTGAAAATGTCATGAATTCATTTTTCTTCATGACTTGATCTTCCCATTGCTTAAAGTATGGTATTAAAGTTCCTTACTATTATTGTAAATCCTTCTATCTCTCCCTTCAAATCCATTAATAATTTCTTCATATATATATATATAAACATTACAATGTTAGATGTATACATATTTATTATTGTTACATCTTCTTGCTGAATTAGCCCCTTTATATTGTATTAGCTTTTCATCACTGACAAGAATACCTGACAAACAACTTAATACCTGACAGCTTAAAGGGGACAAGATTTTCTTTTGGCTGACAATTTCAGAGAACTCAATTCATGGTCAGGCAACTCCATTGCAGAAACATCATGGTTTAAGGTCATGGTGAAAGAAAACTGAAATAAGTCCATGGCATTGGGGAGCAGTAAGAGGGAGAAAGGAGACAGGGACAAAATGTAGTCCCCAAGGACATGATCCAAATGACCTAATTTCTCCAGTTTTTCTCCACTTTCTACAGTTACCACCCAGTAGACCATTCAAAATATTAATCCATCAAGTGGTTTAATCCACTAATGAGGTTCTCATAATCCAATATAATCTTCATTTCTAAACATTGAAGCATTGCCTGACAGAAGAGATTTTGGGAAGATATTCCTCAATCCAAACCATAACAATCTCTATATAATGACTTACTTTGCTTTATTGTACATGATTTGACTTGAAATCTATATCTGATGTAAGTATACATACTCTGGACCTCCTCTGATTTTCATTTGCATTGTATTCTATCTTTCTACTTTCAGTTGATGTATGTTTTCATAGGTTACATGAGCTTGTGGGAAGCATGGTAAGTCATGATTTTAACCATTCAGCTGTTTTATATCATTTGGTTGGATAATTTAATGTTTAAATTCAAGATAACATTGATAGATGATTTTGTTATTGTTAATTGTTTTCTAGTTCTTTTATTGACCCTTGTTCCTTTGTTTCTCTTTGCTATATGCCTTTATGATTAGATGATTTTTCTCTTGTGATAGACTTTTTAATTTACTTTTAATTTCTGTGTATCTATTGTAAGTTTTTGCTTTTTGTATATCATGAAACTTAAAAGAAATATTTTAGAGTTTTTTTAAATTTATTTTTATTGTAAACAAACGGGATACATGTTGTTACTGTTTGTACATGGAGGAACAGCATACCATTTTCATAATCATACATTTAAATAGGGTAATGATGTTTGATTCATTCTGTTATTTTCTTACTTCCCCCCCACCCATGCCACCCCTCTTTTCCCTCTATACAGTCCCTCCTTCCTCCATTCTTGCCCCTCTCCCATCCCCCATTATGTGTCAACCTTCGCTTATCAGTGAGATCATTTGCCTTTTGGATTTTGGAGATTGGCTTATCTCACTTAGCATGATATTCTCCAATTTCATCCATTTGACTACAAATGCCATAATTTTATTATTCTTTATAGCTGAGTAATATTCCACTGTGTATATATATATCTCAGTTTCTTTATCCATTCATCAATTGAAGGACATCTTGGTTGGTTCGACTGTCTGGCTATTGTGAATTGAGCAGCTATGGATGTGGCTGTATCTCGGTAGTATGCTGATTTCAAGTCCTTTGGGTATAGGCCGAGGAGTGGGATAGCTGGGTCAAATGGTGGTTCCATTCCAAGTTTTCTAAGGAATCTCCACACTGCTTTCCAGAGTGACTGCACTACTTTGCAGCCCCACCAGCAATGTATGAGTGTACCTTTTTCCTCACATCCTTGCAAATACCTTTTGTTGCTAGTATTCTTGATAATCGTCATTCTAATTCGGGTGAGATGTAATCTTAGTGCAGTTTTGATTTGCATTTCTCTTATTGTTAAAGATGGTGAACATTTTTTTCATATGTTTGTTGATTGCTTGTAGATCTTCTTCTGTGCAGCATCTGTTCATATCCTTAGGCCATTTGTTGATTGGGTTATTTGTATTCTTGGTGTAGAGTTTTTTGAGTTCTTTATATATTCTGGAAATTAGTGCTCTATCTGAAGTATGACTGGCAAAGATATTCTCCCACTCTGTAGGCTGTCTCTTCACATTGCTGATAGTTTCCTTTGCTGAGAGAAAGCTATTCAGTTTAAATCTATCCCAGTTGTTGATTCTTGCTTTTATTTCTTGTGCTATGGGAGTCCTGTTAAGGAAGTCTGATCCAAAGCCGACATGTTGAAGATTAGGACCTACTTTTTCTTCTATGACATGAAGGGTCTCTGGTCTGATTCTGAGGTCCTTGACCATTTTGAGTTGAGTTTTATGCAAGGTGAGAGATAGGGGTTTAGTTTCATTCTGCTGCATATGGATTTCCAGTTTTCTCAGCACCATTTGTTGAAGAGGCTATCTTTTCTCCATTGCATATTTTTGGCACTTTTGTCTAGTATGAGAAAATTGTATTTATTTGGGTTTGTGTCTGTGTCCTCTATTCTGAACCATTGATCTACCTGTCTGTTTTGGTTCCAATAGCATGCTGTTTTTGTTACTATTGCTTTGTAGTATAGTTGAAGTACTGGTATTGCGATACCCCCTGCTTCATTCTTCCTGCTAAAGATTGCTTTAGCTATTCTGGGTTTCATACTCTTCCAGATGAATTTCATGATTGCTTGCTCTATTTCTGTGAGGTATATCAATGGGATTTCGATTGGAATTGCACTCAATCTGTATATCACTTTTGGTAGTATGGCCACTTTGACAATATTAATTCTGCCTATCCAGGAACATAGGAGATCTTTCCATCTTCTAAGGTCTTCCTCAATTTCTTTCCTCAATGTTTTATAGTTTTCATTGTAGAGATCTTTTACCTCTTTGGTTAGATTGATGCCCAAGTATTTTAATTTTTTTTTCAGGCTATTGCAAATGGAGTTGTTTTCCTCATTTCCCTTTCAGCTGTTTCGTTGCTTGCGTATAAAAATGCTTTAGATTTATGTGTGTTGATTTTATAGCCTGCTATTTTGCTGAATTCATTGATGAGGTCTAGAAGTTTTCTGGAGGAGGTTTTTGGATCCTCTAAATATAGAATCATGTCATCAGCAAATAGGGACACTTTAAGTTCCTCTTTTCCTATTCGTATCCTTTTAATTTCTTTATTCTGCCTAATTGCTCTGGCTAGAGTTTCAAGGACAATGTTGAATAGAAGTGGTAAAAGAGGACATCCCTGTCTTGTTCCATTTTTAAAGGGAATGTTTTAGTTTTTCTCCATTAAGAATGATGTTGGCCATGGGCTTAGCACAAATAGCCTTTAAAATGTTCAGGTATGTTCCTACTATCCCTATTTTTTCTAGTGTTTTGAGCATGAAAAGGTGTTGTATTTTATTGAACACTTTTTCTGTGTCAATTGAAATAACCATATGATTCCTATCCTTAAGTCTATTGACATGATGGATTATGTTTATTGATTTATGGATGTAAAACCGTCCTTGAATTGCAGGGGTGAACCCCACTTGATTGTGGTGCATGATTTTCTTAATATGCTTTTGGATACGGTTTGCCAATATTTTGTTAAGGATATTTGCATCTATATTCATCAAGGATATTGGTCTAAAATTTTCTTTCCTTGATGTGTCTTTTCCTGGTTCGGTTATGAGGGTGATATTAGCTTCATAGAATGAGTTTGGCAGGGTACCCTATTTTTCTATTTTCTGGAACACTTTGAGAAGTATTGGAATGAGATCTTCTTTGAAGTTCTTGTAGAACTCGACTGAGAATCTGTCTGGTACTGGACTTTTCTTGGATGGTAGGTTTTTAATGGCTTCTTCTATTTCATTGCTTGACATTGATCTGTTTAACTTGTGAATGTCCTCCTGGTTCAGTTTGGGAGCAGCATATGTCTCTACAAATTAGTCAGTGTCTTCGGTAGATTCTATTTTGTTGGAATACAGATTTTCAAAGTAGCTTCTCATTATGTTCTGTATCTCAGTGGTGTCTATCATGATATTTCCTTTTTCACCACGAATTTTAGTAATTTGAGTTTTCTCTCTCCTCTTTGTTAGTGTGGCTAAGGGTTTGTCTATTTTGTTTACTTTCTCAAAGAACCAACTTTCTGTTTTGTGAAATTTTTGAATTGTTTCTTTTGTTTCAATTTCGTTGATTTCAGCTCTGATTTTAATTATTTCTTGTCTTCTACTACTTTTGCTGTTATTCTGTTCTTCTTTTTCTAGGGCTTTGAGCTGTAATGTTAGGTCATTTAGTTGTTGACTTTTCATTCTTTTCTGAAATGTGCTCCATGCAATGAATTTTCCTCTTACTACCGCTTTCATAGTGTCCCAGCGATTTTGTTATGTTTTATTGTTATTCACATTGACCTCTAAGAATTCTTTTATCTACCTCCTGATGTTTTCTGTTATCCATGTTTCATTCAATAGCATATTATTTAATCTTCAGGTATTGGAATAATTTGTTTTTTATTTTGTCATTGATTTCTATTCTCAGTCCATTATGATCTGATAGAACACAAGGCAGTATCTCTAGTTTTTTGTATTTCCTAAGGCCTTTTTGTGGCATAACATATGGTCTATTTTCGAGAAGGTTCCTGAGAAGAAAGTGAATCCGCTCGTTGATGGATGTAATATTCTATATATGTCTATTAAGTCTAGGTTATTGACTGTGTTTTTGAGTTCTATGGTTTCTTGGTTTGGTTTTTCTATGGAAGATCCATCCTGTGGTGACAGCGGTGCATTAAAGTCACACACAATTATTGTGCTGTGGTCTATGCGGTTCCTGAAATTGAGAAGGATTTGTTTGATGTACAGGGATGCACCATTGTTTGGGGCATAAATATTTACTATCGTTATGTCTTCTTGATTTATGGTTCCCTTAAGCAGTTTGAAATGTCCTTCTTTATCCCTTCTGACTAACTTTGGCTTGATGTCCACTTTATCTGATATAAAGATGGAAACCCCTACTTTTTTACTGAGTCCATGTGCATGGTAGGTTTTTTCCCATCCTTTCACCTTTAGTCTGTGGATGTCTTTTTCTATGAAATGAGTCTCTTGCAGGCAGCATATTTTTGGGTCTTTCTTTTTAATCTATTCTGCCAGCATATGTGTTTTGATTGATGAGTTTAGGCCATTAAACGTTCCAGGTTATTATTGAGATATGATTTGTATTCCCAGTCATTTGGCTTATTTTTGGTTTTTAACTTTGCTTGGTTTTTCCTTTGAGTGGTTTTTCTCTCAGGTAGTTCCTCCCTTTGCTGACCTCCATTGTTGTTTTTCATTTCCTCCTCATGGAATATTTTACTGAGAACATTCTGTAGTGCAGGCTTTCTATGTGTACATTCTTTTAACTTTTTGTTTATCATGGAAGGATTTTATTTCGTCTTCAAATCTGAAGGTTAGTTTTGCTGGGTATAGGATTCTTGGTTGGCAACCATGTTCTTTCAGAGCTTGAAATATGTTGTTCCAGACCCTTCTAACTTTTCAACTCTGGGTTGAGAATCTGCTGCTATGCATGTTGGCTTCCCCCTATATATAATCTGATGCTTTTCTCTCCTGGCCTTCAAAATCCTATCTTTATTTTGTATATTAGGCATTTTCATTACTATGTGCCTGGGTGTGGATCTGTTGTGATTTTGTGCATTTGGTGTTCTGTAAGCCTCTTGTATTTGATTTTTCCATTTCATTCCTCATGCTTGGGAAATTTTCTTTTATTATTTCATTGAATAGGTTGTTCATTCCTTTGGTTTGTATCTCTGTGCCTTCCTGAATCCCAATAATTCCTTTCATGATGTCCCATAGTTCTTGGAGATTCTGTTCATGATTTCTTAACATCTTCTCTGTTTGTGAAACTTTATTTTCAAGATTAAATATTTTGTCTTCATTGTCTGAGGTTCTGTCTTCCAAGTGGTCTAGTCTTTTGGTGATGCTTTCCATTGAGTTTTTTATTTGGTTTATTGTTTCCTTCATTTTAGGATTTACGTTTGTTTTTTTTTGAGAATCTCCAATCTCTTTGTTGAAATGATCTTTTGCTTCCTGCAGGTGCTCTTTCAGCTTATTGGTATTATCATTCATTGCCTGCATTTTCTCTCTTATCTCATCCTTTGCTTCACAAATCATCTTAATCATGTATAATCTGAAGTCCTTTTCTGACATTTCTTCTAATATACTGTCATTGGATTCTATTAATATTTAATCTAGATTTCTTTGGATCATTTTCTTCCCTTTTTTTTCATGTTTTTCATGTATCTTCCCCTCTAGCAGTGCAGATCTGGGGTATTGCAGATTTCCCCCTATAGGCTTATAGTGGCCCTATAGGTTTCCAAAACCCTTTCTTTAAGGGGAGATCAATATTAGCAGTGCCCAATTCAGACACTATGCAATCCTAGACCAAATAGCTCCTATGAGGACAATAACAAATTGTCATAATAAACAGAATGAGTTAAAATATTATCTTCAATAAAACAAACAGATTTGCAATATGGTCTGCAATTTCAAATGGAGGACAAAGAGGA